>NW_022196896.1:42367558-42377875 GCF_008632895.1 Mastomys coucha
AAAAAAAAAAAAAAGCAAAAAAATCAGTAAAGCATATAATAATGTAACATTAAACAATACTAGAAACAGAAAATAGTAAAACCCTAATGGGGGCTGGAGAGATGGCTCAGCAGTTAAGAGCATTGTCTGCTCTTCCGAAGGTCCTGAGTTCAAATCCCAGCAACCACATGGTGGCTCACAACCATCTGTAATGAGATCTGATGCCCTCTTCTAGGTATCTGAAGACAGCTACAGTGTACTTACATATAATTAATAAATAAATCTTTAAAAATAAATAAATAAGCTAACAGGGCTGGGCAGTGGTGGTGCATGTCTTTAATCCCAGCACTTGGAAGGCAGAGGCAGGTGGATTTCTGAGTTTGAGGCCAGTCTGGTCTACAGAGTGAGTTTCAGGACAGCCAGGGCTACACAGAGAAACCCTGTCTCGAAAAACCAAAAAAAAAAAAAAAAAAGCTAACAGGTCTTAAACATTGGTTTTGTCATATTAACAGCTAAAAATTAGTTACCCTTTTAAATATAATTTCAACCACAAAACAACAAATGATCAAGATATCAAAGACACCTGTGCATACCAGAAAATTAGTCTTCTATTAAAAATGCTTTAAAGGGCCACTCTTCATTCTTTTTCTTTCTATCAATGTAAGGACTGCTTCAAAGAGTAGCCTTTGTATCCAATATGACAAAAACAATTTTTTTAGAGATCTAAGCTGTCAAAAAAATGGGTCACATAGCAACCTGCCGGGCCTAAAACAGTAAGGCACTGAGTCCTAAACTTCTACACATAAAATAGAAACGTGACCAGAGATCATGGACTCCAGAGAGACTGGAAAGCTTTAATAAGATACTTCTATTGAGAGGCAAGGAGAGAACCAAGATGCATTAACCCTTTATGCAATCCCAGGACCCCCTATCTTCTATATATATTTTCAGTAAAATGTCTCTCATGCTGAAAGTCATCTAAATTATAGTTAATTGATGAAGGATTAAAAAAATTTTTAAAAATTATGAAGTCCTCAAAAGCATTAAATTCATATGCATGATTGCTGAGCTGTCTTGAAACCTGGGCCTCAGCACTCTGACATCTAAAAGTCAAAGAAATCCTCTCTTTTAAGAGGGGAATTCCCAGGAGGAAGAATGTTCAGCTCCAGCACGAGAGAGAGCACACAATGGAATCACCACTGACAATGCACATCTTTTTCTAGATGTCTCCATATGCTTGAGAGGTTTTTCTCCTTGCCAGGCATGAGGCGACTTCCTATTCTCTGCCACCAAGAATCTAAGAATGTTTTGAAGGATCCTTATGGAGAATGAAGTGAAATAATGGGTTGCTTTTAAGAATTCAGGAAAGAGAAAAGGACCTGATCAGAATGGCCTCCCAAATTAACTAATAGCGGGAGTGTCTGAATGTCGCTGGGCTCTGAACATTAATTTACAATACTCCCTACTTCTGTCAGTTGAAATAAGTGCTTATCTTTCACTTGACTCATTTATCACCAAAATAACACTTCAAAAGCTACAGCAAAAAGCAATTTACTTCCTCAAGAATGTTTAAAATTACACTGGTTGGGAATCTACACTATAGATTTGAAAGTCACATATTACAGTTTCCTTACATTCGTCTCTCTCAAATCCTGTCTTAATAACCCAATAGCAAACCCAGTGTGGATCATGCCCATTAGATATTTTTTTAAGTCCCAAAATTAAGTTCATGGGTGACAGATTCCAAAAATGAATGGATTCTAAGTTTAACATTTCTCATTCTTTGAACTCCCAAACATTCCAATTGGAAAAAGGAATGTTGCTGCTGTCGAGTTGGACTAACCTCACCAACAAAGAACAGAGCATGCACTCACACAAAAAGCAGCAGCAGCTGTCTTTTTAACAGACTGCAATTCCCGCTGAGCAACCTGGGATTCTCACAGGGAACCGCCCCCGCCCCCCTTTCCTAAAACTCAGGAGTCAAGAAAGTCAGTTCACTGGACCCAAACAGTTAAAACAATCAAAGATAGCTCTTGACCTCTTACACATCAGAGAAATAGACACACACTGTGCAATTCATCCGTGTTTAAGGAAACTAAAAAAAAAAAAAAAAAAAAAAAAAAAAAAAAAATGTTTTAAGAATCTTTTGTATGGGAGTAATATGGAAAGCTATACTGCTATACTTTATTCCTTTTGTTTTCTACCAACAAATATTCTTTGGCTAGTTTTGCGCTTTAAAAACCCACGCTTGGTATCTTAGTGGCGCTTTGGTTCAAAACTTCATTTTGTTTACCCAAGAGCAAGACAAAAAACACGCACAACATACACCGCAACTTTGTAAAAATGTCACACCCAGACCAAATAAAACTTTCAAGGAGACTTGGGGAATTGGTGGTCTGATTAAACAAGGTCCCAGTGAGGCCAATTCCAAACAAGAATGCTTTAGCACTCCTAAATATCACCTGACATGAGGCCACCCCGCGCCTTTACTCCCAGGGTGCCCTTTCAATTTCATCGTCCCGGTGCTGGACAGAAGCCCAGTGAAACTAACGCAGACCTTCAAAGATCTCACCTGGTGCTGAGATCCAGAACACAGTCACTATCAACATATGCCATTTTAAAACCGGGCCTCGCAGTTACTGCCACATCCTGAAGTGGCTTTAGACTTTGTCGTGCCTAAAACAACGCCTCTCGGGACACCAGAGAAAAGCAGTATCTTCGCGCACCTATGCAAGTCTCCCCAGGTCACAGATTCCGTGAGTGACACTATTCCACAAACCCAGGTGCGGGTGACCAAGGGACGCGCCAGAGTGGAAGGCTCCCGGCGTCTCCATGACTCCCCTGCCCCGCCTGCAACTCAGCCCTAACTGGTCGAAAGAAACCCCACCCCCTTCCTGCCTCTGGCTTCCACCATTGGCTTACCGACACCCGTCAGGTCAGTTCCCGCCTTCCATTGGCTCACTGCCCCATCAGTCAGGCACAGCAAGATTCGGGTCGGTGGGAGGGGAAGGAGTCGGAGGAGGTGGAGTGGGAGTGGGATTAGAGGACGAGGTGGCGGAGGAGGGTGCTCGGACTCGGGCTCGGGTTTGGGAAAGTTTCCCCTACCAGTGACGAGCCCTCCGGGCTTGAGGCCCAACGCCAGTCCCGGCGAGTAAGGGGCTCGGGTCCCCGGTTCCCGCCCCTCAGTCCGCAGGCCCCGGAAGCCACTTGGGGGAGGGGAAAGGGAGGGACTAGGGAAGCAGGGACCGAGCCACCCCCGAGCGCAGCCGCGGCGCCTCCAGGACTCCCCCAGGGGCGGGGTGCGGGCACTCCAGCCCGCAGCGCCGACCCTGGACGCCTCCCCCGGGGCCTCCAGGGGCCTGGAGAGGAGGGTCCCCGGTCCAGGGCGTGACCGGGGCGCGAGAGCCGTCAGGCCCCCTCTCGCTTCCCGCGGGGGGCCCCCCGAGGGCCTGTCCCCGCAGGGGCCGCAGAAGGGGGACCGGAGAGGGGGCGCTGGCGAGCCAACCCGGAACCTCCCGGCCCGCAGCCCGCCTCCCGCCCCCGGCCGCGGCCCCAGCGCGCCTCCGGCACACATGCCCGCACCCAGAAAGTTAAGTCAGGGGCGAGCCCGGCGCGGCGCCGCCGCCGCCGCCGCCCGCCGCCGCCCGACCCCGGCTCCCCGCCCCCACCGCGGCCGGGCCTGCGCGGCCCGAGCGCTGCCGCCCCGAAGCCGCCCGAGCCCCCGCCGCCGCGTCACCTTCACACACCCCCGGCACTTCCTAGGTTCTGCCTCCCCTCGCCCGGTTCCCACCCGTGCAGCACCGGCCGCACGCCTGCCTCCCGGGAAGAAAGCACCGGCCGCGACTGCGCCCGCCGGCCCGGGCTTACCCCGCCGGCCCGGGCTGCGCCGCGCCGCGCCGCGCAGCCCGGAGGGGGCCGGAGCAGGGGCCCGAGCGCCGCACAGCCGCCGCTTCCCGTCCCGGGTCCCGGGGCTCACCTCTCGCCCGGCCGGCCGGCAGGCGCCGCGGGCTGCAGCCTCCGCCCGCCTCGCGCTCCGGGGCTCGTCTCCCGAGCTCTCTCGCCCGGCGCCCGAGCGCCTCCTTTCTCTCCCGGGGACTCCGCGTCTTCCCGCCCTCCCCACCCCACCCCACCCCCCCCCAGGGAGCCGAGTCCCCGGCTCGGCCGCGCCTCGAGGATGGGCGTCGCGAGCTCCGCACGCCCGGGCAGCGGTGCCCGCACACAACAACAGCCCACCCGGCCGGCGCGCGGCTCCGCCGGGCTGCGCGCACCAAGGGCAGCGGCCCGGGTGGGAATGCGACGCCCCCCGCCCGCTGCCCGCGAGCCCCCAGGGGAGGCGCGCTTACCGACGCGGCCGTCACGCCGTCAGGTGCGGGCTGCTGTCGGCGCTGACCTCCGCCGCCGCCGCCGCCGCCGCCGCCGCCGCGGGAGCCCAGGCTGCGGCCGCCATGTTCCCGTGTTAATAACTGCTGCCTGGTTGTTTATTTCAATGGAGATCCTCCCCCAGCTCCCTCCTCCTCCTCCCCCTCCTCCTCCGCGGCTCTGCACTTGCAGAGTGAGACACACAGACCGCGCGAGCTCGCGAGCAGGGGAGGGGGCTCGGGCACGGGGCTGGCCCGCCCTCCGCCTCCCGGCCGCCTCCGAGCAAACGCTGTCACTGCTCGGGGGACCCGGCGGAAACTTGCGTCCCGCGCCCCCAGAGCGTGGGCCCGGGAACACCGGGGCTACCCCACCCGCGGGGTCCTCAGCATCTCCCCGGCTGGCGAGACTTCAGAGCTCCGGGAGTTGGACAAGATGGGTGGCTGTGGTCTAGGGACCGTGACCTATGGGTGACTGGAAGTGAAGGGAGAGTCAACAGAGGACTCCATGCGAGGGCAAAGGGCAATGCCCAAAAGAAAGCTAGAAATGGGGACTGGCCAGGGCCGGGGAGTGGAGGCCAAGGGACTGCCGCGCCTCAGATGGGGGTCCGGGGGGAACGCTGCGGCGAGAAGGTGGTCGGGGAAAACCTAGTGCTAGGGTCGCCCCCCAGAAGTGCCTCCTGCGCGCGCTCGGGCAGGGCCCAGGAGCCAGCAGCCTGCACCCCTCGTATGTATCTCTGCACCCAGACGCTGTTCCGTGGCGCACTCCTTGGCCACCATGTCCCCTCAGTTCCTTCGTGTACACGCCTCCCCAGTTGCTGTCCCTAAGGTCTCTGGAGGGGATGGAGGGGCGTGACCGCGGGAGGCGAACTTACCGGGGTGCCACCCTGCGATTGCTTGACAAAGCAAAGGCTGTACTGTATTTAGAAAGGCGGAGTGAAGTGTTATCCCACACAGTGAGACAACAAAAGTTTTGTTTTGTTTTTAAATTGGGGAATCCATTATCAAATCCTTAATGGGATTGAAGAGATGTGGAGGAGTATTGCGTTTAAACTCTGGAAAAGCAACTTCTTTTCCATTTAAATATAATTAATTGAAAGAATTGTTAGCTTAACGGAAGTTATCAAAATAAGACAGGAACACGTTTCCTTATTTTTAACTCTTATGAAAGGTCACTTGCCATAGACAGGGTTTATTGAACTGTAACGACTTGGCACTGCATTAAGTGGTTCATACACACTCCAAATTTTAATCCTCAAACCTTACAAAGTAATTGCTATTTTTCCTTTTTTTTTTTTTTTTTTTTTTTTTTTTTTTTTTTTTTTTTTTTTTTTTTTTTGTAATTGCTATTTTTGTACCTCACAAAACATTGAAGCCTAAAAAAGTAATTTTTGTAGAGTCACACAATAAGCAAGGTGGAGAAGATTTGAGCCCAGGTCCATTGATTGCAAACATGTGCTTTTTAATCATGGGTTTGAGCTCGAGTTTATTATGACAAAGAAAAAGAAAAGTATATACCTGCTTAGCTATAGCTAGAAAATATTTGGAAAGCTATAACAAATGTTAGCATTGGTGAGTGGAGTCGGGAGGAGGTCTACAATGAGGTACTTAACATTTTATTTCAGGGATATGTCTGGTGTTTGAAATGATTGGTTTTGACCACGTGTTAGCAGGAAATTTTGAGGATTTTTTTTTTAATTAGCTAGAATAACTAAATTATGTTCCCCGAAGACTCAAACGCCTTTACCAACTTAGGGACAGAATCGGGAAATGCAGAGTGTTCCTATGATCTGTCCTCCTCCACTCCTAACCCATAATATTATTGCAGGAAGGTTGGGTTCCTCCCAGGAATTTCCCCATTGCCAGACTTAGATTTCTTCTCCTGTCCTGAATTCTTAAGAGTTAAGTAAGACTCTTTCTTGTTGCTTTCTATTTCTCCTTTTGGGGGGAGAGGCAGCTATCCAGAGTCTATCAGTGCTCAATGGTGACAGAATTAACATAAAAAAAAAAGAACTACCTGTGATGAATGTGCAAACAAACAAATCCCTGCTTCAATGCTGTATTACTCAGTAGAACTTCTTATTGAATGCTCAAGACACATGACTGTTTCTAAAAAAAATAAAGCAAACAGCTCTTACAGTAGCGTAATGAGCTCCAGGTTGCTGCCTTACTCCAGTGGGACCTGGAGGAATCATGTGACTTTTCTGAAATAGTGTTCTGAAATAGAGTCAAGACTTTACACCCATGTTATAATGTATTTATTTGCTTTTATATGTTTAATTTTGTTTTCTCAGAATCAACCTTATTATCAATACATCTTTGAGCTACCTTGAGTAACAATCTCCCCTGCATGTATCAATACTCCTACTGATTTCTGGGTTGCAGAAAACTACTTACTTTTGTACTTGTCTATTAAGTCCTTGTGCCAGTTCAACAAACACATAAGTATTACTGTGTTGTGTTTGTACAGAGCATGAGGCCTTGTTTGTGCACTGGCCCTTCTCATCCTCAAGATTGTAAGCCCCTAGGACCCACAACCCCCACCCTCAGCCCCGTCATTCCCTCTAGTAACTCTTGAGATCACAGAGCACCAAGTTCCTTACATGTTTTCTCTTAACCTGGATACCTATGATACAGTTTATAGATTAGGCGGAGTGATAGATTGTAACTAATACAACAAACAATTATAGCTATACTATAATCAATGCTACACAAATATCTGTAGGCTCTCCCACGCACAGCTCTCTGTACATGAATCATTTTGCTTGAAGGGGACACTTCATAGTTTTTCTTGGTAGCCAAAAAGCATACATAGTAAGGAGAGACTACACAAAGGGATAGATTTGGTACAAAGTAGGACCAAAGAAGACATTGAAAAATTTTGTCATGACACAGTGGCAAGCAATGAGAAATTTATGAAAATTTCCACATACTATTCTCAGATTGTAGTTGACCATGGACCAGTGAAGCTACAGAAAGAAGCAAAGGAACAACTGTATCTGACCGAGTCCTCATGTTCTTTCATCCCTTATTTGCCAGGGTTCTAATCATAAAACATTCTCTCTTTTTTTTAAGATTTATTTATTTTATTTACATGAGTACACTGTAGCTGTCTTCAGACACACCAGAAGAGGGCATCAGATCCCATTATAGATGGCTGTGAGCCACCATGAAGTTGCTGGGAATTGAACCCAGGACCTCTGGAAGAACAGTCAGTGCTCGTAACCACTGAGCCATCTCTTCAGCCCCCTCTTATTAAAAAAATATTTATTTTATTTACATGAGCATACCATAAAACAGTCTCATAAAGAAGGCTTTCCATGTTTTGAAGCATCAATTTCTGAGACCTCAGAATCAATTTGACATGATGGCTCATATTTCTAATTGCAGCACTGGGGAGGTAGAAAGACCCAGGATGAGTTCAGAGCCATCCTTGGCTATATAGCAAGTTCACCAGCCATCACCCATATGGGGGCTCATAACTGCCTATAACTCTAATTCAAGGGGTTCCAACACCCTCACACAGATGTACATGTAGGCAAAACACCAATGCAGGTAAAATAAAGCATTTTTTAAAAATCAGTAGTAACTTAAGACAAACATTTCTATTTTTAAAAGTATGTATATACATATATATTGTGCATTGTTGGGAAAGGAACATGTATATGCCACAGCACATGTTTGGAAGTCAGTGACAACTTCCTTCAGAAAGTAAGTTCTCTCCTTATACCATATGATCCTAGAGATTCAACTGAGATCACCTTACCAACAGAGACATGTTGCTGGACTTTAGTTTGTTTTATTTTTTCTTTTCTGTGTATGTGTGTATGATAAATGTGCATGTGTGTATGCTCACATGGGTGAGGGCAAAGGAATTCATGAAAGCCAAGGTTGACACCAGAATATTATCTAAATGTGCTCAATCAGACTCAACATTATCCATGGAGGTGGGGTTACACCCTTGAACCCAGAATGCACAAATAACATCTTGTCTAGCTAGCCAGTTTGCTCCAGGGAAATACCTGTCTCTGTCTTCCAAGAGCTGGAATTACAGGTGGGCATGCACATTCACCTACTATTTCCACCAGTACAGGGGATCTAAATTCCAGTCCTCACACTATGAGATGGCACTTTAACCACTTTAGCCATCTCTCTAGCACTGATATTTAGACTTTAAAAAAAACAAATAAACAAGATCTCATGTAGCCAGGCTGGTCTTGAACTAGCTCAGCCTTCCAAGATCTGGGATTATAAGCATACAGCACCATTCCAAAGCAAGCAAACAACTCTATTTTTGTCTGTCTTCACTTCCATGGTCAGCTTTCAAGGTACTCAACTTTTCCAACATAAAAATGAGAAATTCTTTACTATATTGTGTTAGTTTCTTAGCATACATCATGTTGTACTGATAGTAAAATAGAATTGTAAAAGGCAAAATAAGGTAGGTGAATAAATATGAGATAGACTATTACATTAAAAAACAAAAATGAAGTAGACTTATGTGACCATAAAGCCATCATCAAACACAATTTTTCATAGGTACAATTAGCAATGATTCAAACACAATAGTATAAATGGTGGGTTTTTTCATATTTTTTATGTAAGGCTGGGCATGGTATGGTACACACCTTTAATCTCAGCACTCGGTAGGCAGAGGTGGGTGGATCTCTGACTTCAAGGCACAGCCAGGGATTCACTGAGAAACTGTCTCAAAAAACCAAAGCAACAGGAACAAAAAGTAAACTGGAAACCAGCTGTGTGTGGGGGGGGGGGTACAGCTGTACTCCAGCCCTGGGGGCTGTAGGCAAGCCCTGAAGCTCAAGCGAAGCCTCAATTTGAGGCATCTTGGGCTACCTGAGACCTTGTTTCAAAACCAAACAAAAACAAAAAACTACAGTCATCACAGAAATACAAAAGTAAAAAATGGACAAAGTTAGATTTCAATTTGATTATTGAATAAAAACATTTAACCAAATATTTGTTATCTTCAAAATCCACCATAGTGTTTAATATGAGCCAAGCATATTCTATACATTCTTATCTCTAGTAAAGGTTGCCACTATATATATTATCCCCATTTTACAGATGAGGAAGCTGTGGTCCAGAGTTATTCAATAATGTATGCAAGGTCATAAATCTGCCTTCCCAAATGGCTGACAGATTGTGCTGAGATCCTGTTCTTTGTATCTTAATGTCTCCACTATCAAGCCACAAGGTATTCTTGCCTTGTAACGATTCCTCCAGCCTAATACCTGCTTAGTAAATGCTCATGAAATGGATAGTGAACTGGCTCCTATCTTCCCACATTTACTGTTACTTTCCCATTTAAAAGATTTAAGGATCCTTTATTATCTACAGGATACAATTCAAACTCTTCACCTTACACTAAGACCTTCCTCCAGGAGACCCTATTTTTCTGGCTGTATCTTTCTTGCTGCTTAAACAACAAATACCTAATGCCCCAACAGTCACTTTAAGATTCTGAAATCAGGTCCTGGTGTTTTAACCCTGATACTGTCTTTGTAAACACAGGCAAATTATTCCTCATCTCTGAAATTCCAGGCCAGTGAGTTGGGGAAGCAGAAGGAAACAGAGCCCTCTTTACTCCCTGATGAAATTGATGGCATATATGTAGACTAATACATACAAACTCACAAAAACCTACAAATAACTACGGTGATTTGAAGATTGCTGGGCATAAGATCAAACACAGAACTCAGTTGATTTCTTCCTTTGTATGAAAAAGAAACAATTGTAAAACACTTAAGAATAAGTTTACTGGAAAATGTACAAAGACCATTACATTTTTAAAAACCCTGCTAATCTGTGACTGGTGATAGCACATACCTTTAAGCCCAGCACTCAAGAGGCAGAGGCAGGAGGGTCTCTGAGTTTGAAACAGTCTGGTCTACAGAGAGTTCCAGGACAATCAGGCCTACACAGAGAAACCCTGTCTCAAACAAGCAAACAACAACAAAAAAAA
>NW_022196896.1:42377885-42383348 GCF_008632895.1 Mastomys coucha
AAAAAAAAAAAAAGAGAGGGGGGGGAAGAAAGAAAGAAAACATGCTGATAGAAATCCACCAATTTCATTTAAAGACAAGATGGCTGTGTAAATGTGACAGAGTAGAGCTTTCCCTAATTACTTTCTACACAGTCAGTCCTGGAATAGTTTGGATATGAAATATTCCCCAGGACCATGTGCTGACATCTTAGGCTCCAGCTGGCAGATCCAATACTTAAGAGACCACTAGATCATGGGATTGGTGTCATATTTTGATGTTTAAGAAGGAGGGAGATGAGACACAAGGCCTCATGGAAGGAAGTAGGTCACTCCGGAGGGAAGCCTAACTCCAGGTGACTCTGCTTGCTGGCTCCTGAGAAGAGAGCAGCTCAGCTCTACCACACCCTTCTTCCACAAGCTAGGTTTCACCAGGCCCGGAGGCAGGGGAGCTAGAAGACCAGAGATGGAAATCAGAACCAATAGACAGATTTTTTCCCTGCTTGAGTTGATAGTCACCACACAATCCTAATCAAAATTCTACTGGCTTCTCGAGTGGAAATTGATTTGGTATAATTTGAAAGTGTATATCAAAGTATTTGTCCCCTAAAATAACCAGGATAGGCATGCAGGAGTACCATTTGAATTACAGACATCCCCAATTTCAATAATTTCTGTAAATTTACAAAAGCTAAGCAAAGTAGTAATCAACATGTAAGAAAACCGGTGTATCAATGTATCAGAATGCATCAGTATAGCAAGTTTAGAGTCGACTAACTTTTTTTTTACATTTTTAATTTTTCAAGCAGGGTTTCTGTATGTAGCCCTCAATGTCCTGGAACTCTGTAGAACGGGCTGGCCTTGAACTCACAGAGATCCTCCTGCCTTTGCCTCCAGAGTGCTAAGATTAAAAGCATGAACCACCACTGCCTAGTTACAGTCAACTAATCTAAAGTTGTCAAAGTAGAGAAAGGAAGGTCAGTGTAGAGAAAAGACCAATCCCACCTCACACCAGGCATCTGAGACAGATGAATCTGAGACAGAGATGAACTTCAAAGTTAAAGTCAAGGCCAAGACATGGCTCAGCTGTTAAGATCAAATGCTGTTCTTCCAACGGAGCTGAGGGCAGCTCTCAGCTCTCACATGAGGACACTCATAACCAGCTATAGCTGCAGCTCTGGGAGGATTCGAAGCTTTCTGCTGGCATCCACATTCATGTCTTAAAATTCATAAATGTAGCTGGGCAGTGGTGGCACACACCTTAAATCTCAGCACTTAGGAGGCAGAGGCAGGCAAATCTCTGAGTTTGAAGCCACCCTGGTCTACAAACTGAGTTCCAGGTCAGCTAGAGCTATACAGAGAAACCCTATCTTGAAAAACCTAACCAAACAAATAAAAAACAAAAACAAAAGCCAGGTGGTGATGGTGCACGCCTTTAATCCCAGCACTTGGGACGCAGAAGCAGGCAGATTTCTGAGTTTAAGGCCAGCCTGGTCTACAGACTGAGTTCTGGGACAGCCAGGGCTATACAGAGAAACCCTATCTTGAAAAAATATATATTTTTAAGTTAAAGTTAAAGCTAGGGGCTGGAGAGATGGCTCAGCCGTTAAGAGCACTGATTGCTCTTCCGAAGGTCCTGAGTTCAAATCCCAGCAACCACATGGTGGCTCACAACCATTCGTAATGAGATCTGATGCCCTCTTCTGGTGTGTCTGAAGACAGCTCCAGTGTACTTACATATAATAAATAAATAAATCTTTAAAGTCAAAGCTATAAAGCTCCTAGAAGAAAATATTGGATGTCACCACAGCACTGGAGTAAGGAAAAAATTAGCACATGTGGTAGCATGTGTCTTTAATCCTAGCACTTTGAGAAGCAGAGGCAAGCAAGTAGGCAAATTTCTACAAATATGGAGCTAGCCTGATCTACATGGTGAGTTCCAAGACAAACAGGAATCCTTAGTAAAACCCTGTCTCAAAACAGTAACAAAATGGGCTAGTGAGATGGCTCAGCAGGTAAGAGCACAGACTACTCTTCCGAAGGTCCTGAGTTCGGATCCCAGCAACCACATGGTGGCTCACAACCACCAGTAATGAGATCTGACGCCCTCTTCTGCTGCATCTGAAGACAGCTACAGTGAATTACACCAGAGCAAGCAGGGCTGGAGCGAGCAGGGCCGGCAGAGGTCCTGAGTTCAATTCCCAGCAGCCACATGATGGCTCACGGCCATCTGTACAGTCACAGTGTACTCATACACATAAAATAGATAAATAAATCTTAAAAAAAAAAAAGTAACAAGATCCAGTTTTTCAATCTGTTGTAGAAGGTGAGTCTGACTCAGTATGTAGCTCAGGCTGGTCTGGAGCTCATGGTGACCATCTATCTGTTCCAGCTTCCTAGTTTCTATGTGCCTGCATGTCTGTGTTACTCACACAAGTGAACTGAGTGCAAACATGTTTGTATAGAAGTCAGAATGCAACACCAGGCACCTTCCTTTACCATCTCTGCCTCCTTCTTTCTCATGACAAGAGTCTCACTAGAGAGTTCTGGCTGGACTCACTATATAGAACAGGCTGACCCTGAACTCAAAGAAATCTGCTTGTCTCTGCTTCTCCAGCACTGGAATTTAAAGTTGTGTGCCATTATGGCCAACTACCACCTTATGTTTGGTATGGTTTGGTTTGGTTTTTGTTTTTGGTTTTTTTTTTTGGGTTTTTTTTTTTTTTTTTTGGTCTTTTTCGAGACAAGGTTTCTCTGTGTAGCCCTGGCTGTCCTGGAACTCACTCTGTAGACCAGGCTGGCCTCGAACTCAGAAATCTGCCTGCCTCTGCCTCCCAAGTGCTGTGATTAAAGGTGTGTGCCACCATAGCCTGGCTCACCTTATGTTTTGAAACAGGGCCTCTCAGTAAACCTAGAGCTCCTAGATTTGGCTAGGCGAGCTGGCCAGTGAGCTCCACATGTCTCCGCTCTGCCCCAGTGGCCACACCAGCCATTAGATTACAGCAGCAAGCTTTCACAATCAGCCTCTACCTGGATGCTAGGGATCGGAATTCGGGTCTTCATGTTTGCAAGAAAGAAGACCCACAGTGTGACAAAATGAACAAAACACTTGGTCACTTTACAGAAGTGTGTGAATAGCTACTTAAACACATGAAAAGATTCTTAAAGTCATTAGTCATCATAGAAGTGATACAAATCTAAGCCACTTGGGCTACCAAACCACACCCTCTAGGAATGCTGCTGGCTGACTGGGAGGCGGGAGCACAGAGGACAGACAGGGCAGACGCCCTGGCAGGATGCACTGCAACCACCTTAACTCAGCAAGTACAGTTCTAGTCCACAGTTCCTGTAGGTGTTCACCAAGGAGAAGTGGAACATATGCCCACCAAAGACACATTAGCAAGAACCTTTAATAACTCATTATGTTATTATTTCTTATGGGCTTTGGTATTTTGCCTACATGCATGTCTGTGCGAACATGTCAGGTGCTCTGGAGGAAGAGTTATGGACAGTTTTGAGCTGCCCCATGGGTACTGGGAACTGATCACTGAGCCATCTATCCAGCCCCAGAAATCTTATTTGTAAGAACAGACAAAAGGTCAATGGAATCTTATTCCTAACAGGACAGACATGGAAACCCAACTGGAACCAGGAACCATCATTAGGATAAGTAGAGGAATGAAGTATAATTAATTTCTACAATGGGCTAGTACTCAACCATAAAAAGTAGTAAGCTGCATGCAGCAGTATGGCCGTCCTCCTGTTTATCTGCACCATCGGAGCAGGCAAAATGAGTGTACAACAGTGTTCTCCTGCTTATGTGCACCATAGGAGTAGGCAAACTGAGTGTACAGCAATGGAAGTTGATACCATAGTTGTCAGACTGGAAAGAGGGCAGAGAATTTTCTAGAAATGAAGAGGTAATCAGGGTAATGATCACATTTGACAGTTATTTCTTGAGTTTTATTGAGTTATAACACAGGATATGTACATTTTGCTTTATGTAATTTATATTGAACAAAGGACTATTTGGTATTTTAAAAACTGAAAGAGTTGGGAGTTCCCCAGTATGATGTTGTGTATTTGCAAAAAGCCTGTAAGAGGTTTCTTACTAATAGTGAAACATTGCAACTTCCTTTTGGGGTTGGGAAAGAAAATTAGGGACTCTATGCCTAGTGTTAACTATTTGAATTCACCACTGTACAATATGCCCTAGCCAATACAAGAAAAAAGTGCATATGAATTTGTAATGAGGGGCTGGAGAGGTGACTCAGTAGGTCAAACACTCATCATGCAAGGTCAGGGCATGAGTACAGATCTGCAAAATCCACATAAAGATGGATCTGTAGCTTGCATCTGTCCTCCTAACACTCTTGTGAGGGGATAGGAGAAAGGAGATTGCCTTGAGGCCTGTGGGCCATCTAGCCTGGAATACAGACAGTAAAGAGACCCCAGCTCACGTGGGGTGATATTGTACTCTAGCCTCCACATGCACTATGGCACATGGTAACATCCACACAGGAATGATTAGGGGCACACACACCTATGCACAGAGATTTTTTTTAATTAATAATGAAAAAGGAAAACTGTCATGTAGATATGAATGTTCACATATAAAAAATCCTAAATAATCTATAAACTAAATTTAACAAGATCACTGGATTATAGACCAACATTCAAAAAGCCAATATATATTAGAAACTATTAAAAAATGATACCTTTGAAGTATAAAGTGAAAGCTGTCTGGCTGTTAGAACATAGTCCAATAACAGAGTCCTGGGAGATTTCTGAGTGCCTGTGAGAAAGCTTGAAGAACAACACAGGTGACTTCAATTTCTTCAAAAACAGACAGTTCTTGGAATGTGCTTTTGTGACCCTCCCAGGTGTAGCAGAGTGTGTGTACTTCAGATCACTCATTCCAGCTATTTTTGTTTATTTATTTCTATGCCCGTATGAGCAGCCGTGGGGTTGCCAAGTGGGACTTCCTCGTGACTGTCCACTTAACTTGGGTGGTTCTTCTTAATTCTCGTAGTATAAATTATCTGATGCTCTGAATAAAGTTGGCTATTGCAGGAGACTTTAAACTGCCTCATTTTTAAGCCCTGATTTCCCAGGTTCACACCACCTACTAGAGCAGTAAACACATATCATTCATTGTAGCAGAGCACTCTGTAACTCTACTCCTAAGTATGGAACATACATAGCTATTAACCATAAGAATAAACAAGTTATAACCATCTTATTTAATTGAAGACTATATTGTCACAAAAATAAACTATTTTAACTCCACATAATAATATACATGAGTCATATAAAAATTATCTTGAAGCTGGGTGGTGGCTTACACCTTTAATCCCAGCACTCCGGAGGCAGAGGCAGAGGCAGATCTGTGACTATGAGGCCAGTCTGGTCTACAGAGCAAGTTCTAGGACAGCCAAAGCTAGACACACACACACACACACACACACACACACACACACACAAACC
>NW_022196896.1:42383667-42390741 GCF_008632895.1 Mastomys coucha
AAAAAAAAAAAAAAAAAGCCAGACATACAGGATTTTGCTACATGGTTCATATAAAACACAAAGACAGATGAAACTAACCAATGGTAACAAATATCAGGACAGTTTTTATTTCGGGAGGAAACAGGTGATGCCCAGGAGGGCACAGGATAGAGATCTGAGCAGCTGAGAACCTCTGAGGGGAGTTGCATGGTCATGTTCATTTAATGAGCCATTTTGTATGCGTGTGTGTAAGGGGGTCCATCCAGGACATACAGTTTGCCTATGTATGTTACGGTTGGATTGAAATACTTATTATTGTGTGCATTTACTGTTGATATTGCCCTGACTAAATTGCAGGCTCCTTGAAGAGATGATGTTTTAGATGAGCCATCAGGTTAGACCAGCAAGTTCTCTGAGCTACTGAGCCATCTTTCTAGTCCCTGGTGGGTCCTCCTGTGGAACAGATTCTAGACCAGAATGTGCACCTATAATCTACCACGGCTCAGACGTGTTTCTTTGGGCTTTTTTTCTTTACCTTTAAAATTATGGTAGAACACACATAGCATAAATCTGCCACAGTGACCATTGTCAAGTATAGAATTCAGAGACATTTCAGGCATTTACCTTGCCACACAGGCATCCACTATTCTTCTCTAGAACTTTGTCAAAAAACCATTCTGGACATGTTGTTAAATGTATCCAGGACTCATATTCACACCAGAGTCTTACATGTAGTAATTTCAGAACTTTGAAAAGTATTTGCCAGGGAAAGTAAAGCACACAGCATAGAGAGAAACAAAGTTTTGCATGCCTAAATATCCTCTGTATCCAGTCTTCCCATCCCACCCCAATCATCCACACATCACACAGGTACTTCTTCCTCTCCTGAGTCTTGTTTACAGTATAATCAAATCTTTCATCACATCTGGATTCTACCATGTCTAGGCTTTGTTGTGTCCTTGCTCTGAAATCCTTCCTGCCATCTCTTTTTATGATCATTAGCCCCTGATCTCTTGTGGGAAATCTTTCTTCCCTGAATAGTCTCCCTCCTGTTCTGCTGTCAGATGAACTCTATAACGTCTCCTACTCCAAGCAAGTGAGTGAGTTTGAGCTTTTTTTCTATAGTTCAGCCATGTGAACTTGAGATTCAAAGTTCTAGTCCGTGCTTGACAGAGTTCCTGCCTGAGTGCTCCCAAATTCTACTCATCCACAGATGTACTCCCAGGATGTGCACCCATACATCTCCTTCCTCCCCATCCCTGCTCTCCTCCTCCTTCCCCTCTCTGCTTCTCTATTTATGTCTCCCTGCCCCTTTCTTTTCTGGCCCTGGGGACAGAACCCAGGTCCTTGCTCTAATTAATCCTCAGCACTATATATTTTTTTTATTTTTTGGTTTTTCGAGACAGGGTTTCTCTGTCCTGGAACTCACTCTGTAGATCAGGCTGGCCTCAAACTCAGAAATCCGCCTGCCTCTGCCTCCCAAGTGCTGGGGTCAGAGGCATGCACCACTACCGCCCGGCTCTCAGCACTATTTTTGACATCACATGTTTTAGATGATGGTGCTATAAGACTTTGAGGCCCATGCAAAGTTTTGTCTCCATACAGAGATAGGGTCTAACTCTCCACCATTCAACGCAAAACTAAACTTGTACAAGTCCAGAAAGTTCTTTGTGCTTTGTACCCTATACGTCAAAGCTTTTCTCAAAAAAAGGAAAAGAAAGCCATTGCCTTAGTTACTGGTGGACTTGATGTGTATTAACCACCCTTCGACCCGGGAGATAAGGCACAGAACTACCACAGCTGGCCTGGGACAGATTTCCTTCCATTTATTAATCCAAACAAAACTCCCGTGTGTCTTAATGACACATGCTAGGCACACAATAAGTATTTATCGACTGAATGATTGTGACTAATGAAACCATGACGTCATGGTACATATGTTTTATAAAATTCAATGTCATTGACAATGGGAGTGCAGAAGGTAAAGTTGGCTGGACAATCAAGGTAAAATATTTCGCTATTCATTATGAAGTAAGTCTGAGTGGGAATATTGGATGGTTGTGGCACATTTGCTGAGCACTGGTCAGGGGATGGGTGCTGTCACCCATGCTCATCACAACTGTCTACAGCTGACAACTTTGGGTGTGAGGGTTTGAATGAGAAGTGTCCCCTCATATTCTTGGGCATCTTCATTCTTGGTCCCAGTTGATGCTACTGTCTAGGAGATTTAGGAGGAAGTGTGTCGTGGGAGGCGGGATTTGCACTTCCGTATGCGAGCCCTTGTTTCCTGCTCTGGCCACCATGCTGCTGCAGGTTGCCATGCCTCCCTCCCATGTTTTCCTTTGGAAAACATAAGCCCCCAAAACTACTTCCTTCTAGAACTTACCTTGGTTATGGTGTTTTTATCACAACAGAAATGTAGCTAATACATTGGGTTTCTTCATCTTAACTCCAAGACTTGTTTCAGTTTCATGGGGTATTATATTAAAAGACACAGTCATATCCCACGTAACAGAAGCATTAGTCTGTAGAAACTGGAGTACATTTTGATTTACTTTATTTTGCTTTATTCCGGCCAGGTCTTGCATTGCTAAGCACACATTCCACCACTGAGATATATCTGGGTTGCATTTTAAATCCCACCCTCATAAGTACTTTAGGACATTTATTTATTTGTTTGTTTTGCTCTTGTTTTTGTTTTTGTTTTTCGAGACAGGGTTTCTCTGTGTAGCCTTGGCTGTTCTGGAACTCACTCTGTAGACCAGGCTGGCCTCGAACTTAGAAATCCTCCTACCTCTGCTTCCCAAGTGCTGGGATTAAAGGCATTCTCCACCATTGCCCGACAGTACATTTATTTTTTAAAAAAATATTTTTATTTTATGTGTATATGTTTTCCTATACCCATCTATATGTACCATGTGTGTGCCTGATTCCCAGAGTCCAAAAGATGGTGTTGGATCTCCTGGAAACCTGTGTGGATACTGGGAACCAAACCCTGGCCCTCTGCAAGAGCAGCAAATGTTGGTAACTGTTGAGCCATAGTCTTCATATTACCTATGATTACAAGTATCCCTAGTATGTTTTGGATGTGTTCCCCAGAATTCATATGTTGACATCTTAATCTCCAAAGTCCTATGCCTTTGTTACTGAGACCTTTGAAATTAGGCATTATGAGTTACACAAGGCATGGGTGAAATCCCTGTGATCAACTGAGTGTGGGAACAGAAGACTAGAGCCAGCAAGCTTGCTGTGCCTCACCAAGTGATACTCTAAGTCACCTTTAGACTCTTCAGCATCTCCATCTGAAAGGATGCACCATATATGGCTATTTAATTTTAACTTTCCAGCCTTTAAAAACATAAGCAAAATGAAAACTTTCCTGTATAAATTATTGAGCCTGTAGTATTATAATAACAAGAAAGGAAAAACAAAACATAAAAACAGTTGAGACACACCAAAATGTATGTTTATCAGAGTCCTTCAGAAAAATGGAAATAGATGTGCACACATTTTATATATAATATATATGTGCATGTGTGGAGAATGAGCAATACACTTTATATAGAACATGTATGTTTATGTGTGGAGAATGAGCAATACACTTTATATAGAACATGTATGTTTATGTGTGGAGAAGGAACAAGCTGTGAAGCCCAAGATTTGCATATCAAGTCATTCAGAGATGAAGCGATACTCGAACGCCCACAGCGTGAAGAGTAATCTACTTCCCCCAAAGGTTACTGATTTGAATGTTAACCACATCTGAACATCTTCCATGTTCCGGAAATATATAGAAAATTATATAACTAAATCAAGTGCTGTCATCTAGGCACTTAGGAGCAAAGTGAGGACACAGGACAGCAGCATGCCCTGGCTGGGACAGACAGATGCTAGACAGAGATATACCTTTTCTGCACACCGTATTTGAGTAAAAACTACCATTGAGCTTGATTTTGCTAAGGAATATGACCTGCTTCACAGAAAGGTCTACATAACACTGAAATAGCAGTTACAATAATCAAATTGGACATTCCTTTATAAACAAAAACCACACTGTTCTACTAATGATACATTAGTTTTAATAAAAATCCTCTAATTTTAATAAAATTCTCTATCACTGTTTATAAACACACCGCCAGCAATGTGGTCTAACTGTAGCTATAAAGAGAAGGTCCTTACCAGTGTATGCAAGTGCTTCTCGGAGCCAAGCTGAGAGGCTCAGCTCCCCTCAGGCCTGGTTTCAAAGAAGAATCCATAGTACAACGGGATTTTTCTGGAACTCTATAAAGAACCAAATACTCACCTTCTTTTTAAGAAACATCATATTGCATACTGAAAAAAGAGCCCAAGTGTATTTGCCTTGATTTCACTGTTGCCTCTTTTCCGATTACCTCTAGGTTTTTATGTCACATTTTAATGAGGGACATTTTTGCAATTCTTCTTCTTCTTTTTTTAATTTAACAAATTCAAAGCTAATGTTGCAATTCTTTTTGGAGATTTTGTGTTGGTCTGTTTATTTCAAATATAATTTTTTTAAGTGATCTAAAATGATCTCTTTTCTATGACATGCTCTGACTAGTCTGTGAAAATGTGTATGTTTGGATCTACATGCTGTGCTCTTGTGCATAATTTGTTTTCTTAAACGTTTACAACTAGTTTTCTTGCTTTTAAATATATCAAGGCTGGCAAGATGGCCCAGCAGATAAATGTGGGGTCTGTTGATTTAAGTCAGTCCCTGAGGTCCATGTGCTGGAAGGAGAGAATAGAGTCTGGCAAGTTTTCTGACCTACACACACACACACACATACACACACACACACACACACACACACACACACACACACACTGAGTAATACATGTTTTTAAATTTTCCTTAACTTGATATTCTTAACTGCATTTTAACTGTAGTTTAGAATAATCCTTTTTTTTTTTAATTCACAATATTGTTTTTTTCTTCTTTGTTTCTTTGTTTTGAGAGGATCTTGTGTTTCCTAGACTGGCTTCAAACTCTGCAGGTAGCTGAGGAAGGCCTGAGCTACTCTGTGTGGGTGTGGGACAGGCTATTGCAGAGTTGGGACATCCAGCATGCTTGAAGCCAGAGGCCACTTCTAGGTCTTCTCATGATAGTTGTTTGTTTGTTGTTTTGAAATAGGGTCTCATTATATATCCTTGTCTATCCTGGAAAACCCGATTGGCCTGGAACTCACAAATATCCACCTGCCTCTGCCTCCTGAGATTAAAAACCACCACATATAGCCTTCAACCTGTCTTTTGGAGACACTATCTGTGCGGTCCCGGGAGGGACGGAGGGATCGGCCAGACAGCCCCAGGGATGCTCCTGTCTCTGCTTCCTGGCGCCGGGAGGTGCTTTTTATCTCTACTTTAGCTGATAAGCAACTGCCCTACCGTGACCTTAAACTTCCTATCACTGTCCATTTTCTGAGAGCCGGGATTACAGAGTAGCACCACCTTTCTGGTTTCCGCAGTGCTGGGGATTCGATCCAGGGCTTTACACTTGTGAGTCAAACACTACTGTATTTGAGCTACATCCCAGCCCACGTCAGGCTCCTCTACCCTGTTCTCCCCTTCCCTTCATAATGTTTCTCTTTCACGGTTGGTCTCTCCAACTATTTACTCATATTGTTTTCTTACCTTTAATATAACTCAATAACTAATTTTCCTGTAAGTCAAAGTAACATATATCAAATAGACTTATACCATTTTGCCCCAGTGGTTAACCAGCTTCTCTGTCATTCCAAGGTACCCTCTAACTTGACTCAGTGTCAAATAATGTTGTTGATGCCTCTATAATAATTGTATGTTTCTCACTTTCCCGTTAAACACTAATCACAATAATTTTGTTTTGTTTTGGTTTTCTGGTATTGAAAATAGGGAAGAAGGCCTTGTCCAGGAGAGACAATTGCTTCATCACCAAGTTACTATAGCTTTTAAAACTGATTTTGGTAAGGCACAATGGCAGACACCTGTAATTCCAGAAGTCAGAAGACAGGATTGCTGCAGGTTCAAAGATAGCTTGGTCTCTTGGTCTACATAGTGAGACCCTCTCTCTCTATTTTTTTTTTTTTTTTTTTTTTTTTTGGTTTTTCGAGACAGGATTTCTCTGTGTAGCCCTGGCTGTCCTGGAACTCACTCTGTAGACCAGGCTGGCCTCGAACTCAGAAATCCACCTGCCTCTGCCTCCCAAGTGCTGGGATTAAAGGCGTGCACCAGAGACCCTCTCCTAAAACAAGCAGACGGTGGGCAGCAAGATAGAGCTAGGCCTTGACATGGAAATTCCTGGTGAGCTGGCCCAGAGCAGGAGAGCAGACCAGCTCGGATACTTCTTAGGCCCAGATGCAGGGCTTTGAGCTGGCTCACCCCAACATCCACCCCGTCAATGAACTGCTGGAGTGCAAGAAGGAGCTGGTGCTACAGACCCAAACTACAGGATCTCCGTGACCCAGGGCATCAACAGGACATCTGAGAGGAGTCCCAGTGAGGTTCCAGTATTGATAAGGTAGCAGAAGCCAGAGGCCTCAAACCAGAACTGATGACTCACTACAATGAACATTTATTTGCAAGCAAAGAAGTGTGGACAAAAGGGTATAGTGTGGGACACATGGTGACACACTGCAGCTTCCACAAGATTTTCTTTTCTCTGTTAGGGGACAAGTTGCAAGGGTGGATTTCCTCTGTTGGGGCACAGGTTGTAAGGGCAGAGGGTGGGTACGAGGGGAGGGGAAGTTGAGTGGGATTGGGGGGCATGATGTGAAATTCACAAAAAATAAAAATAAAATAAAAAGTAAACAAAGCAAGGCAAAACAAAACAAGCAGGCAGACAGGAACCCAGAGATGATTTGGGAACAAGGCAGTGGAAGCAGCTCAGCTGACTGGGAACAAGGCAGTGGAAGGAGCTCAGCTGACTGGGAACAAGGCACTGGAAGGAGCTCAGCTGACTGGGAACAAGGCACTGGAAGCAGCTCAGCTGACTGGGAACAAGGCAGTGGAAGCAGCTCAGCTGATTGATTTGGGAACAAGGCACTGGAAGCAGCTCAGCTGACTGGGAACAAGGCACTGGAAGCAGCTCAGCTGATT
>NW_022196896.1:42390912-42400296 GCF_008632895.1 Mastomys coucha
TGGGAACAAGGCACTGGAAGAAGCTTGGCTGATTGATTGGGAACAAGGCACTGGAAGCAGCTCAGCTGGAAGAGTGCTTGTCCAGCTCTCGGGAATGTCTGCGTTCAGTCCACAGCGCCACATGAAAGGAAGACTGTGCTGCCTAGCACTGAGTGGTAGCTCTGAGGAAGCAGCATTCCGGAAGGCTTCAAGGCCATCTGCAGCTGCATAGAAAGTGGGAAGCCAGCCTCCCCACTTCCTTAGACATTTGTATTCACGCTCATGCACATTCACATTTCAGGGTCTATATGTACTTCTCCCTGCCTTGTTAGACCCTCAGGGCATGCTCTGAGAGGCTGGGTGGTGGATCTGGGGATAGCCCAAGGCCCAGCATCACAGTGCTTGGGAAAGCAGAGGGAGGAGAATCAGGTTGGGGAAGTCTCAGCTGCACAGTAAGTTGGAGTCTAGCCTGTCTCAAAGGAACAAAACAAAATAAGCAAACAAACAACAAAAAAGAAACTAGGCCCCATCTTTAATTCAGGATCAATGAAGCAAAGTTTGGAGGTAGGGAAGGAAGATTAGGGACTTGGAATCACTAGTTTCTTGGGATTTCTCTGCTTATATGAGCAAATCTCAAAGGGAAAAGAGTCTATTTTAGACCAAAGATGAGTGACCATGACCCAAAAACACAAATTTAAGTTACCCCAAACTCCATGCTCCAATGTGGAAGCAATCTTATGGACAGTAATAAATCAAAATACTTTTCAATTACTTGGCTGGCAACAGTAAGTAGGCCATTAGGAAAAACCAGTGAGACCTCAGCTACAGGCTATAGGCTGCCTATCTGCAGGCCTCCCATGCTATCTGAGGGTTGGCATAGACTGTGCTTTCAGTAAGTGAATACATTTCAAGAGGTTTTTAATCTGCTAGTCACATGCTAACTCCGACATAATAGTGGACAAGGATAGATGCCCCAAGATAAATTGTAATTGGGCTCTTGACCTGCAACATCCCAACCTTTCCACACCGTTGGAGCTCTGTGGTCAATCAGCCTTGCAGAGGTTTGGGTAGAAGACGCAGTTGCTTTCTGGGACCGTTGTTCACAATTTTCCCACATATCACGGCCACATATTATGTATTAAATATTATAATACAATATTCTTTGTAGCTAGAAAGACTTATTCCTAGCATCTGGTGTAGATGCTGCTGCCGAGCAGCCAGGACAAGAGCCTCCAGGAAAGGGATATCTGGTAAACCTTAAGGAGGAAAGGCCTGGAGACACTATGCTATTTATAGTTGGCCTATGTAATCAAGTAGGTGTACTGATTAATCTCAGCACTCTGGGAGGCAGAGGAATCTTTGAGTTCGAAGCCAACCTAGTCTACAAAGGGAGTCCAGGACGGCTGGGTTGACTCAGAGAAACACTGTCGCAAAACATCAAAAAAAAAAAAAATTACTTTCTCTTATTTTTGTTTGTTTTTTTTTCCAGTTTGATATATGGATATACCACTCACGTGTCATGACAGCCATAACTCTAGGAGAGACTGATCTTTTTATACCAATGTTAATGTTAATGTTATGTTATGTTATGTTAATAACAGGGTTAGAAAGAAGAGATCAGATCTGTCAGTGGTTAGAACTTTATAATTCTCATAGGCATGACCGTACCTTCTGGTCTTAATGGTTAGAAATGAAGATGGGATTCTAGAAGGGGAAAACACTGTAGTTTGCCCATTTCCTTTTAATCAACAAGTTACAAATCATATTTAATTGTTTTTTAAAATTCCAGCTCCTTGAACCATAGGACATTTTAGATACTAATTTTTTTCCCCTCCCTTCTTCCTCTTGCTCTGGCCTCACTTGCTCCAGCCCATAGGTTTTTTTTTATTTGTTTCTCATTACAGATGGATGAGTCAACATGTGGTTGCTGGGTTTTGAACTCATGACTTCCAGAAGAGCAGTCAGTGCTCTTAACCTCTGAGCCATCTCACCAGTCCTTTAGATACTAATTTAATCAAGAAAATTAAGAGGCTGGCAAGATGGCTCAGTGGTTAAGAGCATTGGCTGCTCTTCTGAAGTTCCTGAGTTCAAGTCCCAGCAACAGTGTACTTACATATAATAAATCTTAAAAAAAAGAAAATTAAGTACTTAAGATGAAAACATATAAAAGTCTCTTCGTAGTTTGGATAAGCATTAACCCAAATCATTGGCTGTTTCTGTCTGGAGTAAATGGAGTTAAAGTCACATTGTTTGTTAAACACCTGAAAGTGGTATAGGACCTTCTACAGCTGTTCACAATTAGTTTATATTTGTAATATTTAATTAATTTAATTAATTAGCTTTGCATTTATAATAATACAATTATTTGGGCCCAGTTAATAGGACCCGTGCACATATTATTTTCTCTTCTATTGCTGTGATAAAACATGTGGCCGAGGCAACTTAGAGAATTAAGGTTTTATTTGTGCCTATGGCTTCTAAAGGGTTGGGATCCATAATGGTGGAACCAGCAGAGTAGCAGGTGGCCGGCTAGCTGGGGCTGCTGGAAGCTGAGAGAGCTGAAGTTTCATATCCCATTACAAGCAGGAAGCAGAGAGAATGAACTGTGGATGGAATGTGACTTCTGAAACCTCAAAGCCACCTCCAAGGCCATCCTGCTCCCAGCAAAGCCATACCTTCTAAGTCTCCACACAGTGCTCGCAAGTAGGGCTGAAGTATTCAGACACCTTGGCCTATGGGACCAAGCACTATGATACATATGTGTGTGTGTGTGTGTGTGTGTATTCACAGCCTGTTTTGGACATTTTTATCAAAATCTATGTATATAGCATTACATTTTATAGCTTAATGAATTCCTTGTCTAAAGATTCTAGTGATTGTTGCTTTATGTAAGCAATTAGTATTTTAAGGTTTTATGGAACACCTAAAGGACACAAAGATATGGTTTTAACAGGTTTTTTTTTTCTCTCTCTTTTTTTTTCCTTCTCATTCTGGCCTGGCTCACTCCGGCAACACTCACTCTGGGATTTTAACAGTTTTTAAGATGTTCAGCATAGCCAGGTTTATAGCAGCATATATTTATCAGGCTTTTTAATGCATCAGCAAAATATTCACATTTATAAACATGCACATGTACATTTTAAATGGGGCATGCCAAAAATAATAATTTTGACACACAATAAAAATGCTCCAAAAGAAAAGAATGGCCACAGATTGATAATTTTTTTTTTGCACAAGCACTATATGAAAATGAACATCGTAGCCAACATGACACCATCACATGATATCCGGGTGCATGGAGTAAAAAGGTAGAAAACGTATATCTCCGTCCCTTTAAGATGGGAGAAAGGCTTAGTAGATGAAAGGGGGAATTTTTTTCTGCCAACTGGAAGTAATATCTCTTTCTCTTTTTTTAGAGAAAAGCAGCTGATGGGCAATGGCTTGACTGTGGAATATTTTTTTCAATGTTGCTTTTGGTCAGGTTTTTTTTTTTTTTAACTCTTTTCATTTACAGTGAGGCTAAATTTTATTTCCCATGCTTGCATTTGTATCTAAAAGGAAAAACAAAGGGAAAAAAAAAGAAATATAGTTTTGATTAGGCCTTATCTACTGGCGTGGTATCCACTGGAATAGTGTCTTAGATCTGGCACTGCTAGCCTGTATCTTAGGCTGAGCCACAGCCATTTACCTATTCTTCAGTTATTACTAATGTCAGGTGGATAAGTTTTTGGGGTTTTTTTGGTTTGTTTTTTGTTTTGTTTTGTTTTTTGGTTTTTTGGTTTTTTGGTTTTTTGGTTTTTCGAGACAGGGTTTCTCTGTATAGCCCTGGCTGTCCTGGAACTCACTCTGCAGACCAGGCTGGGCTCGAACTCAGAAATCCACCTACCTCTGCCTCCCAAGTGCTGGGATTAAAGGCGTGGGCCACCACTGCCCGGAGGATTTTTTTTTTTTAAAGAAACCTCTCATAAAGGGAAGGCATATGGAGTTTAAACATGTCTGTCTTGTTTGATCTTAAAAGTCAACCTGTTTTTTGGACTATCATAAGGGAAGGAAGCCGGCGCAGTCGGTGTGCCGTATACCACCCATCCCACGCTTTACAGACAGCAAAGGAGACAGGCAAGAAAGCAAAGCAGATGGCGCCTTCAAGGCTTCAGAGTAAGGAAAATTAAAGAAGCAGTTATTATTAATGTGATTCTCCACTGTCAGACTGCCCTCTTAGTGTAGGAAGCTGGCTAAGGAAATATTCGGGAAATCAGCTCTTATGATTCCCCTGCCCTGCCCCCCTGCCCGCCTCCCCAAAAAGCCATGCACTATTCCATGTGACCCAGGAACAGTGGATGGATGAGTCTGGAGCAGGGGGCGGGGGCAGGGAGCTGTTTTTGACCCACTAGTACTAACAGTATAGGACACATCAAAGTCTCAGTATAGATTGATGGTTTAACATTCCAATTAAAACAGGCTGCCCATTTGTGATTTAAAAGAGGAACAAAACCCAAAAATATTTATTGTCTAAGACTTTTAGTTAAGCACAAAAATAAAATAAATAAATAATGAATGAATGAGTAAATAAATAAATAAATAAATAAGATAGTAAATGCTACCCCTGGAGAAGAAATTTACTTTGTTAGATTTTTGCTTTTCTTTTCTTCTTATTTTTTTCATATTTGTGAGTTGAATTAATACATGAATCAAGCATCAATACAGCTGGAATATAAAATCTCCCTACTGTTCTCCTGATCCTAATATTCTAGGTGGAAGCAGTGTTGGGGCACTTGAGGCAAAGTACTAGTGGGTTTAACCCAAAATGCTTTCCCAGGTCTGAATGCAGGGAAGCAAGCGAAAATAAACATCTAGACTGAAATGTTTCCAAAGAAAGCAAACAAAATAGATACCTTCAACCAAATATTCTGAAAGCAAACCCCAAACAAAAAGGTATCTATCAAATCGGATCCTTAAATAACCTCAGGTAAACAAATGAGCTTTCCATCAAATCCAGGGAGGGCCAAAAGAACTCAGCACAATCCACCCGAGGAGACAAGGCGGTTGGCTAGGATGTACCATCCATGCCTGTACCTCGATCCCATGACTCCTTCTGTGAAATGTGGTTTATTGTCAGGATGCCTATGTGGGGTACCTGCTAATGCAAAAACACAACTTTCCTACAAAAGGGCTAAGAGGTAATTTATTCTGGAACTAAATGAGTGATCATGACGTAGAAACACAAATTTAAGCTGCCCCAAAGACCATGTTCCAATGGGAAAGCAGTTTTCTAAAGGCTTTATAGTAACTGAACAAGGATAGTCATAAATCAAGGTGATTTCAGTGACATTGGTGGAAACATTAAGTATGTATTACAGTGAACGAGAGAAATCTCAGCTACAGGTCAGATGCTCTCTGATGACACAGGCTTTGGGTTGTCAAAAACTATGGTTTTGTTAAGTGAATACATTTCAAGAAATTTGACAGGGTCTTACTGTATAGCTCTGCCTGTTTTGGAACTCATTGTGCAGACCAGGCTCACAAAGATCTTAAGGCCTCTGCTCCTCTACTACTTTCTATTTATCAACTACCAGTTGTTAGTTCTGACCCAGAGAAGGGCAAGGAACCTTTTAGGAGACTAAAGATAGCCCAAGGCAAACTGTAGGTAGGCTCTGGGTCTGCAACACTTAGAGTCTTCCAGAGCAGGGAACCTCAGTTCAGTCAAGCAGCCAAGAGAAGGTTCGGTTTTAAGGTAAGGTCTCTTTCTGGGGACTTGGATTCACATGTGGATACAGCAAATAACCTTTTTCTCTTCTTTCTTTTCCTTTCCTTTTCTTTCATTTCCTTCCTCCCTTCCTTCCTTTCTTCCCTTCTCCCTTTCTTTCTTTCTTTCTTTCTTCCTTCCTTTCTTTCTTTCTTTCTTTCTTTCTTTCTTTCTTTCTTTCCTTCTCTCTTTCTTTTCTTCTCTCTCTCTCCCTTTCTTTCTTTCTTTTCTTCTTTCTTTCTTTCTTTCTTTCTTCCTTCCTTTCTTTCTTTCTTTCCTTCTTTCTTTCTTTCTTTCTTTCTTTCTTCCTGTTTTTTGTTTGCTTATTTGTTTGTTTGTTTGTTTGTTTGAGACAGGGTATCTCTGTGTACCCCTGGCTATCCTGGAACTCACTCTATAGACCAGGCTGGCCTAAATCTCAAAGATCTGCTTGCCTCTGCTTCCCAAATGCTGGGATTAAAGGTGTACACCACCACTGCCCAGCAAAAGCTTTTTTCTTTAGAACAATAGAAAAGAACAAGAAGAAAGAAAACAAAAAGAAAAGAGAAGGGGAAGTCATAAAAAGAAGAGTTAAAAATTTAGGCTCAAGCCAGGCAGTGGTGGTGCACACCTTTTATCCCAGTACTTGGGAGGCAAAGGCAGGTGGATTTCTGTGTTCGAGGCCAGCCTGGTCTACAGAGTGAGTTCCAGGATAGCCAGGGCTATACAGATAAACCCTGTCTTAACCTCCATCCCCTCAAAAAAAAATTAGGCTCAAGGCTGGAGAGGATGGCTCAGAGGTTAAGAACACTGACTGCTCTTCCAGAGGTCCTGAGTTCAATTCCCAGAAACCACATGGTAGCTCACAACCATCTATAATGGGATCTGATGCCCTCTTTGGTGTGTCTGAAGAGAGTAATGGTGAATACACAAAATAAATAAATAAATCTTAAAAAAAAAAAACTTCAGGCTCAAATCCTCAGGGCTTGCAGCCGCAGCCAGAGGGCAGCTCTTCCCTTCCCCATCCCCACAAATCCTCCTCACTTGTTGGTGACTTTTGTGGGGGGGGTGTCGAATGACCCTTTCATGGGGTCACCTAAGGCCACCAGAAAACAGATATTTACATTATGACTCATAACAGTAGCAAAATTGCACTTATGGAGTAGCAACAGAAATAACTTTATGGTTGAGGGTCATAACAACATATGAAGCTATATTAACGGGTCAGAGCATTCGGAAGGTTGGGAAGCTCCACATTAGAGGGAGTTTCCGAGCAACAATGGGCCATAAACAGTCCTCAGATGGCTGGGTCCAGGGCTCATCTGCTCTTCCAAGCAGTTGTCCAAGGATTGGTCAGAGGAGGGAATGCACACAGATCTGACTCCTCCACAGAGTAATCTCCATTTCCTTGAGCCTTTTCAAATAAGTTTTTTTCATGGACTAAATAGAGGCAGAGGGGAAAGTTTAGATGCTAGCTAGATACACAACAAGCCTTCTACTCTCCATACTTAGATAATTTGTGCCTTGTGGGCCAAGAAGACCCATGACCTAGTACTTCCTGCTGGGAAATAACAGGTTTGGGAAGCCTACCAGTGCTTCTCATCCGTGAATGGCAAGACAAACTAACTGAAATGCTCTTCAAAATACTGGACACGTTCCAGAGGGAGCAAGCATGTGCAAGACGTGATACTAAAAATTGAGATCTAAAGAAACCAAGGACAAAATAACTGCTTTTAAGAGGGAATAGAAAGCTGAATAAGTATGGAGAAGGGATTAGACAGTGTGTATTCTATCTCTATAAAGCACCCTCCAACTGTGTGAAATGGTATTGAATACATCAGTTCCAAATGACTTCATTATGGGTATTGGGAGATATACTAAAAACTAAGAGTTCTGGAGAAGATGCTTGTAGTTGTACACTTTGAGAAGTCTTCCGTGTCACTCCAGCTGGTCTCCAAGTCCTGGGTAATCTCCTGCTTCAGCCTCCTCGAGTAGTTCTAATTGTGGCCTCCACTAGACCTGGCAATGCAGTCATGCTTTAAGTTACCATTAGCAACTGTGAGTTCTCTGGTAGTTGGAACGCTAGCCACTCAAAAGCTATGAGCTATGAACAATGGATCTTTCATCTGTCTAGCCAATATTACTTGATCCAAATTCTTAGAGGCCAGGGTCCATCGCTATATATCTGTTTTGATTTTATTTTAAGATAGGGTCTCATGGAGCAGGAGAGATGGGTCAGCAGTAAAGGGCACTTGCTGTTCTTCAAGGGATCTTGAGTTCAGTTCCCAGCACTCATGTCAAGAGGCTCACAACTGCTAGTAACTCTAGCTCCAGAGGATCAGTCACCTACACTCATGTATACCCCTATTCAGATTCACAACCTACACATAACTTAAAAAAAAGAATATGAATAAAAAATATTTTAAAATAAAAAGTATTTTTAAAAAGATACACTCTGATTAGCTTTGAATTTCTGGTTTGTGGACACATGCTACTGTGCACAGCTTGTCTATCTTTCACATTTGTTTTATTTATTATTTATTTATTTCCTAGTATTGTGCCTAGCATGTAGTAAGCTCAAAAAATATATCTGGGTTAAATGAATAAAGAGTGGATGAATGGGCTTGGGAGTGATGATGTTGCAGCCTTTCATCCCAGCACTCAGGAGGGAGAGGTGGGGGAGCTTTGTGGGTTTGAGCCCAACTGGTCTACAGAGCAAGTTGAGTTCCAGGACATCCAGGACTACACAGAGAAACTCCATTTTAAGAACGACAACAACAACAACATCAACAACAACAACAAGGGGATAGATGAATATGGTGGTGAGGCTGAGACACAGCAAACTTATGAACTGGTTTTGTTTTTAAACCTAGAAAGCCAAAATTCAGTATGTAATACATTCTAATCTCTAAAATATTGCTAGTCTGATATTGTGCCAAAGAGTAATTCTCAGTTAAATGTGATATTTCTATTTTGCCCAAAACTGACAATTAGAGTGTATTTTATTATATGGTGAAGCAGGTGCTAGTATTTGTAAAGGAGGCCTCAAAGGCGGCAGTTAATAGTTCCACTGAAGAGGGGAGATCATTTCTTTAAAAACATAAGTTAATGAGATGAGAAATTCATTGAAAATCAACCTGAGATAGGATTCTTGTTTTGTTTAGAGATGTAGAACAAGCTGCCACCAACTTGTGGCCACCCTCCTGCTTTTGTCTCTCAAGACTAACATTACAGGCATGCGCAGCCACATGGGGCGGAGATTTTAAGTAGACAACTTTTACTTTCAAGAAGTATCTCCAGGTGGGTGATGTGTTCAAGCGAGGCTCCCCTCACATCAAATAGAAGAGGCATGATACCTCCTTTTCTTCTACCAATCTTACACCTATTTAAAATCTGTCCATTTGCTTAGATTAAGTTCTTTTTTTCTCCTTCTCCCTCTCTGCCTCCCATTTTTTTGTTATGGGCTCTCATGCTGCAGCCCTGTGGCCCAGGCTGTCCTGGAACTTGTGGTGATCTCACCTCAGGCTACTGAGAGGTATGCTTGCTGGATGTGCCATGGCACCCAACTGTTGGGAACCATGAGAGCCCTGAGATAAACATCCTGCCCCAGCTAACTGAGAACCCTGAGATTAATATCCTGCCTGACAATCACAAGGATGAGAACCCTGAGATTAACATCCTGC
>NW_022196896.1:42400813-42401723 GCF_008632895.1 Mastomys coucha
TAAGAAAGATGGCAATGAGGCGGTTGGTGACTCCATTTTTTCCTATTGGGGACTCATCAGAGACGTGAGGTGATCGAGTCAGCCAAAAACGAAAATGGTCATAAACAGCTTCTGTCAGTGGCTGAGCTTTGCCTGCACGAATCCTTGCCACCCTCTCATGCAGCCTCCTGTTTGTCTCTTCAAAATTCTTCCTTTACACTTATTGATATGCCTTCCAACTCCTGCCCTGCCAAGGAATCCTCTGAAAAGCCTCTGTTGCCTAAACCCCCACCTGCCACTTCTAGCCCTGCCACCTCCTCTTCGTCCCCTCTTTATCCCTCTTTACCGCCCGCCTATGAAGATCCTGCCTCCTCCATAGAGTGAGGCTGCTCTCCCTTTTGCTCTCCTGTCATTCCCCTCCACCCCAAGGTCCTACACCTAGTAAGACTCTTCCCTCCTTGTCTCTGCGGTCACCACGTCCCCCTCCGGTGCCCTCACAACTGTCAGCCCCCCCTGCTGCCTTTCTTGTAGAACCTAGTGATGAACCCCTTGAGCCTGGCGATGCTGAGACGCCAGAGGAGGAGGCCACACAGTACCGTTCTGAAGATTGGCCGCCCCTTCTCCAGACATCTCTGCCCTCACCCCTTGCACTTCCCCTACGCCTCCCCTCGCGTCACCCTTCTTATGCTCCCTGTCAGTTCTCAGGCTGTTTTTGTAAGACTAAGGCTCAGCTTCAACATCAAATTTCTGATGCCGCAGAGATTGTCCACCTTCAGAATCAACTTTCACTTTTGACTATGCGCTTTTCTGCTCCAGTGACTTCCTCCCCTAACCCCGCCCTTACATTTTCCATTACCCGTTCCCAGACACAGCCAGAGACCACCAGGCCCAACCCCTCTACAGCTGATGGAGGGCAGGCAGACCCTCCCCC
>NW_022196896.1:42402005-42403896 GCF_008632895.1 Mastomys coucha
TACCAACAAGGCCGCCGCACTGCTCATAGATGGTCCCTTAGTAAACTTTTGGGCCAGGGGAGATATGCGACCGATGAAAAACAGCGTGCCTTTTCTCTTAGCCTTTTGTCCCTTCCCAGCTCTGCAGCCCTCGCTGCTTGGAGAAGCATTCCCTCCCCGGGGACCGTTCTTTCACCTATGACAAAAATTTTACAGGGACCCCAAGAACCCTTCAGTGACTTTGTGGCCCATCTTTTGGAGGCGGCCGAACACTCCCTTTGCCCCGTCAGGCTGATAATAAATTACTTTCACAATTGGCCTATGAAAATGCCAATACAGACTGCAAAATGGCCTTGAGGGGCAGATATAAAGGGAAAGACCTTGATGAAATGATTCAGATGTGCCGGGAGGTAGACCCCATTACTGACAAGTTTACCAAGGCCATTATGGCCGCTGGCACCGCTTCTGCCTCCGGGAACTCTTCATGTTTCCGCTGTGGCCAGCCTGGTCATTTTGCCCGCGACTGCCCTAATGGTAGGCCCATCACCGCCACGGCTACTAATAGTGACACCAGAGGGACCCCTTATCACCCCCTTCCTAACACTGTTTGTCCACGCTGCCACAGAGGCCGCCATTGGGCCAACACCTGTCGCTCAAGGACAGATATTATGGGAAATCCACTTCCCCTGCATCAGGGAAACTCCCTTGGAGGTCAGTCCCGGGCCCCTCTTCCTATAATGTTTCAGCCTGCATCGGGAATGAATGGACAGGCACCCCCTTCCAGTCAGACTGCACTCCCCCCGCCATTGATTCCCCTTCCCTCCTATACAAACTCAGCTTCCTCCCCCACAGGACTGGACCTCTGTGCCACCACCTCAACAATATTGAGGCCTGAAGACGGGGTCGTGTCTCTAACCACTTCTCTCCTTGGTTCTCCCCCTCCCCACTCTTCCCTCCTCATCTTAGGACGTGCGTCCTCCACCCTCATAGGCCTACTGACATTCCCTGTCATTCTCAGACCTCCCTTCCCATCTTCAATATATCTTTTTGTCTCTGCCACGCATGGTCCTTTGTCCATTTCCCCCGGTCAGGTTCTCATCTGAGCCCTTTCCTTACCTTGCTTAAGCTCTCCTAAAGAGGCCCGGACCCTCCCTTTGGCCCACCCTCCTGAGCTGTCTGTTTTTTGGGTCCAACAACTGACTGCCACCAGGCCTCATCTTAAAATAAAGCTTGATGGCCACCTTTTTGAAGGTATCCTTGATTCCGGGGCTGATTTTACTGTCCTGTCCCAGACGTCCTGGCCCTCAACATGGCCATGCCAACCGTCCTTAACCCACCTTCAGGGCATCGGGGTCTCTACTAATACCCTTCAGAGCTCCAAAATCTTACTGTGGGAAGACCCTGACGGTCATTCAGGCACTGTACAACCCTTTATTGTTCCAGGCTTACCCCTTAACTTGTGGGGGAGAGATTCTTTCCCAAATGGGAGTCTTTTTGTATAGCCCCTCTCCAACCATTACTCATCAACTTTTAGACCAGGGGTTTCTCCTAGGCCTGGGTCTGGGAAAAGATAGTTAGGGTCATACTGATCCTATAATCCCCACCCCCAAAAATGACCGCCATGGCCTTGGATACAAAGAAAATTTTTCATAAGGGCCACTTCTCCTCCTGCACTCCAGGCTGACAAGATAACTTGGAAAAATGATTCCCCTGTCTGGATTGATCAGTGGCCTCTCCCCTCTCATAAATTGGCTGACGCCTCAAGGCTGGTGCAGGAGCAACTCAAGGTAGGCCATATTATACCCTCCACCTCACTGTGGAATACACCCATTTTTGTGATTCAGAAGAAGAATGGGGCTTGGCGTCTTTTACAAGATCTTAGGGAAATTAACAAAACCATGGTCCCCATGGG
>NW_022196896.1:42405202-42405674 GCF_008632895.1 Mastomys coucha
TTCTGCCCAGCTCGTTGAGTTAGAGGCGGTCCTACACGCCTTTGAACTCCTTGCAGATACTCCTTTCATCCTGTATACCGATAGTGCCTACATTGCCTCCTCTGTCCCTATTCTTGAAACTGTCCCCTTCATCAAACCTGATACTAAAGCTTCTCCTCTCTTTGCTCAGATCCAAAACCTTATCTCCAGATGCTCCCAGCCCTTCTTTCTTGGCCACATTCGTGCACACTCAGATGTCCCTGGACCCCTGACCGAACAAAATGCACAGGTAGATCTTGCTACCCGCGTACCTCTCCTAGGAGCTGCCATCTCCACTCCGGTAGACCCCCTTACTCAGGCTCGAGAGGCCCACCAACTACATCACCTCAATGCTCATACCCTTCGTCTCATGTTCTCTCTCACCTGAGAACAGGCGCAGGCAATTGTTAAACAGTGCCAATCTTGTATCACCTTCCTCCCTGAACCACATCTG
>NW_022196896.1:42406327-42413418 GCF_008632895.1 Mastomys coucha
TGTTATTAATCAGGCCGGTGATGTTGTTAATTCCACATCTAAACTTGATACCGTTCCCCATTGGCCCATATCTGGGTTACCTTTGAGTTTGGGGTGCCAGGCGACAATGCAAAGGCAGGAGACTGACTTTCCTTGAAGTTTACGCCTCAAATACCACCGTGTGCGTGGCAGATTAGAATATGTAAAAATTGTGTATTCATATACATAAGTAGCTAAAAAGTCAAAAGCCTATACTATAGTTGTGCAATTTTGATGGTTTATGACATGAAGTGAATTTTTATTTTTTTATAACTTGTTTGCTATTCAATAAGTGTTTTATAATGAATACATAATAAAGAATTTATTTCTATTCCTTTCCAATATACAGTGTTCTGTTGAACTTGAAGGGATGTTCTGAAGCTTTGAAAGGTTTTTTTTTTTTTTTTTTTTTTTTTTTTTTTTTGGTTTCTCTGTGTAGCCCTGGCTGTCCTGGAATTCACTCTGTAGACCAGACCAGCCTCGAACTCAGAAATCCGCCTGCCTCTGCCTCCCAAGTGCTGGGATTAAAGGCGTGCGCCACCACCGCCCGACTGAAAGTATTTTTTTAAGATGTGAAACTTAACACAAAGTCAATACTTCATTTTGTAAACAGCATATTTTTCTTTCTTTTGACATCACCCAAGGAAAACGTTGTACTTTGGAATACAGAATGGACACAGGCTCATTCCCTCGAGAGTTGTTCTGTCACACTAGTGGTGCTTAGGGACTACCACAAAGGGGTTTTCCTTTGCTTTTTGAAGCTCTTGTACAAGAGAGAAAGAAACAGAAATGCAGTATTAATGAAAGGTGTTTTCTCTAAAATGTTCTCAAGAGGCAAACGTCTGTTCCAGACTCTTAGGAAGTGAGTCAGTCTCTTATTACAAAGTATGGGTTCTTCAGGTTACACACATTTCAATGCTTGAAGATGCTTAGATAATTTAATGCTTAGTATTTATTTTATATGTGGGTTTTCATGACCATCTTATTTAAAATACGTAAAGTGCTCTATTAACTCTAGTTTCTACTTATATAGTTAGATGTTACAGCACTTGATACAATTTTTCAGTTTTCTAAATGCCTTTTATTTATATACCTCTATGACTTCAAAGATACTGAGTTGGTTGAAGAATATGACTTATTAGGCACAGCTCTTGCCTAGAACGGTCTTCAGCACCACATAAGCTGTGTGTGCTGCACACCTCTAGCTTCAGTCTTCCTAGTGTGGCAGGAAGATCAGAATTCAAGGCCATCCTTTACTACATAGCAGCTTTCAGGTCAGCCTAAGCTACAGGAGACCTTGCCTAGAAAAGAAAAGTATTTAAGAGATGGAGAAGTAGTTTCCACTCCATTCATGCATCTGAAATAAACCTTTTGAGAGATTGGAATATAGCACCAGATTGAAGGTCCATGTATAACCAGAATAATAAGTGATAGGAGACTGTCCTTAGTGGGAACATATAAGACCAAAGAAGAGAAAACTCAACTAGGAGTTAATGAAAGTGCTCAGATGACACCATCATGAAAAAGAGCAGGTGTGCACCACAGTTAGGAAGGAAATTGGAACAGCCACCATGGAAATCAGTGCTGAGCTTCTGAAAATAGAACCAGAACTACCATATGACCCACCCACACCATCATTCCCCCGAGGTTTCTAAACACACCATAGAAATGCTGGCACATCTGCGGTTTTTCTGATAGTATTCATAACAGCCAAGAGGTAGAACCAGCCTTGAAGTGTATCCACAGATCAATGTGGCCATTTACACAGCAGAGCTTTACAGAGCTGGAAAAAAGGACTAAGCAATGTTACAAATGGAACTGGAAGTTGTTACACTAAGTAAAATAAGACAGACTCAGAAAGACACCCACCACATGCTTTCTCTGGTGTGGAGTAACATGTCTTTCCTTGCTGTAACAAAATACCTGGAAAAGCAATTTAAAGGAAGTAGAGGGGCTTGTTTTAGCTCACAGCTTAAGAAGGGTAGAATTTGTCATGGCAGGAAGAGGCTGTGATGTAGCTAGTCACACTGTGCTCCCCAGCCCAGAGACAGAGAAGTAAAGCCTGAGGTTTCACTCACTGTTTCCTTTTTATTTAGTTGGGCATCCAAGCCTAAGGGGTAGTACTGCCCATGTTCAGCGTGGGCCTTTCTCAGTTAAGCTTTTCTGGAAACACTCTTAACTAATGATCAAGGTGTGTCTGCTAGGTGATTTTAAATCATACTGAGTGAAAAATCAAGGTGACTCATCACACTGGAATACAGACTTAGGTTTGTAAATACATGTTCATATATACACACACGTGTGTGTGTGTGTGTGTGTGTGTGTGTGTGTGATGTGAAAGTAGAAAGTGATCTATGGGATGAAAGGAAGAGGTGTGAAGACAGGATTGGGAAATTAACCAGGGTAATGCCTAGGACATGAGAGCTGGAGGGCTCCTTCAGGAGGAAGGGGTATGATAGGAGCAGAGACTGGAGGGGCAAAAAAATAAAATAAAGAAATAGCATGAGTAAAGATGTCACACTGAAACCCATCACCTTATTTGTTGTCTAAAACAATTACAATTTAAAAAGCTCTCAATCCTCCTGCCTCAGCCTCCCAAGTGCTGGGATCAGAGGCATGCACCACTCCCAGCCAAAGTGTTTGCTTTACTGAGATGGTAATCCCTGATTTGGTTCACTGACAGAGACTAATACTGGTGTTGAACTGCTTGCTGACGTTAATAATAGAATTCTGATTTTCCTGACAGGTGATTCTTGGATGCTTTTCATTTCGTAATGAACTATTCCTGCAGGCCTCTGGATGTGCTCTGCCAATATCTTTTTATATCTTTTATATTCCATGGAATAAAAGATATTCCATGGAACACCTTTTCTATGACTACTTTGTTCATGTTTTATTATTGAGACAGGGTCTCTCTGTGGAGCCTAGACTGGCCTCCATCTTGCGGTGACCCTTCTGCATCTCCCTCCTGGGTACTGGGTTATTACAGGTGTGAGCCACCACACTTGACTGGAATTTCAGAAGACAGAACTTTCATTCTAAGGCTGTAGTAGGCCAGATAAAGTTTTTCTCTAGCTTAGAAATGGGGATTCTTGGGATTAACCTACAGATTTTTTTCAAATTCCCAAACTCAATTCAATTTATAAATAATATATAATATAAAATACTGTCAATAATAAAATTAAATTTAATGGCATTTCCATATATGTATATTTGAAATGTACATATATAGGTGTGTGTGTATGTATGTATGTATGTATGTATGCATGTATGTATGTGTATATGTGTGTGTGTGTGTCTCCCTCAATAAGTTTAGATTTAGTGAACATACTTAAAACTAAGGGTAACTTTATTTCAGTATACTTTTTTCCCTCTGAACTTCAAAATCTATTCTTTGCTTTATTTAGCAAATTTTTAACCCAAATGGTTGATTCACATGTATTTCTTTGGAAGATGTATGTGTTGCTTGGAAATTCTGTTGTTTATAAATTGATTGTAGGCTATAATTACATTAGTAAACTGAGAAAGTACATCATAAACTAGCTTTAGCAATAGCTGTATTTTTACACATTTGTCTTTGGAAAAAGCTTGTCAGAATATCTATATTTTACTTTCTAATCTCTCAATTTCCTCAATACATGACTCAGTAAATTGAATTTATAGTTTATTTTTCTTTCCTCCCATCAAACTACATGAATAAAAAGTACAGTGTGGTCTTATACTTCTATTTCCGGAAGAAGGAACATGAAGATCAGTAGAATAATGGGAATGGGAACTGGAGATGGTGTAGAATATGTTTGTTGAACATCTTGATGTCCTTCCTTTTAAGCAGAAGACACTAGGGAGACAGAGAGAGAGAGAGGGGGGGAGGGGGAGAGGGAGGGGGAGGGAGAGAGAGAGAGAGAGAGAGAGAGAGAGAGAGAGAGAGAGAGAGAGAGAGAGAGAGGGGTCCACCTTAGGCAGAATCCATACTTAGGCCAAAGAACACAGCTCAGAGCCATGTATCAAAGGTGGCTTTGGTGGGACATGTATGCCATCTTAGAGTCTCCAATTCAGACACTTTATTAACTATTCAAAACTGTGTTACTAGCCTCAAGAATTTAGGAAATAATGGGTGGCCATGAGACAGTATCCCCACTGAAGTCAGATCATAGAGAGTTTCAAAGTAGATACAGTTTGCAGACAGAAATGAAGAAACTCTGAGTTTCCTAGCAGCACTTTGATTAGAGACTAGAATATAGATTCAAGAAGGTAAAGAATCACAGGTATCAAGACTTGCTTCATGACTGATTATCAAAAACTTCTAGGTTTCTAGGCTAGGCAACAAGGTGAATAAAACTACCTAGTTTGTAAGGGGACACTACTTCTCAAAGAGATACACTCTGTGTGTGTGTGTGTGTGTGTGTGTGTGTGTGTGTATGTGTGTGTGTGTGTGTGTGGTATGAGACAGGGTTTCATTGTATAGCCCTGGCTGTCCTGGAACTTGCTCTATAGACAGACTGGCCTCTCTGTCTCCTGAGTGATGGGATTAAAGGCATGTGCTACCATGCCCAGTGGGGATGCCACTTTTGGAAGGGAGAGGCAGAGCACCTACGAAGAGATGACTATCTTTGGGATGTGCTGAGTGCGACTTGAAGACTTTGGGTTGGAATATCCAGGAGGCAAGCTGCTCTCTTATGACATCCAGGAAGAATCCTTTGCTAGAAGAGGGACACATGCCTGTAACTATAGTGGTCAAGAGGAAGAAGCAGGAGGATCATTGCTAGTTCAAGGCCAGCCTGTTCTATATAGCAATTTCAAGGCCAGCTAGGGCCATGTAGTGAGACCTTGACAGAGGGAAGGAAAAAGAGGAGAAATTCTTGCTAACTAGATTCTAGAGTTGAGTCTGGTGACATGGCTCATAGAGGAAAATGCTTACCGTGCAAGCCTGGCTACCCAGAGGGTAATTCTCAGAATCTATATAAAGGTGAAAGGGAGTAAACAGTCCAAAAAGTAGTCCTCTGACAACCACATATTCAATCCTCCCCATTCACAGACACATATAATAATAATATTATATTTATCTCCACCACCAATAATAATATTAATGATGATGATGATAATAATAATAATAATAATAATAATGATGATAATATCAGATTTAAGTCATTAAACAAATCAGACACATTAGCATATTTGATGTCATTAAGATCACAGGATGAAATTGCAAGGCCATGTGACAGATGTTTATGGAGCTAATGAACAAGTGCGTATCAGGGGAGACAGAAACACACAGCTAAGACTCAGCCAAGTAAAAAGTCCTATATACTCAGAGAAGTAGCAGCAGAAACTGAATCCTATCCTAGCACTTTCCTTAGTGTCAGTAGAGGACTACTAAAAACAAACAAAATAATTTAATGCAGTAGACACAATTTTGTTGTTGTTTTGTTTGTTTGGGGGGCTTTCTTTTCCCAAAGTCTATAATTGATTACTTAAAGGAAGCACACCCGCTAGTTTGGAATGTGCTCTTTCCAGCGGATGGAATTCACTTTGCTTCAAGGCTAACAGGCTAAGTTATTAGTGAGTTGTGGGCATTACCCTCCCGGTCTGGCCTCCCCAGGGAAGGATGCACACAACACAAAGGCTGGGGATGTTACTAAACTATAGTCAGAGCTCCAAATCTCCAGCCAGTGAAGTCTCTCAACTTCACTGCTGCCTCCAAAGTACATTTTTAAGATGTATTTCACTTTACTAATTCCCTTTTTTTAAAAAAAATTAAATACAGTTAATCTGCTGATCTGCTTATGTACTGTGACATTAATAATAATGTTGGGTAAGATTTTCACTCGTGCCGGGCGGTGGTGGTGCATGCCTTTAATCCCAGCACTTGGGAGGCAGAGGCGGGCGGATTTCTGAGTTCGAGGCCAGCCTGGTCTACAGAGTGAGTTCCAGGACAGCCAGGGCTACACAGAGAAACCCTGTCTTGAAAAGCCAAAAAGAAAAAAAAAAAAGATTTTCACTCGTTTGTTTTTTGAGACAATTACTGAATTAGCCAGAAGGGCCTCACACTCATGCTCTACTCGAGGACAGCTTTGTCTCCTCATCCTCCCAGCTTTTACACAAGCTCCCAAATGTTTCCTTAGAGCTTAGCTCAAATGCCAGGAGCCTTCCCTAGCTATTCTTTGGGCTCCATTTTCTACTAGTACAAAATAATGGTTTTCATTATGGTAGTTCCTATACAAATTCACTGTGCTTTGTTGTTTTAACCCATTGCCCTCTCTGGCACCCCTCACCAACCCTAGTGTTTCCCACCCTCTTCCAAAAGACTCCCTTTTATTCTTACGTCTTTTTTTTTTAAAGATTTATTTTACTTATTTTATGTGTATGAGTACACTGTAGCTGTACAGATGATCACGAGTCATCATGTGTGTGGCTACTGGGAATTGAACTCAGGACCTCTGCCGGCCCCCTCACTCCGGCCCCGCTTGCTACAGTGTAGCTGTCTTCAGACGTACCAGAAGAGGGCGTCAGATCTCATTATGGGTGATTGTGAGCCACCATGTGTTTGCTGGGATCCGTACTCAGGACCTTTGGAAAAGCAGTCAGTGCTCTTACCTGTAGGGAGTGGTGAAGCTGGAGAGACATTCGCCATGGCAAGATGGCGTCTACTTCCACTGTCAACTCCTAGTAAACAACTGTTTGCGCATGTGCATAGAGAACTGTTTGTGCATGTGCGTAGAGTGAAAAGACACCGAGTCATGGCTCATTCTGGGGCGTTACATAGGGTAATGAGCGAACAGCCAATCATGGGCAGACACGTCGCGCTGTGGGCAGACACACCGCACTGTGGTGTATATAAGCAGTGCGGATTATTGGTTTGAACCTTTTTTTCCCGATGGATGGAGACAATAAACGTTGCTGCAGAAGGAACCTAGTGTCCGGGTGTCTTCTTGCTGGCGAGACGACTGCGCGGGCTACAGCTGGTGCCGAGAAACCCAGGACACTGGGAGAACCTTACAACAACTAGTAGGTTTCAGAACTGCAGGACAGGGTAGGCTCTGAGAGGCATGCTGCTTGATTTTAATTCCTCCGAC
>NW_022196896.1:42415003-42417022 GCF_008632895.1 Mastomys coucha
ATGAGCGAACAGCCAATCATGGGCAGACACGCCGCACTGTGGTGTATATAAGCAGTGCGGATTATTGGTTTGACGCTTTTTTTCCCGGTGGATGGAGACAATAAACGTTGCTGCAGAAGAAACCTAGTGTCCGCGTGTCTTCTTGCTGGCGAGACGACTACGCGGGCTACTTTTACCCGCTGAGCCATCTTGCCAGCCCACTCTTATGTCTTTTTTTTTAAAACCTGGATTCTGCAATGAAAGAAAAGATAAAATGATTTTTCTGAGCCCAGCTTGTTTCACTGAACATGATAATCTCCATCTGCTTTCCTATCCCTCTTCCTAGTTGAAGAGATTTCCATTGTGTGTATGATCCACACCATCGTTACCTGTTCATGGATGGGCACCTTGGCTGTTTCTTTGTCTTGGCTTTTGTAAATAGTGCTACCAACTCCACAGCCCCTTGGCTCTGGGATGTTTGCCAATTCTTGAAACAGGCATCTGCGTCTATCATTTGATCATGGCATTGCTCAATGTCTCTAGTGGATCATAAGCTCCTGGAAAATCCCAAGAAGTATTTTTTCCACCCTTAAGTTACCTGCATCTAACAAAGAGTTTAATACTGAGTGCATACTTACTTAATAACTAATTGTAGAATGAAGAAAAAAATTAATATGATCCAAGGAAAGCAAAGAGGTTCACCTATACAAACACACATATAGACACATACACACACACACACACACACACACACACATGAGCATAAACACAGATGAGCACATGTATACACACATAAACACACATGCACCCATGAGCACAAACACATGACATAGTACATACATATACATACACATCAAACTTACATATGTACAAACATACATATATAGACACATAAACCTACACATATACACATACGCACACATGCTCATGCACATACGTATTTAGAAATGTGACAGATCTTGTTTGACTGAAGTATTAATTGCCCAATTTCTTTTAGCTTTATTACTTTTTTCATTTATTTTTGAAACAGGGGAGCTTCAAACTTGCTGTGCAGCTAAGAATAACTTTGAACTTCTGATCCTCCTGCTTTTACCTCTCAAGTACTAAGGTTATAGGCCTGTTCTACCATACCTGGTTTAAATGTTGCTGCCAATTGGACCCATGGCTTGGTATGTGTTAAGCAAGTACTCTACCAATTGAGTCATATCTCCAACCCTAAAAGTCCTTAAATTTATCCACAGAGACCACGATGATATAAAGATTGTACAGATCCATTTCTCTGCTGTAATTCAATGTACTCTATTTTCCCACTTAAAAACATCAGTGGATAGACTTTGGTACTAACCATGTCCCTTCTGAAACACTTGAAATCTGTTAGCTTGCTGTTTTTTTCCCATGTTAGAAAATAGCAAAATAAATATTTATCAAATGTTAGGAGGGAAAGGTGAATCAGGATTTACTCGACAGCCTCTTTGTTACAGACATGAGCCCATGGGTTTACATTGTCTGTATACTAGAAAGCTATATTAATCACAGTTTGTTTGTAATTGATGTGACTCTCTTCCGACTGCAGTAACATTCAAAGGACATGCCAGGATCAAACATTCACAGGAAAAATATGAGTCATTAAACCATCCATATCACCAGAAAAATCATTTTATAACTGTAGACAAAACACCTGAGAGGTTAGGTGCATTTTCCACTTTATTTCCTTTTAAAACACTTATTTATTATTATTTTAGATATATTTGTAAGTGTCTGCATGATTATACACATACACACCAACTACATTCTGCACTGCACTCGACTCGGCGGGTAGAGCCCAGAGTTGGGCATTAGAACTTCTGGAACTACAGAGAGTTGTGAGCTACACGTGGGTCCTGGGAACCAAACTGGAGTCCCAAGCAAGGGCGAGTTTTCTTAATCACTGAACCGTGACTCGAGCTCTCACATTTCCACCTTCAGAAACTTTTAGATCAACCTGCCTGTCACTGTACCAATACCATGCAGTTTTTATCACAATTGCTCTGTAGTACAGCT
>NW_022196896.1:42420836-42425218 GCF_008632895.1 Mastomys coucha
TGGAGGGGAAACTGGGAATGGAGAAATTTACATGTAAATAAAGAAAATATCTTAAAAAAAAAAAGAAACTTTTAGAGATTGAGTCATTTTGGGAACATGAAGAAATAAGTTTTATAAGTATCCTACACTCAAGCTCTAAAGCAAAGCTTCCATTATATTAGAGAAGTTTGGTAGTCTGAGTCAAAACTGGGATCAATTTCTAGAATATAAAACCTCATTGCTTTTTCAAAGAATATTTAGTCTATATATAAAATCAGTTTTTGAGAAAAGTATTTATTAGTAACAGAGATAGTTGAAACTGGTGACATCTCTGTCAAATTCTTTAGTGATCTCTTTTGCTTTATGTATATTATTCACACTACCATATCAGGCTACCAGTTTTACTAACTGATGAATTCTTTTATTTATTTATTTTTTTAAGTTTTATTGCAGTATGATGAGAAAAGTTACATGATTTCAATTTATCTGAATTTGTTAACATTTAAAAACATTTTTAAGTAAATAGACTTAAATCACATTCTTGTTTCCCTTTTGTACTCCAACTCCTCCCAGAGACCCCCTTTCAATACCTACAATATCTTTTTTGTCATATTCTTTAAAATTTATGAAGTAACAATAAAAATGACTATTATAAAAGTTGTTTGATATAAAACAACAATCAATTTGCCAGTCTTATGTAGATGCTTGTCTATGGCTATACTGAAAATACATACGTTTTTCTCAGTATGCATATTAACTGTATATTTCAAAATAATACACCACTACTAATATTTTCTTAAATGAACATATATATATATAAAGTGTTCTTGTTTGTTTGTTTGTTTGTTTTGTATTTAGTAGAGCTTAAACTCTTGGCTCTTACTGTGGTAATTTGATACAAGAGTTATAAATGTGAAGCAAAGCATTCAGACTTATTCTTTGTTCTCTTACAAACCCCCTTCCAATTTAATTGTCTACATTTCTTTTGGGTATATGAATACTTTCAAAATATGTAAGCTGTCCTGAAAACCATAGTATAGCATAAAAACATGAAATAAACAATTCTACTAATAGAGAGGCTAAGATAGGAGAATCAAGATCTCAAGACCATTATGTTGTACACAGCAAGACACTGTCATGAACAAACAAGCTGAAAGTGTATATGGATTGTATAATACTGGACTAATTACTAAATTACTAAATTACTTATCCAATTACTAAATTAGAGAGACCATTGGATGACAGTCAATAAGTTTCTAATTCCTCATATTTTTGGATTTCAATTGATTAGGATATGCTGGTAATATTAATTTTCATATTAAGATATTAAGAAAAAGTAATTGTCACTTCCTGTTGTTTTTGTTGTAAGAGGTGGAATTAGGTTTGTGTTGATTTGTTGAAAGATTACTTTCATGCTTCTTCTAGGGTGTAGTTTCGCTCCTCATGTTGATGTTTACCATCTATTATCCTTTATAGGGCTGGATTTGTGAAAAGATATTGTGTAAATTTGGTTTTGTCATGGAATATTTTGTTTTCTCCATCTATGGTAACTGAGAGTTTTGCTGGGTATAGTAGCCTGGGCTGGCATTTGTGTTCTTGTAGGGTCTGTATGACAACTGCCCAGGATCTTCTAGCTTTCATAGTCTCTGGTGAGAAGTCTGGTGTAATTCTGATAGGCCTGCCTTTATATGTTACTTGACCTTTTCCCCTGATTGCTTTTAAAATTTTTTCTTTGTTTAGTGCATTTGGTGTTTTGATTATTATGTGACGGGAGGAATTTCTTTTCTGGTCCAGTCTATTTGGAGTTCTGTTGGCTTCTTGTATGTTCATGGGCATCTCTTTCTCTAGGTTAGGGAAGTTCTCTTCTATAATTTTGTTGAAGATATTTACTGGCCCATTACATTGGGAGCCTTCACTCTCTTCTATACCTATTACCCTTAGGTTTGATCTTCTCATTGCATCCTGGATTTCCTGGATGTTTTGGGTTAGGAGCTTTTTGCTTTTTGCATTTTCTTTGACTGTTGTGTCAATGTTTTCTATGGCATCTTCTGCCCCTGAGATTCTCTCTTCTATCTCTTGCATTCTGTTGGTGATGCTTGCATCTATGACTGCTGATTTCTTTCCTAGGTTTTGTATCTCTAGGGTTGACTTTCTTTCTGATTTCTTTATTGTTTCTATTTCCATTTTTAGATTCTGGATTTTTTTACTCATTTCCTTCACCTGCTTGTGTTTTCCTGTAGTTTGTTTAGGGATTTTTGTGTTTCCTCTTGAAGGGCTTCTAGCTGTTTACCTGTGTTCGCCTGTATTTCTTTGAGTGTGCTCTTTATGCCTTTCTTAAAGTCCTGTATCATCATCATGAGAAGCGATTTTATATCTGAATCTTCCTTTTCCTATGTGATGGTATGTCTAGGACTTGCTATAGTAGAAGAATTGGGTTCTGATGATGCCAAGTGACCTTGGTTTGTGTTTATTTTCTTACAATGCCCCCCCCCATTCTGGATATCTCTAGTGCTATCTGCCCTTTCTAAATCTGACAGGAACCTGTCCTTCTTGTGATCCTGGTTGTGTCAGAACTCCTCAGAGTCAAGCTGTCTCTGTGATCCTGTGATCCTAGGCTTGTTAGAGCACCTGGGAGTGCAGCATCTTCCTCTGGGTGTTTTGGGACTGGGTGCAGAGCTTGCCTCAAGGTCTGCTCAGGACACCAGCCCAGAGAGACTGGAAGGAACCCGAGCCACTCTGCCGGCAGAGTTCCTGTGTGCCTAGTCCCACTGGTCCCAGTTATTTCTGGTGTTGGGACAGATGTTGAGTCCTCCTCACCTCTGATCCTGAGAGTGTCAGAGCGCCTGGGAGTGGAGCTTCCTCTGGGTGTTGTGGGACTGGCTGCAGAGCTTGCACCCAAGGCCTGCTCAGGACACCAGCCCAGAGAGACTAGTGCATTTTCCACTTTTTGTTTAATTGTTTCTAATTTGTATATACCTTTAATAGCATAATATCACCATGGTAACCATATTTTGTATGTATGATTTGCTTTTGCTGCATGAAAACTATCTGAAAGCAAGGTAGGATTTAAAATCATTACATCAGTGTCCTCTAACCTTTTAGAGGATGCCATTCTTTTACTTTCTATTTAGCATTTCCCTCATCTATGTTTTAATTCAAAAGTTTCTGTTGAGCACATTTTAATTCCAACTCTCATTTGTTCTAGGATTTTCTTTTTTGAATCAATTACATTTTCCTAAAGTATTCATTTTATTCTGTTTTCCTGATTTTATTTTATTTAATCATGAAATTATCTTCTTTTATTTGCCTTTATATTAGAATAGTCCAATATATCATATTGATATCAGCAAAGCTAGACTTATGTACAGCATTTACTTAATTGAACCTTTCTGACTTGCTTTGTGCTATATTTAAGCCATCATTATACAGTGCTATTTATTTGATTTATTGGGTTTGGCTTACATGTTTTATAAATTGTGACATTTTGGGAGAATTTTTAAGAGATTGACATGGCTTGACTAGGAAGTTTGTACTGAGGACTCCCTGCCATTCAAGCTCCATTTATTTAAGGAGATACCCATTTTAACAACAGCCTTGATCTAGGAATAAATAACACTGGCTCTCTTCCAATCCTAGCTTTTCTATCCCAATATTAGGATTTGGTCGATGTCTGAAGTGTGTGTGAGATGAGGAACTAGAATCCCAGTCACTTAGTATCGGAAAGTCTGAATGGGGAGCATTATGTGGGGACTGGGTTTAGACGGTTCTCTACGTTGCCCTCTTTCCATTAAAAATTTGGGTTTCTGTCCAAGTCCTTCACTACCAGCCAATGCTCTTTCTGTAAGCACCTTTATAGAAAGCGTGTAGAGTCACAGTTACCTCATTAATAAAGTCTAGTGGCGAGTACTGTGTATAGGTCCTTCAGTTTCCTCTGATGAAAAGGACTAATTCAACATGAAATACTGATGTTTCTTTTTTAGATTTATTTTTAATTGTGCACATGTGTGTGCATGTGGGAGTGGGTGAAGTGCCTGAGGAGGCCAGAACATTGATCCTTTGGAGCTCAAATTACAGGCAGTTGTGAGCAGCCTGGTGCTGGGAACAGAACCTCTCATTCTCTAAAAAAGCAGTAGACACTCTTGACTGATGAGCATCTCTTCAGCCCCTGATGTTTCTTATATTCTCTTCTGTGTTTTAACCAGATTTCCTAATTTTGTATATTTTACATATCAAAGTAGACCTCGCCTCCAGGTTCTCCCAGCATCCCTCAGTCCCAACTTGACAATACCCTGTCCCAACCATGAATTTTCCAGTCCAGGGGCTGAGCTGCCCCTGGCTCTTTCCTATATAATCTAGACATTTTCTCTGTCTCCCTCCGTCCCTCCCTCCCTCCCTCCCTCCCT
>NW_022196896.1:42425302-42430802 GCF_008632895.1 Mastomys coucha
CTCCTTTTCTCTCTGCCCATACTAGCCCTTTCTCTCTTTTCTCTCCCCCCCTCCCCCATGGTAACTCCCCTGACCTCAATCCTTGGTACCAGTGAACTTGCCTAAGAGCATCTTCCCGATAAACCTGCCTTTAATATAATCTAATCTGGTTTGAATTGGCTCATTTTTACCATCAGAGAAATAACCTCTCACCTGTAAGAGGGAAAAAAAGTCACAGGGTAGCATAAGGCTCAGAGGAAGGGCTCTGAATATTACAGGCACCCTTCAGCATAACATCAGGTCTCTGCCGCATACAGACTCCTACTGGCTGCTCCAAGATGGCATCTTCTGAAGCTAGACTGGTTGCCTGATTACAGGTCCACTGAGATTTCGTTTCCAGGCCTTTTTGTGTCAGAAAGCCTGCTGTCTATCTATCTGGGTTGTCTTTGAGGGCCTGGTTTGCCTTGTGCTCAGCACCTTAAGATGAAGACACTGTCATAAGAGCCTCTGCTTATCTACTTGGTAGCACAGCTCTTTGTCACATGGGAAATGGCACCACCTCTCATTTGGGACCTTATGAGCCATGCTGGTGCTCAGCCTCTATCTGACCCAATGCCCTACATAGCATACTGCTCTGCACAGGACCTGCTAGTGCTGCCCGGTCCCTTCTATACTGACACACACTAGTTTTTCCGCACATATTCACAGAAAGCTCCACTTGGTACCTGTAGGTGAAATCCATTTCCAGAGTGGAAGAGAACAATTCTTAGCCCTCCTCAGCCTCTTAGGCCTACTTTGGATGTATATACACACAAATCCCTCTAGCAATACATCCCAAACCCCATTTTGACCTTGGTTCTAACCTCAGTGGAAATGAAAATAGCCATGCCTCTGTGTGTATCAACCTTTCAAACACTATTTTGAAGTGCTTCTTCCTGAGCTCATAATTAAGTTGAAAAAAAACCTTCAGTCAGAAAAGATATAAATTTCTTAAAAGAATTCTTTGATTTAAACAGCACATGCCTAATTGTGGAACAGAGGTCAAATGCCTCCTCTTAACTGCATCCCCCTCTTATGATTATGCTCTGGCTAGGTTGCTTACAGAAGGAACTTCAAGAGGGTTCCAGTCTCAACAAATGAAGCAAACGAAGGCCTTCCCCTTTGTCCTGAAGTTTTCACAAACCGTTGGGCCCAGTCAGTTCTGTTGGGGAGTGATTCAGACTTGACCTGAGGTAGGAACATCTCTCTTTAGACTTTTTCAGAGGTATAGCCTTACCTGGAGCACAGTTCCCAATGTGGACTTTGACCACAGATGGGACTCTAGAGAGCCCAATTTTATTTTGAAGATATATATGTGTGTGTGTGTGTGTGCCTTCATTTTTTTATTCATGTTTCTGTGTGGGTGAGTGTTTGTGGTGGAGGCAAGATCCCTGGAGCTGGTGTTACAGGAGGTTGTGAGCTTCCCAGTGTGAGAACCAAACTCCAGTCTTCTGGAAAAGCAACCCACTCTTAACAGTTGAGCGATCTCTGTAGCTCACCGCCCCCCCAAAACACACACATACACACACACACACACACACACACACACACACACACGTTCAAACCTAAGTCACTGTACATGGCTAACAAACACTCTACAATTGAGTTACATACTTCATCCTGACAATTCTTTTTGCTAAGAGAAAAATGGTAAATGTAAAATGTTCACGCTTTTTTTAAAAACATTTTAAACTATAACAGTCACAGTGTTATTTTATTTGGCCTGTAACTTAGAGTTGTCATCTTTAGGCAAAGGTGGTTTCCATATGATTTTGTGTGTGTGTGTGTTTTCTGTAACTTAATGGACACAACACTTTGACTCTGGCAGACCCCTTTCTAACACTTTGAATCCGTCCTGTGTATGCACACAACAGTGCCTTTGCTCCTATGCAAGTTCTTCGTGCCTGGAGGGCTCACTCTGTGCTTTTCATTGGGGATTGGTATTCTATTATTTCAAGGTTCTGTTCAAGTCTGAGCAGCTCCAGGGAATCCTCTCTTCATCAGCGGGGCTCACAGCGTTTGTTGCTTTCCTCAGTTCTGTGACTTTCAACTAACTCTGCCCCGAGTCCTCTCTGCCCAACCCTGTTTCTGCATGGGCCATCTGTGCAGTCAAATGATATTTCTTCATGGATGCTGTGGGAAGAATGATGAGCTGGGTTTTTAAAAATTAATTAATGAATTTACGTTACATCCCAATGGCAGCTTCCCCCACTCTGCTCCTCCCAGTCCTCCCCCCAACACACACCCCCATCTCATCTCCTCCCAGTCCCCCCCTCCACCCCATCTCATCTCCCTCCAATCTCCCAGTTTGTCCTTTTGAAAGGCTGGAGAATCTTAGAATTTAAAATGAGGGCATTTAATACAAATGTATGGTGTATAACCTTTACCTAAAAGGACATGGAGGGCCAATGTAGCCAGCCAGAAATATAAAATAGCCCGTTCTAGGAACCCAGAGCCTCAGGGCTCTGGTTCCCTATACCTGCCCCTCCTGGCTGATCTACAATGAGGGAGGAACTAAGAATGAAGGTCTAGTGGTTTATGAGACTCTCCACCCTGTCAACCAGTAGATAGAGATTACATTCCTAGAATGAATATGTTCCCCTCCCTAACTGAACACCTTGGGTCAGGTCCCTCTGAAAGTTTCCACTGTTTTTATGTTCTGTTTCCTTGGTAACTCTCTCTTTGCCCCCAGCTTCCCTTAAATACCTGACATTTCTTGTGTTCGGCGTCGAACTCTGGCCAGCATGGTCCCGAGATCGACCCCGGGGTTGAACTCTGGCCAGCAAGGTCATGAGATCGACCCGGTACCAGTATCCCCAATAAACCTCATGAGATCGCAGCAAGTTTGGTCTCTCGTGAGTCATTGGGTGGTCGTGTCATCCTGAGACTTGAGTAAGGATCTCCCCAGTTCCGGGGGTCTTTCACTTTCTCTCCTCTCAGTCCCCCCCACACACCCCCATCTCATCTCCCTCCATTCTCCCAGTTTATCCTTTCTCCTAAGAAGATATCATCTGCCTTGGCATATCATTTGCAGTAGAACTAGGCACATCTTCTATTGTGGCAGCTCAGTTAGGGGAAGTGATCTAAGACAGGCAATGTAGTCTGAGACAGGTCGTGCTCCTGCTGCTAGTATCCCACATATATTACATATGTGCGGAGGGCCTAGCTTTGCCCCATGCATGCTCTCTGGTTGATAGTTCAGTCTCTGTGAGCCACTATGGGCCCAGGTTAGTTGCTTCTGAAGGTTTTTCTGTGGTGCGTTTGTCCTCTCTGGCTCTTTCACTTCTTTCTCGCTGTCTTTCACAGGATTCCCCGAGCTCTGCCTAGTCTTTGGCTGTGGGGCTCCATTTCTCTTGGTTGAGAGGTGAAGCCTCTCAGATGACAGTTGTGCTAGGCACCTGTTTGCCAGGTATTACCGAATATCACTCATTGTGTCAGGGGTGGGCACTCTCTCATGGCATGGGTCTCAAACTGGGCCAGTCATTGATGAGCCTTTCTCTCTATTGCTGCTCCATCTTTATCCCGGCACATCTTGTAGACAGGGCAGTTGTGGGTCACAGGTTTTGTGACTGGGTTAGTGTCACAATCCCTCCACTGGAAGTCTTGCCTGGTTATGATGGTCAGTTCAGGCTCCATAGCCCTCATTACTAGAAGTTTTAGCTCGGGTCACCCTCATAGATTCCTGGGAGTTCCCATTGTCTTAGGTTTCTAGCTGTCCCAGAGATGCCGTCCACCCCATCAGAGTTAAACCAGTTTTTTAAAAAAGATCTCCAAGCTCTTTATTTTCTACCAAAGAGTTTTTCTTCTTGGGAAAGGTTAGTCTGTAGGAGCTTAAATTACAATGTTATATGGTTTACTTTATAGCACATTTTAGGACAGGGAAATGGCTTGGCAGGTAAAGGTGTGTTGCCAAAATTCCTTCCCAGAGGTGGGGGGCGGAGTGGAACATGTAAACAAACCTAAGGTCACAAGATCAACTGATACATGACTTTCTCAAAATTCATTTAGGGAAACTAATGACTTTATTGGGTTTCCTTCTAGAGCATGGAGAAAGGGTTACTTATAGGAGTGTAGGTGTACCTTTCCCAAAAGTTGCAAGTCAGACTACTACTCTAGTTTTCCCATAGCCACATAGGTGGAAGGGCCCTGCGTATATACTCCAATTCCGAGACCCTATGCAATTAGGGCAGAATTGCACAAACAGGAAGTAAGAAGTGGCTGGTATTCAGGTAAGGGAGCCTGTATCCTGCTTTTCCTTCTATAAGGGGTGTCAACAATCTGGGGTGATCTTTTCCAAGTGGGGGCAGCTGAGTTCCTCAAGATGGAGATTGCTTATCTTAAAGGATACTTGTTGGGGTCTCTCAGCTGCAAGACATCGGAGCTTGCCACTGCAGATTCAACTCATGCCTTCTGTGCCTGAACCAAAGACTCACTACTATGTGTTCCACCTTGGAGGATTCCAGAGGAAGCTACGCCTGCTGGCTGGCATGTATACAGCCTGAGGACATCTGTAGTTGACCTCCTCCCCCACTGTGGACGGTGCCTCCAGCCATTCCCTGGAGCTGACACCTGCGGGATGTGGAGCCTCCACTTTCAGCCCAGCAGCCAGCTTCCCTTTCGGACTCTTCCTGACTCCTCCCGAATTCCTTATGTTATTCAAATGTCATTGTAACCAGAGATTCAGTTATGCTCTCTTGTATATAAATGCTGAACCCCCAAAGTAAAGGGGAGCCTTGATTGGAAACCCTCAACTTGGCTTCGTGTCCTTTTGTTCTCGAACTCTGTGTTTCAGGTCTCCTTTCCCCCTTCGGTCCAGGCAGAACCCGGTTCGTGAAACTGCGGGACAGTTTCAGATACTCAAGGTGCTAAACCTACTATAGCTAGAGTGATAGGTCCCAACATGGATCCCAACTGAGAATCTCTGCAAGAGCAGAGCAAGCTCCCATACAGCACACCATCTCACAGATCCCAGGGTATGTCTCTTGTCTAAGACAGCCATTACACAGATTACACTGTGTTCCTTCTATGGGGTGACAAGTACTTTGGATGATTGAAATTTGGAAGACAACTCACAATTCCTTCAATAGATGAGTGATTAAGTAAATAATCCATCCATGCATGGAATATTATTTGGCAACAAAAAGGAATAAATTACCAATGTATACAACAACTCTCATGAATCTCAAATGAATTGATAGCAAGTGAAAAGTCAGTCTTGACACTATTGTGGATGCCAGCAAGTGCTGGCTGACAGGAGCCTGATATAACGTCTCCTGAGAGGCTCTGACAGTACCCGACTAATACAGAAGTAGAGGCTCACAGCCATCCATTGGACTGAGTACAGGGTCCTCAATGAAGGAGCTAGAGAAAGGACCAAAGGAGCTGAAGGGCTTAAGCTTAAGACAGCCCCTTAAGACGAACAACAATATGAACTAACTAGTACCCTCAGAGCTCCTAGGGACTAAACCACCAACCAAAGAGT
>NW_022196896.1:42431414-42463785 GCF_008632895.1 Mastomys coucha
TCTCTGTGTAACCCTGGCTGTCCTGGAACTCACTCTGTAGACCAGGCTGGTCTTGAACTCAGAAATCCTCTGCCTCTGCCTCCCAAGCACTGGGATTAAAGGTATGCACTACCACTGCCTGGCAGCCTGCTAGATTTCTACCAATACATATTTCCTGATGGTGACATTTGTACTATAACCACACGGGATGTTGCCTTTAAGGAACCTGGACAAAGGGCATACAAACTCTTTCTATATCATGTCTTATAACTATTTGGGAATTCCCAGTGATCCCAGATGAGGAGTCCGGAAAGTGCTAGGAGGCCAGAGCTGTTTTAGGACTTAGAAAGGAAAATTGTACATATAATGCTCATCTTTGGCAAACTTTCTGGGACTGTGTGAATCATCAATGTCATCTTCAAGTCTGGAGGTAAACCTAGAGTGCGGTTTTATAATTGGAGGTCACACCGTGATGATGTACCCACCTGAATCCTGTCTTTTAAATCTGGAGTTAGAGGCCTTAGTAATTTTTTTCTCTCATTGGTGTCCATGAGCTGTACTAGACTTCAGTAAATGTTTCTGTTACTTAAGAGATTTTCTGTGAGCCGTTGAATGTTGTGGTATGGGTGCTCTCTATAAATACTGCTTAAAATTAAATGGCAAAGTCTCCCAATTCACATCCTGCCAAGTATCTTACCACACTTCCCCCCCCCTTGCCTGTTTGCCTGCCATGTTATCCTCTATAATGAGTGAGTTACAGTAATTGTAGCTGGAAAAATCATCATGCAAAGAGGGGTGGGGGAAAGCGGCTCAAAACCTGCCTTATTTTTAAATGAGTAAAGCTTCTGTCGTTTTTTTGGCCGCGTTTCAGCCTCACAGCGAAGTGGAAGAGCCAGTGGAGTAAACGGCACGGGGTGGGGGTAGGGGGGAGTGTCGTGGTAACATCAATTAACCGGATTTCATTTTCCCTTAATAAAGAAATTCGGTTTTTCCACAGCTAACTGTATAATCAATTTGCTGCCCTGCTGCTTTGCTAACTGGCTGTTGGCACCCCTTCAATACTATTGAGCCGAGCCTATGGCCAGAGCTCGAGGAGGAGCCAGAGACAGGGAGGAGGAACCCTCTGCCTGGAGCCAGCAGAGCTGGCTCTTTGCTGAAAATTTTCTGCCCTTTGTTTGCTCCTGTCTTTCTTTCGTTGTTGTTTGGAATCATGGTCTCATGTAGCCCAGGCTGGTCTCACTAGTAGTGGAGGATGACCTCTGAGATTACAAACATGGATCATCACATCTGCTTTATGCAGAGCTGGGGATTGAACCCAGGGTTTCCTGCTTGCTACACAAGTACTCTACCAGTTGAGATAAACCCCCGGGCCTGAACCTTTTAGTCCCCCCTCCCCATTTTCCCTCTTCCCTCTCCTCTTCTTTTTATCTACGTATTTCTTTTGAAATTGCTTGTATTTAGGAGTACGTGTGTGCGGGGGTGGGGTGGGGCGGGGCGGGGCATGAGGCATCGGAGGAGTGTGCAACGACAAGGCGTGGGCGTGGAGGTCAGACAAATTGCTTGCTGCAATCTGGTCTCTCCACTGTGTGGATCCCCAATGATTGAACTCAGATCATCAAGCTTGCTGGTGGCAAATGACCTCCCCCCTGAGTCATCTCATTGGCTGGCTGACTTCTCTGCAGGGAGAAGATCTGGCTAAGATGCCCAAGCTTGCCTTAACTCCTTGAGCTCATATGATCTTGCTGCCTCAGCCTCCTGCTCTTTCATTCCGTTTGTAAAGAATAGCTAATTTTACTTATGATCATTAGTGTGTTCGTGGGTACTTTTATGTCACCTTAGTAACTCTAATGCGTTTGTGCACTGCTGTACGTCAGAGGACTTGCTTCTGCCCTCTATTGTTTGAAGCAGGGTCTCTCGTTTCTAAAGTTCTGTGTACTCAGTTAGCTGACCTGTTAGCTTCTAGATGATTCCTCTGTCTTCACTTCCTGTCTCCCTGTAGGTGTTTGAGGATTACAGGTGTGTACCACCTCTAGATTTTTTATGTGGGTTCTGGGGATCTAACTAAGGTCAATGGACTTACGAGTGCTTTACCCACTGAGCCATCTTCAAGATGTTCCATGCATCCCCACCCCTCTGGTCACCTGAGCCTCTGGTATAACCTCTGACATGGTCTCAGAGCTGCCTTAGTCACGTTCTGATGTCTGGTTGACAAGTTCAAAGTCTTCCATTGACTGCAGCTTGGAGCACTCCGGAAGGATTTTAGTTTTATGGTACTATCTAACGATGCAAGAAATTAGAATGTTGAGAAAAAAAAAACAAACCTGTGTTTCCAGTATAGTTGTCTGCGAGTAAAGTAGCTGAGTCTGTAGCAAATGCTCTTTGCAATCAGCACTTTCAAGTTATCCTTCTGCGGGCTTGGAGAGAGCGCAGAAAAACACACTCTACCCTAAGTGCTGATTGTGTTCTCGCAGCCTGTCCCAGGCCTGCAAATTATACCCTATACGACGGATCGCTCACTAACTCACTTGTAATCCCACATTTTCTCTCTGGCTCACTGGATTACAAGACACAAGCTAAACATACAAGATAAACAAATATTATCTTTAGTCACAGAATCACCAGACAAAAGCCCCTCAGAGCAAGCTGCCTCCACCCTCCTCGTGGCTACCTCTCCTCCTTCTCATGGCTGCACTTCAGTTTGAGGATCATGGACTTGGGAGGCCTGAGGAAAGCTCGAGTCAAGCCAGCCAGGACACCATCTGTCCTAAAATTTGATTTGCTCCCCAGATAGCTTTGCTATCTTCAGCCCCTCAAGTACCAGGCCTCTGAGGATCGCACACCTTGAGGGGTCATAGCATAGAAGCCCACGTTAAGCTCCCTACCCTCAGCTGTGGCTCCTTCCATTTTTTGGACATTCATAACTTTAACTATATAGTTGGGGCTCCATGTCTCTGTGTCCTCATTCCTTAGTGATAACTATATCACAGTTTGGAATCAGTTCCTCCTCCAAAACTGTTACAATTTCCCACTTTCCTCCTCCCTGACTTTTTTTAGAGGGTTCCTAAGATGTATTCTAATGAGCTGAGATATTTGTCTAGTTCTCTTGTGTTCCCATCTAGTATTGGGATTCTTTTCTTATGGGTTAAACTCAAAGGAGTAGCAAGAACTGGAGCAGTAAGAACACGTATCCCTTGACTGCAACTTCTGTTTCCCTGGAATCTCCAGGGTCAGTGTCCACCCTAGGCCATGCCTGCAATGAAACACAGCATTCTTATTTTCCCCATGAACACACCCAACTGTTTACTTTAGCCCTTCACTTTCCAACGTGATCTCCGTATATGGACTTAATCAACAATACATTCAATCGCCTTCAAATCAGAAATTCAAGCACACTAGAGGACTCTCTCTCTCTGATCATAGGAAAACAAACATACAAGACAATCATGACTAAATTTCTGTTTGGCCATCATGGAGAATTGATTAAGAGTGGTGCTGTCACTTGATAAACATATCTTAACAGAGACTGTGTAGCTATACAAAGTCTGTTGTTTGTCCTCAAGACACAGAGCAGAGCCATAGCTCAGGTCTCATCGAAGCATCTCCCAGATGTCTAGATTGAGGCAGGGAGAACCCTTGGAGACAGTTGTGCAATGAATGGCCTTCGGACAAGCCATGACAAGCCCAGGCAATCATTTGAAGAAAACTTTTCCAAAAAAATCTTGTAGGGAGCTCCCAATGTAGGCAGCACAGAGATCATGTCAAGCCCTATGACAGTGGCCACACCTCCTGTGTCCCTGCAGATAACCATGCAGATAACCCTGTGTCCCTGCAGATTCAAGAGATTTTCAGTCATCACTCAGAAGCCACCACACACTCCACAAGCACTCCCGTTCGTGAGCCTGAAGTCTTCGGTCTCCTGCTCCCCAGGGCAGAGTCAGCCTACAGCCTTACTTTCTTTGCTGTGTTTGTACAAGATGCCACTGAGGCCTAAGCCTTTGCTCTTAACCTAGAACCACAGATGTCTAATAAAATTCCTTGGCAAGCAGAATCTCAAAGGATCGCTCATCCTTCCTTCCTTTCTTTCTCTCTTTCTCTCTCTTTCTTTCTTTCTTTCTTTCTTTCTTTTTTTCTTTCTTCCTTCTTTCCTCCCTCCCTCCCTCCCTCCCTCCCTCCCTTCCTTCCTTTCTATTTACCATTTATTTCTCTGATCATTATTTTTCCTTTTAATTAAAAATATATAAAATATATTTTGATCATGTTCCCCTCCCCCTACTTCTTCAGATTCTCCCCCTCTCTACCCACCCAAATTTATGTTCTTCCTTTCTCTTAAAACACACACACACCGAAGAGCCAGAGCCCGTGGGTCCCCCGCACTGCTCACTCCTGCGCCGCGCTGGCCCCGCAGTCTCCTCCCGGTCCTGCGCTGCAGTTCCCCGGTGCAGACATGGCCTCGGGCTCCGCCTGCACGGCGGTGAAGATTGGAATAATTGGTGGAACAGGCTTGGATGATCCAGAAATTTTTGAAGGAAGAACTCAAAAATATGTGGATACTCCATTTGGCAAGCCATCTGATGCCTTAATTTTGAGGAAGATAAAGAACGTTGATTGCGTACTTCTTGCAAGACACGGCAGACACCACACCATCATGCCTTCAAAAGTCAACCACCAGGCGAACATCTGGGCCATGAAGGAAGAGGGCTGTACACATGTCCTTGTGACCACAGCTTGCGGGTCCTTGAGAGAGGAGATCCAGCCAGGTGACATGGTCATCATCGATCAGTTCATTGACAGGACATCCCTTAGACCTCAGACCTTCTATGATGGGAGTCATTGCAGTGCCAGAGGAGTGTGCCAATATCCCAATGGCTGAACCGTTTTGCCCCAAAACAAGAGAGGTCCTCATAGAAACAGCTAAGAAGCTTGGACTCCGGTGCCACTCAAAGGGGACGATAGTCACAATTGAGGGGCCTCGTTTCAGCTCCCGGGCAGAAAGCTTTATATTCCGTACTTGGGGTGCGGATGTTATCAATATGACCACTGTTCCAGAGGTGGTGCTTGCTAAAGAGGCTGGAATTTGTTATGCAAGCATTGCAATGGCAACCGATTATGATTGTTGGAAGGAGCATGAAGAAGCAGTGCCAGTGGATGGGGTTTTAAAGACCATGAAAGAAAATGCCAATAAAGCCAAAAGTTTACTCCTTACTACTATACCTCACATAGGGTCGATGGAATGGTCAGAAACGCTCCGTAACCTGAAGAACATGGCCCAGTTTTCCGTTTTACCACCAAGACATTAAAACAGCATGGCTGACACAAGAAGACTTTCTACTTCTAGTCTTTGGGGAATTTGGCTTAAACAAAAATGGGAAAGATCCGCAGCCTTCATGCCTTTGCCTGGAAAGAAAGACACTGTTAGCAATTCAACCAAGATCCCGGCTCCTCCAGGACCCAGAAGGAAAGCAGACAGCCTGCCAGACAAAGCCCGAGAGCACATCTGTCTCATTTTCCCTATTAAACTGATAGCAAGGAAGACTGGTGAGAACATCCACTTCCCTACACTGCTAAGGAACCAATACGAGCTCGAGATGGGATTGTGATTGTAAACTGGTGCCATGTTTCCGGCACCTTGGTATTTATTCTAGGAGTTTCTCTTGAAGAAGTTATGAGATACTCATTCGAAGAATCGTGTAAAAGAAGGACATTTCCTGTCATAGTAAAATAACCAAAACTATCTGAATATCAAAAAAATTAGGTGTGTTGTATTTCCGTTATACTTAGGCTATGGAGTAATCAAGTGGAAATCATGTTTTCTCACAAAGAAATGATCAATCTTTTTCTCTACTTTTAAGTATCAAATAATAAAGTTGTAAAAATTAAAATGGACTTAGAGAACTTTGAAACTCTTTTGGTAGTGAAGCAAAGACAATAATATAAATGCTCTGTGTATGTGATTCAAGATATATAAGCCAAATAACCCCATTCCCCAAATAAAGAAATAAAGAAAGCACACACACACACACACACACAAAACTCACAAAACAGGGGCTGATGAGATGGCTCAGCGGGTAAGAGCACTAACTGCTCTTCCAAAGGTTCTGAGTTCGGATTCCAGCAACCACATGGTGGCTCACAACCACCCGTAATGAGATCTGACACCCTCTTCTGGTGTGTCTGAAGACAGCTACAGTGTATTGAGCCAGAGCGAGCGGGGTGGAGTGAGCGGGCTGGCAGAGGTCCTGACTTCAATTCCCAGCAGCCACACACATGATGGTTCGTGACCATCTGTACAGCTACAGTGTACTCATACACATTAAATAAAAAAAATAAATCTAAAAAAAAAAACCCTCACAAAACAAAAATCAAAATAAACAAGTAAAAGACCCATAAGAAAAAAAAAAGCCAAAAAACAAAACTAATCAGAAAGGCCACAAAAATACCACCGAGTTCATTTTGTGTTGGCCAGCTACTCCTGGACATGGGGCCTGTCCTGGAGCATGGCTGATATACCCAGTGACATTCCATTGGAAAAAACCGAGTTTTCCCCTTTGCCAGGGGTATCAGTTATAGACAGTTTCTTGGTTGGGGGGGAAGGCTGTGTTTGCTCTCAGTGTTGGGATCTCGTCTGGTTGAAACCTGTGCAGGTCCTGTTCGAGCTGCCACAGTCTCTGTGAATTCATATGTGCATCAGTCCTGCTGTGACTGGAGTCATCCACCACCTGACTCTTAAGACCTTTCCACCTCCTCTGCTGCATAGATCCCTGAGCCCTAAGGCTCCCCATTGGGTTTGACAAAGGCAGTCTATTTAGGACCAAGTGGTCCAAGGCCTGGCATTCTCTGCACACTGTCCAGTTGTGGGTCTCTGTGTTAGTTCTCATCTGATGCAGGAGGAAGCTTCCTCACTGATGGTCGAACAAGGCACTGACCATAGTTATAGCAGAAAGCCATGTAGAGTCTTCGAACTGGTGCATTCTTTAGCAGAATAATAGTATTAGGTTTTCTCCTGGGCCCATGAACTGTCTAGGATAGGTCTGGGTGTCAGGGCTCAGCTCCATCTCACATCCTTAGTACTAAAGGTTGAATGGAGAGTTAATGATTGTAGGAAGCACACTAAAGCTGTGTTACACCCCATTCCAGTCCAGCCCAAACTCCTTTTTCTTTCAAATGTTCTGCACACACACACACACACACACACACACACACACACACACACACACACAAAGAGAGAGAGAAAGAGACAGAGACAGAGAGACAGAGAGACAAAGACACACACACATAGAAAGAGAGATACACACACACAGAGACAGATAGACACACACACACACACCATAAGCAAATCAAAGTAGACTTTAAAACATTCCACGTGACCACAGGCAGAGCTGCCGTGAAAAGCCGTGCCTTGGGCCTTCTCTGCACCCTGGCCTCATGGCCTATGCTGTGATCAGAAGCATTCAGTGGGACAACTGGCACAGACTGAAATGTGGGCGACAACTAAGAAACAAGTTTCGGAAAATAGCTTGAGGTTTTTGAAATGAGCAAAAACCTAGCATTTGCCTTTTGCCTTTGGTATTAATAAGCACATACTCTTCCCATCCTGCTGATATTGAACACCTGGGCAAAATACAAAACTATCCCTTGTTTCCACACTTACATACTTTTTTTGGTACATAGAAAACAATAACTTAATTGCTATAATGATACAATAAATCAGATTTATCATGCAATGAGACATGCTACTTGTCTTTTAATTTTCAGTCTGTGTTAGGCACAGACTGAAAAGGTATCTCTCCCTGGGCTCTGTCTCTCGGAGCCCTAGTCATTGTCATGGGGAACAAGGTGATGCATGGCACCTGCTGCTCAGTTTTTCACTTATTAACCATGGAACAATTATCTGTTTGGCACCAACTAACATTTTGGGTACTATGGGGATTTATGTCAAGAGAGTCACAAGAGGAAACAGATGGTACCCCCAAATCAGCATAGTCCGGGGGAAGTCTCTTTACAAAAGAGACATCAAACGTTTGGAAGAGTCTGGATGGGATAAGTTTGGGTAAGTGGTCATATTTTCTTCCGGTATGAGCAGAGACACCGGGCACATACAGCGGCCCCCAAGCTGGCCTCAGCTGGATCATGAAGAGTGCAGAGCCTGGTGGCTGTCCCCTTGTGCCGCAGCATGGATCACAGACCTGGTATAGAGAGCCAGGCTTAGGTCCTGAAAGAGGGGGAGACGTCCACTCCAGGCGTTATCAGAGAGCAGGTGGGTCAGAGTGCTCAGGGCTGTGGCAGGTATGCCCTAGGGCTGACTTCTAGATGAGACTAAGTAGAAGGCAGTCCTGGGTAACAGGGCTATGGATAGTGGCTTTGCTGCATCAAAAGCATGGCAACAGTATAGTGGATAAGTGCTTCCTTTGCATGGTGGAAGGTAATGTCAGATATCGGAAAGAGAGAGCCACTTCATGAAATGCAGACTGTATTTGCGATTCTTTCTCTTGCCATAGGAATAGCTAGGTGAGATGCCACTCACTGTACAGTAATCAGTTGATAACTGTTCTCATGTGGATGTCTGCATGAGAGCTCCCTCTACCTCTGCCAATGCAAATATTGAAATGCCTAACATAATGGTAGAAGAGAGTAGGGGAGATGATTACATCATGAAGTAGATACATTTGTGAGTAGAACTAGTGGCTTTGTAAGAGACAATTGAGAATTAGTGAGCACACTCCACCATGTAACATGTCGCACGAAGGTGACATGTCCTTAGCATCCCCCTCCCATAAAACGGTGACATCGTCTAACCAAGAAGTTGGTCTTCATTTGACACCAATCTGCCAGGATCGTGACATTAGACTTCCCAGCCCCCAGAAATGTGAAAAGTACATTTCCTTTGTTCAATGCAATATGTGCACAGAGATACTTTACCCAGCTAAAAGGAATGCAACCACAGCATTTGGAGGAAAATGGATGGACTCAGAGATCATCATGTTAAATTAAATAAGCTAGATTCATCAAGACATATATTCCATTTTTCCCCTGGATATTGAAGACCGATCTCTCTCTCTCTCTCTCTCTCTCTCTCTCTCTCTCTCTCTCTCTCTCTCTCTCTCTCTCTCTCTCTCTCTTTCTTCCTGCCCTTCTCTGGGAGAATGCCTGACAGGAGCTTCTTCTTTTTTTTCTTTATGTAGCTCTGGCTGTCCTGGAACTCACTCTATAGACCAGGCTGGCCTCAAACTCAGAAATCCTCCTGCCTCTGCCTCCCAAGTGCTGGGATTAAAGGCTTGCGCCACCACTGCCAGCTTGACAGGAGCTTCTTAAAGGAAAGACTTCTTTTGGCTAAAGATGCATAAGGAGACACTGTGGGGACACTTACAGGGATACAGTCCACCATGGCAAGGGAAGGCACAGAGCTTAGAGTTAGACAGATGAGAGCTTGGGACATATTCAAATCTGGAGGATCAGAAAATGGAAACCTTAGGCTACAGCTGGAATCGACTATATCCTCAAAGGACCATTGGTAGTGGCATACAGGCATAGCCTATATCTGCCAGTGAGGATCCATATCAAAAAGTTCTACAACCAAATGTCTGCAAAGAACCCAGGGGACAATTCAAATTCAAAGCTTAAGAGACACTGGTGCACACAAATAAATTGCCACTTTATTCATTTTTCTTTTGTCCTTTAACCTTTAACTTAAAGTACTTAGGACATTATGATTTTGTTTTCATTTTCTTCTTTTCTTTTCTTTTTTCTTTTTAGCATCTTCGTCACAGCATCTAGCAATACAGGCAATGCAGGGGTTCCTTAGTTTGATTATCTGTAGTGATGGCCTCTGCTTTATATCAACTTGACACATGCTAGAGTCATTTTGGAAGAAGGAACCTCAGCTGAGAAAATGTCGCCTGATTGGCCTCTAGATAAGCCTGTAGTACGTTTTCTTGATTGATGATTGATGTGGGTGGATATGGGTGGGTCTATTCCATAAGGGGTGGTACCTCCTCTGGATTATATCTTGGATGCTATAAGAAAACAGCCTGAGCAAGTCAGAAAGCAGCACTCCTCCATGGTCTTTCTATCAGTCCTTGTGTCTAATTCCTGCCTTGACTTCCCCAATGATGGACTGTAGCCTGAGAATCCTAAGCTGAAATAAACCCTTTCTCCTCAAGTTGTATTTGGTCATAGTGTTTTATAACAACAATAGAACCTGTTGCTTAGAATAGAAACCCCAAGACATCTAACTTTGATGGTTTAATTGTCTTAAAAATTAACATAACTGAGATGTAGCTCAGTGCTAGAGCAAGCATTTGCCTATGAAGCACAAGCTTGATCTCCAGCACTGAAAATAATTACCATCACATTTATTCTTCAATCTGTTGAGTCCAGATCCTCCATAGGTGCCCTTCCTACTCGTGTGGTCTTTGTAACTTCCACCATGGCATATCACAGCCAGTGCCAGAAGGTGCAGAAGGTGATGGTGCAGCCCATCAACCTTATCTTCTGATGCTTGCAAAATAGATCTCAAATTCAGGTGTGGCTGTATGAACAAGTGAGTATGTGGATAGAGTGGTGTATTATTGTCTTTGATGAGTACACGATGAGTGGATGATGCAGAAGAGATTCATTCTAAAACAAAGTCAAGAAAACAACTGGGTCAGATCACGCTAAAAGATCTGCTTCAAAGTGTTTCTAACTAGCAATGGCCAAGCGTGGGAGAAGTTGAGAAGACAGTTCAGTGTTTTTAAAGGTGTCTTCTGAGGGGAACCACATTTACTCAACTTGTTTTACTTGTGCATTATCATTAGCTAACAATAAATGTTATGAGATTGTTTTTGTGGTCTCCTATGTTTGCTGAGAAAAGTTTCAGCTTATACTTGTATTTTGGGTAACCAACAACAATTCCTTCCTGCCTATCATGAATGTATCCCAAAGAGAATATTTGAATCTATTACGCCATGCTTTGTAACCATAGCATATAAAGAACTCTTACAAGTCAACAGTTTAAAAGGCAACTTAAAAATGGGCAAAGTTATTTACTAGTTCTCCACAGAAGATATACACATGGCCAATAAACACATCCCCATAACACACAATAAGTCAGAGACAGCAAGAATGAACGAACCCCTGAAGTTCTAGTGAGACATTCCCACGGTGCATCTAGTCTGCCTTAGCTTCCCCCTCCTGCCCCCTCTTTCCTTTTTTATTTTCTTTTTATAAAAATATTTATTTATTTATTTATATTTATTTGTGATTTTCTTTTTGGAGACAGGGTTACTCTGTCCTAATTGTCATAACTGTCCTGGACTCACTCTGTAGGCCAGGCTGGCCTTGATCTCACAGAGATCTGCCTTCCTCTGCCTCCCTGGTGCTGAGATTAAAGGTGTGAGACATCATGCTTGGCTCCTTTTCCTTTTTTGATTGCTTTTCTTAAGGATTTTCTCTATCCTTGGCAACCCACAGCACATGCAGGGTAACACAGGCTATAGTCCCTCAAAAGCCTTACCGTGAGGTTCAAGAGACAAGTCTCAACTCATAGAAGATGCTACAGCATGTTGTGCTCTAAAGATCCTCTGAACACCTCACAAATCAACTGTGGCCCATGCCTAAGGGACACAGAGTAAGGCCATGTATTGAGAACAGTGGGGTGGAAAGGATACAATCGATCGCATGTCATTTCAAGTCACTCTCCTTTGAAGAACCCTGGGATTGTCTATTGACAAGTGAAATATGCTGCACAGTGACTGGCCTGGGAACTGACTTTGTTTTCTATAATTGCAGTCACATTTGATTGGTACTGTACATTTCTAATACAATCTCCCTCATCCTAAATTGGATGGCCTCTTAGCATTCATGACAGGATTTGACCTATAATATAATGTGTTTATATAACACTCTATATTTAGCATCAAGTGGAAAAGTTTGCCAATAATGAGATTTTGGAACACAGACAATTCATAGGAATCAAATCTGGCTCATGACAGCTCTGCAGCTCCTAACAATTCGTGAGAAGAGTGACCATGTAAAAGAAGTGACTGTGCAAAGTCCTGGTGTCAGGAGCCTGTTTAGAGATCCAGATCTCTCCTCTGCTGCCTCTGAGAATCCTTGTTTCCTTTCTAGACTAGCAGCCTGAGGCACTTAGACCTTGCTGGGTTGCCTTTACTTGGCAATTGTTTCATTTAACCGTTAATCCATTTTTTTCTCTAAGGAAAAAAAAAAAACACAAGCAATTCTGAACAAAATCTACCAAAGTATCACCATCATTGCCAATGTCTCCAAATCAGAAAAGCAACAGAAACACTCCAAGAAATGAAATTCCTGGGCTGGAGAGATGGCTCAGCCGTTAAGAGCACTGACTGCTCTTCCAGAGGTCCTGAGTTCAAATCCCAACAACCACATGGTGGCTCACAACCATCTGTAATGAGATTTGATGCCCTCTTCTGGTGCGTCAGAAGACAGCTACAGTCTACTTACATATAATAATAAATAAATCGCGGAGCCAGCAGAGGTCCTTGAGTTCAATTCCCAGCAACCACATGATGGCTCACAACCATCTGTACAGCTACAGTGTACTCATATACATAAAATAAATAAATAAATCTTAAAAAAAAAAAAAAGAAATGTGTGGGGAGTGGTGAAGCTGGAGAGACATTCGTCATGGCAAGATGGCGCCTACTTCCGCTGTCGACTCCTAGTAAACAACTGTTTGCGCATGTGCATAGAGAACTGTTTGCGCATGTGCGTAGAGTGAAAAAGAGGCCATGTCACGGCCCATCCGGGGTGTTACGTAGGGTGATGAGCGAACAGCCAATCATGGGCAGACACGCCACGCTGTGGGCAGACACTCCACACTGTGGTGTATATAAGCAGTGCGGATTTTGGGCTCGACCTTTTTTTCCTATGGATGAGGACAATAAATGTTGCTGCAGAAGGAACCTAGTGTCCGCATGTCTTCTTGCTGGCGAGACGACTGCGGGGGGGGGGGGGCTACAGAAATGAAATTCCCTCAGTTGTCCCTTTTCAGCAAGTTAGAGGCATACTTTGTGAGCTCTCTATACTAAGAATATTGTAGCACAGTGTGAGAGAGGAGGGGGGAGGGGGGAGAGAGAGAGAGAGAAAATTTTCTATTTAAAGTGTTTTTTTTAATTTAAAAAACAATTTTCCATATTGTGTTTAATCATTTTTTCCACCAAGACCAATATCCTACTTAGTAGATACAAACTTAGTGTGGACATGCTTTGAGAACTTAAATCCTATATGGGAGGGGTGAGACTGAGCCTGCATCCTCGGAATTTTTGCCTCCAAGCTCTGGTCTGTGAAAAGATACCTTGAGCCTGTAGAATAGGCAAAATACTGTAGATACCCTTCTTGCTTCTTTTTGTATATGACTTTAGCAAATAGTGTTTTGGTTTTTAAACCTGGACGTGTTAAGAGTTAAGAGTGTCTCCAGATGCTGCCAAGCATGTGTTTGCGGCATTCTTTATGATAACATGGGAGTGTTGCTGGGTCTCGCTCTGGCAGTTGAGTTAAGCAGCTAACATATAACTAGCTATGGGCTCTGCCTAGACATGATTTTGTTCGTCCTTGCTGCCCTCACTGTACAGGGACCAGGAAGGACAGAAAGCTTCACACACACACACATACACACACACACACACACACACACACACACACACACACACACCCACACACCGGTTATTTTTCTGTATGGCTTTAAATCTGCTCAGGGAACAGGAGCCATGTTTCCCCGGCTCTGGACGCCTGCGGTTTTTCTCAGTAGCATCATTTCGTCCTTAAATGATGGGAGAGACTCCTGGGTAAGCAGGAGAGCCCAAAGCTAGCTTTTGCCCCAAGGCTGTTTACTAAACAGCCTTTAAAAATGAACAGGACTGCAGACCCTGTGGGGACTGGGAACTCTGCACTCCCTGGAAGGCACAGAATAACCCACCCTTCCCTCTTGTTATTTTTTTTCTTCTTGTTACTTTTGAAAGGGCACTCAGATTTTCCATTTCAGAAGTTTCCAGATAACTTTACCACTTGTTCTTTATTTCATTTGGAATTGCTTAGAATATCTGAACACTTGTTTTTCTAAACATTTCAAAGCAGCTAAGGGTCTGCCCGGCGAGGAGCTCAGATCTGACTATAGTTCCATTTGAAAGATCAACCAGAAACCACCTAAGAAAATGCATTTATAACAGAAGTGTTTACAAAATGCACACTCAACCTCATGACCTGAGTTCAGTCCTTGGAATCTACATGATAGAAAGCACAGACTCTGCTCCCAAAAGTGGTTCTCTGACAACTCCCTTATCCTCCCTCTTCCGTAAAGAAAAATGTAATTTTAAAATCCCCCGAGGGTCTGGTGATGGATAGTGGTTGCCTCACATGCATGAAGCCCTGAGTTTGACTCCCCATCACTTCATGATATGGGGGGAGTCTGGTGGACGTCTGTGGAGTCCGGGGCTGGAGGCAGGAAGCCAAAGAGATCAACACAGTCCTCCGCTACACACTGAGTCTGAGTGATCCTAGAAGAAAACAATTACAGTAACAGCAAACAAAACACACAAAAGCAATGTAAAAATTCAAATTTTTATTTAGTTTCTAGCTTAAAAAATCCCAAACATGAGGCTAGCAGGATGGCTCAGCAGATAAGGGAGTCTGCCTTGCAAGCCGGTGACCGAACTCGAACTGTGGGGTGGGATTAGGGGGAAGAAGAGCCCTGGCGTTACAAAGTTACCAGCTGCTATGCCCCTGTGGCACAGGCACCCTCCAGCCATCTTTCACACCAATTCTAATAATAAATGAACATCGTAAAGCCCAAAGCACTTTGCACGTAAATATTTTTCTCTTCTTTTATACATAAATAAAATTGGAAAGTAGAATAAATATTGTAGTGGTATACAATGAAGCATACTTAGAATTGGAAGCCGGATCTTTTCTTTATTTTTCAAATTAGAACACAAAGTTACTAGATTCTGAGGAAAGTGTGTTCCAGTAATTTATCCTTCTTGCCTTCTCTTGTCACTTCCTCTCAGTGCCATTTCCTCTTTCCTACTCTCTATTTCACTCTCCTCAGGTTTTTATACAGTCATATCCTGAATATATGTGTATGTATGTGCATATGTGCATGTATGTATGTATATATGTGTGTGTGTGAATACATGTATACATATGTGTGACTATGTGCATATACATGTGTGTATGTGTTGTGGGGGCTAGGAGCCAAACATGAAAGAACACATTTTTTTCCTTATTGAGTTTGGTTCACCTTGCTTAACATACTTTCCAAATCCATTTCTTGCAGATTTTGTTTCATGTTTCTTTATAGCTGACTAAAATCCCATTGTGTATATGTGCAATGTTTTTATTACACACTATCCACCTCTTGGTGGCATCTAGGCTGGCTCCATTTTCCTGCTATGGCAACTAGAGCAACAATGACCATGGCTGCACACAGGTTTTTGTAGTAGACTATGGAAGGTTTAGGGTATGTGCCTAGGAGTGGTATACCTGGATTATACTGCATCTGTTTTGTTATTTGGGGTAGGGGGTTGGACTTCCATATTGACTTCCATATGGGAAGCACATATTTTGTTCTAGTCTTTTCTTTCTTTAATTATTTCATAATGGAGAACTAAAAACTGATCCCAGGACCTTGGGCATAGTAGCTAGGGGCTCCCCTCTAGAGCTGGGTCTTCAGATCCTAGGCCACCTTCAATGTGTCATGTGAGGTCTAGGACCACACCTCCTTAGGCCATCATCTCAGTACCTTTAAAATGAGAGGTTTAATAGGGCATTCTACAAATCAGTTGTTAGATGTGTGACATAGATAGGAGTATGGGCAGAACAAAAGGTGTTAGTTGCTTCAGTAAACACCCCTCAGGCAGTGAGCACCCCTTAGACAGTGAGCACCCCTCAAGCAGTGAGCACCCCTCAAGCAGTGAGCACCCCTCAAGCAGTGAGCACCCACCAAGCAGTGAGCACCCACCAAGCAGTGAGCACCCACCAAGCAGTGAGCACCCACCAAGCAGTGAGTACTCACCCCTCAGGCAGTGAGCACCCCTTAGGCAGTGAGCACCCACCAAGCAGTGAGCACCCACCAAGCAGTGAGTACTCACCCGTCAGGCAGTGAGCACCCCTTAGGCAGTGAGCACCCCTCAGGCAGGGAGCACCCCTCAAACAGTGAGCACCCACCAAGCAGTGAGCACCCACCCCTCAGGCAGTGAGCACCCACCAAGCAGTGAGCACTCACCAAACAGTAAGCACCCCTCAGGCAGTGAGCACCCCTCAAGCAGTGAGCACCCCTCAAGCAGTGAGCACCCACCAAGCAGTGAGCACCCACCAAGCAGTGAGCACCCACCAAGCAATGAGTACTCACCCCTCAGGCAGTGAGCACCCCTCAGGCAGTGAGCACCCCTCAGGCAGTGAGCACCCCTCAGGCAGTGAGCACCCCTCAGGCAGTGAGCACCCCTCAGGCAATGAGCACCCACCAAGCAGTGAGCACCCCTCAAGCTCACTGCGTTCAGCCACATGTGCTCCACAGTCCTGAGATTTATAGAGCTTTTGTAGCTTTGTTAACTCTATCTTTCTTCTTCCTCAAACCAGCCCAACTCACCAGCAAGTTTAGAGCCACAACCAGGAGTAAACAATTGTAAATACTAAAAACCCTCAGCTCCCAGATGAACCAGTGCTGCCTAATAACCAGTGAGGCTGCTTTCTGAGTGACTTTAGAGCCAGTTAGAGAACTTGACAAGCCTAATCAAGATCAGTCATAATCCCCAGCAACCACGGTAAGTGTTTCAGTGTGATTCTATCTGAGTTCTTTTCTTGGACACACTTGCAAGGTTTCCTTTCAAATCCAGGATCCCACTGCACATATGCCTTTAAACTTATTTTCAAATATTAATGGTGTACTCTGAGAGTTTTTACATCATGCATGTACTTAAATAGTAAGGTGGTATTTTATTCCAATGCCAAACATCTGGATGAAAAGTTAAAAAAAAATCAGTCAATTATCTAGATATTTTCAAATTCCCAGATGTTTGGCACCATGTTGACAAAACATTAAAATCGTTGACCAACGTTTTCAGCTTTTGCACAGATGTCTGGAGTTAGGGAGGCAAATTCTCTCTGAACTGACAGACGTTTTGGCAGACAAGAGGCAGAGTGCTTATTACATCCCTGGGTCAAAAGTGTTTTAAAGTTGAGCTTGTGTGTATGGCTAACCCTTCCACCATTTCACCACGAGGAAAAAGGGTGTACGTTTTAGGAACCTTGGTCTGTTCTGATGAAGGTCTGCTGTCTGTCTTTGGTTGGTTCGCTGCCTGTGGGGTGTTTGTTGACCTTGACAGTGAATCAGGAGTAGTCTTTACTCAGGCTTTGGCCTTGAGGGTCTGACTACAACATGCATTTCATTTTGTCTTCTTGGTGCAATTAAGATGGTTCTTTCTGGCTGATGATTTTATTAACAGATTGTTCTGAATATTTAAATGTCACATTAATGTGCCAATATCCCTGACAACAGTCCTGCTGAAAATACATTAAGATGTTTTAGAGGATATTTTTGGTTTCCTAATAGTCTTCTTCCTTGTGTTGTAATTCTTCTGCTAGCTCTGTTTTAGTCAGTATATATAGTTTTGTACCTATAACCCCTTTTTGACTCATTGGAAGTATAATTTCTAAAAGTTAGGTGCTTAGGGTTAACCAAATTTTATATACTTAAATATATATCTATATAATTAATTTTGAAATTGCCTCCTTATTTTTTGTTTTTTAAGATTAAAAACTGTTGTGCTTGCTTCGGCAGCACATATACTAAAATTGGAACGAGACAGAGAAGGATGACACACAAATTTGTGAAGCATTCCATATTTTTTCACTTGGCTGAAATAGCCTCCACTTTTTTCTAAGCGTTAACTGTGGCTTCCTCTACACTTAGAGGCCAACCTTGGGCCTAAACGTTGCTAATTTGCAGCTAAAGTGCCTGAGACATCCTCAAGATAATGCTACTTTTAAACTTTCTCGAGTTTTTAATCTCAAGCAGGTTCATTATAGACAATCAAGCTCGCTCACTCCCGGAGCATCTCCCCCCTTCACCTGAGAGTTTGCTCACAACTGGAGCAATCAGAGCTCAATCCCGGAGGTTCTAGCCTAAAAGTTACTATTTTACAACTAAATTAAAGGTATATTCTCGTTGCAAAGCTGTTGAAAAGGTTCCTAGCTTGGGAACTGCTATTTTACAACTCAATTAGGTGTCTACGCCCATCTGCCCGCCGCTTCACGTGGACTTAAGAGAGAGTGGATTCCAAAGAGGCTGACAATTTGACATCCACAGGGGATAAAGGCTCATCGTGGCATTGGCTATCCAGGAATAAGGTGCATTGTGAAAACCCATGTTCAGTGGAATAGGTCTCTGGTACTCTCAACCTAAGGCAGGATCATGTGCCGAGTGGCTGTGTTTTGTTTTTTTTTAAACACGGAAATAGCCCGGTTTGTAGAATTCAAACTAGCTGTACATGATTTCCAAAGCCATGTAAGAGAGTTGCTGGTAGATATTTAACTACAGGTGAGATCGCCAAAGCACCGAAAAAATTCCCAGGCAGGACTGTGGTGCACAAATATGCCCCAGTCCAGCTAATTTTTAATAAATAAGGAAAACAAAACAAAACAAAACAAAACAAAGCTTTCTTTTTCCCTTCTCTTTCAACTGCCACCTTACCTCTCTCTCTTCCAATAAACCTCACATGGAAATAAATAAATAAATAAATAAATAAATAAATAAATAAATAAATAAGGAGGAACTGTGACCCTCCTACAGCTGAGGGCTGATTATGTCAGACCCCACCTTGCCACTTATAGCCGCGCTTCTCTGCCCACCTCCTGCTAATAGCCACGCCTCTACAAGTTCCTATTATGCCGGAAGTCCCACCTCCAGACACTGAAGATGAGGCTGCTGATTGGGCCAAGTTGCTGACAGACTTGGGAGAGGCCTGTTGGCTTGCAACAAAGAGATTCAATTGATGATGGCGGACTTAAAGATTAAAAAATGTTTTTATCTTTTTGTGCATGTGTATATGCCCATACAGAAACATGTAGAGACCAGAAGAGGGTAACAGATCCGCTGAAGCTAGAGTTACAGATGGTTGAGTGCTGTCTGACGGAGTGCTGTGACCAAGTCCTGCTTGGAACACGAAGCACTCTTAGCAGCGGGACTATCTCTCCAGCCCCTTCCTCCATGCTTTAGAGACAAGAGTATTACTACGGAGCCTGACTGGAACCTGAACTTGATATGTTCCATGGATTGGCCTTGAACTTATCCTTCGGCACCAGTTCCCTCCTTACTAGTAGGTGCAGGTTTGCACCACCATACCCAGTTCTAGTTCTTGACCCTGTAGATTTTAGTTATCTTTCCGTTTCTCTTCTGATTTTAAGTTAGCATTGCTTGAGTGTATCTAGTATGTCTATGATGCACATATTAATATAAACTATTTTCATGCTGCCATTAAAATAGGTAAAAACAATCTAACTCTCAAAACTATGTGAAAGTAGGCAGTGTAACAGTGGTGAGAGTGTGAGATCATTAGTGACACCAGACTGAGTTTCTTTCTTTTATCTCTATCTCACCCACGCAGAACCAGCTCGCCAGTTTCACTGTGGTTTCTTTCAGGCTCTGATGCTGACTTGCTCAGTGGCCATGGGCAGGACATTAGCCCTGGCTTCTCCTTTTAGTTTCTTCACGCTTTTATCTGTAAAAGATTGGAAGCTTCCAAATTACCATGTTTTAAGGAATAATTTGCAAGTGCCCTTTGAAACTATAAATATTAAATGTTGTTGCTATTGTGTAACTTGATTTATGTAAAGGAGAGGCATTGAAAAATCATATGAATATGCTTTTGATTATATATATATGTGCACCCCAGTGCACATTTGAGTGCTGACTCTTTTCCGTCTTGGAAGGCAGTGTAATCTCCTCATTCTCAGTGTTAGCATCTGGTTCTATGTGTTATTTTTTATTATGATTCCTTCCTTCAGATTTATTGGGTGTTACAGTATGCTCAGTGTTCTTGCCCAGTTGCAATTTACTGATGACTTTCTATTGTGGGTAATTTTCTGGAGTCTGTTCAGCCCTGTAGGAGGTGGTTGTTAGAGGTGGTGCGCCATTACTCTTCTGGTATGTTATTGTCTTTATGTCATGGTTATGTTTGTATTTTTACATAAAAATGAAAAGCTAAAAGAAAACCAAGTGATTTAGCCAGACATTTGGAAATACCTACACAGTCACGGTATTTTCATGTTTATCCAAAGCTCTACAGTACTGGGCTCTAATCCTCAGCTTTCGAGTCCCCCTTGACACAGAAGTGCAATCATAGCCCACTGTACCAAAGCACCTTGAGAGATGACTGGACCATGAAGGATCCAACCTCATCAATGAGTTTGTCCATTGATGGATTTATAGGTGAATGGGCTATTAGGAGAATGATGGGTCCTAGGAGGCAAGAAGGTGTATTGTGGGAACTCTGTCCAAGTGTGTCTATCCCAGTTACACACTCTGGAATGGTGGAATGACTACAAGATATGTTCAGGGACCCACTGGACTTACTGTGCGTCAGACTTTAGTGGAAGCTCTATTAATCACCTCACCTCCATAAGCCCCTATTTTAGGCCAGAGAGCTACAATGCTTCTTGGGATCTCCTGAAATCTCTATCAGTTCTGAACCAGTATCCAAAAGACCTGGGGAAATCCAATTGCTTCCTTTTTCCCTGTCATGGCTTAACTAAGAATGGCCTCCATAGGCTCACATTTGAATGCTTGATCATCAGGGAGTAGAGCCGTCTGAGAGGGATTAAGAAGTGGGACCTTGCTGGAGGAAGTGTGTCTGTGGGGGTGGGCTGTGTGGTTTCAAAAGCCTAGGCCAGGCCCAGTGGTCTTCTCTTTCTGGTGCCTTCAGATCAGGACTCTATCTCCATCACCTTGTCTGCCTGCATGCCACCATGTTTCCTGCCATGATGATAATGGATTAAACCTCTGAACCTGTAAGCCAGACCCAATTAAATGCTTTCTTTTATAAGAGTTGCCATGGTTATGTTTTCTCTTCATAGCAACAGAACACTGACTAAGACCTTCCCACTACACTGTTAGCCTTGTGAAAGGCCTTCAGTCCCTCTGGGGAAGAAGAAAGTCTAACAGTAATGCTCTTAGGAAAGTCCTTTTGAGGGTCTAGCCTTTTCTTCATTCATGCTATTCTAGATTTGCAAAGTGACTAAACTCTGGGAATTAATTATTGGATCAAGATTCTCTTTTTCCATAATTCAATGTAGTCTTCATTTGTCTGAAAAAAATTTAAGAACAACTCAGCAAAATAAAATTCTGGTTTATTGTTGGACATTGTTTTACATATACATCAAACAGGCCGAAATGATAACAACAGAACAACAACAAGCAACTTCACAGACAGACAAAGAACAACGACAACAAAAGGAATCCCTTCCCGTTGGCCTGTTTAACCATCTCATACAAATCAACTACTTATAATTCAGCTAAGTAAATACACAAAAAAAGTTACTGGAACCTTTGGAATAAGATCGTTTTTGCTGTTATTGTTTACAAGGTTTTTTCTCCTTTGAGAGTATAATGAACATGACCATACCACAAGTAAAGTCAGAAGTACGACAGCTTTGAAGATGGTTTGGTCACCTGTTGTCTTTAAAAATGGTTGACCCCTAACAATATGTACAAAAGTAAAAAATACAAACAGATTTTCCTTTTAAAGTATTTTTAAGAAAAAAAAAGCAGTTCCTTGGACATTTTGTTTTTTGTTTCTTCCTTGCCTGTTGCAAATTCATGTTGGGGGTTTTGGTGGTGTGACGGAGGGAGCATGTCCTCTGCAGGCAGCACTGCCCACTATGGGCAGGGGAAGTGAAGCCTGAATAGATCCCCGTGGCCTTATGTTTAGCTTTGCTGTTTTTGTCTCTACTCACCCTCCTCAGTCTTCTGCTTCTTGGTGTCAGTATCCTCCTCCTCCTCCTCCTCCTCCTCCTCCTCCTCATCATCATCATCATCATCATCTTCATCATCATCTTCTTCATCATCATCACCATCATCATCTCATCACCATCATCATCTCATCACCATCATCATCACTATCATCATCACCATCACCACCATCATCATCATCTTCTTCATCATCATCATCATCACCATCCTCCTCCTTGTCCTCTTCTTCCTCCTCCTCCTCCTCATCATCATCATCTTCAGCTACCTGCTTGCCCATAGGACCCTCATCTTCATCTCCATTCTTTCCTTCCTGTCTTCTTCCCTTCTGTCTCTGCCTACTATCAGCCCCTGCTCCCCATTCTCATTGCCAGATGCAGCTCTTCCATTCTCTGCTCCCTCCTCAACTCTCTTCTCCTCCAAGCCGTTGGTGGTGATCTCTGACCTGGTGTCCACCATCACATCGACATGGTGCAGCATGCCTGTGATCAGATGCAGCATAGCATGCCTGGGATCAGATGCAGCATAGCATGCCTGGGATCAGATGCAGCATGCCTGTGATCAGATGCAGCATGCCTGTGATCAGATGCAGCATGCCTGTGATCAGATGCAGCATGCCCGTGATCAGATGCCGCATGCCCGTGATCAGATGCAGCATAGCATGCCTGGGATCAGATGCAGCATGCTTGTGATCAGATGCAGCCAGGAAGAATGAAATGGAGTTTGAGGACTCTGCCAGGAAAGCTGTGGAAGTCTGAGGCAGAGGAGGAGGAGGCCAGCATTGCAAGTGATTCCTGTGAGCAGGACCTGGGACCAATGCAAAGATGGCTTTTTAGAGCAGCCAGTGTGTTGTTTGAGAATTTTATTGCTTATACAGATCAAACAGAAATGTACTAGGCTTTTTAATCCATTCATGACTGGAAACACCATGATTGATTAGCCAGTACTAAAGGTCCATAAGAGTCATGTCAACATAAAGCTCGCTTCGGCTGTGCTGCCTGTGATAGGTTGGTACATTTTGCTCATGGCTTTGCATATGCTGCCCCGCCTTTGCCAGTTCACTTCTACCACCTGGATCTTGCTACTTTGGGGCCCAATTAAACCCACTGCATTTAATTCATCTAACTGATCGGTGGTGTCTCCAACCCTAAGGCCTGGCACAAGGAACTGGGAGACAACAAAGCTCTGCAAATGTGCTGGTGACCCTCTCACAGGCTAGTGAAGGCCAGGTCTTCTGGGCCTCTCCACTGTGGGGGGATAGAGTTTACATATAGTGTTGCTGTTTCCCTGAGCCTTAAAATCCCTTCATCAACACCAAGCCAAGGGACCTTTTCTTCTTCTTTTTTCTTGTTTTGATGAATGCTTCATCCATCTATTCAAGTAAACTTTTGACACTTTTTTAAAAAAACTGTATGAGCTTCTGTATTAAAACCAGACTCAGGGCAGGAGAGATGGCTCATCAGTTAAGGACTCTGACTGCTCTTCCAAAGGTCATGAGTTCAAATCCCAGCAACTACATGGTGGTTCACAACCATCTGTAATGAGATCCGACACCCTCTTCTGGGGTGTCTGAAGACAGCTTTAGTGTACTTATTTATAATAATAAATAAATCTTTTAAAAAAAAAACAGACTCTTCACTCAGAGGGCCCTTATCAATAAACTTAGCCTAGACCAGCTTTATATCTCTTCTACTACTATCCCACACCCTAAATCCATTTCCTCACATATTCCCCAAATTTCTGGTTGATTAGAAAACTCATTAAGCTCTTTAGTGGTGTAGCACACCTCCTCCTGGACTACACTTTCTACCTCCCCTCTAAGAGCCTTGTTTTGTCTCAAGTCTGGTTATAAAGCTAGAGGCAACTATTGATGGGCCCTGAGGGAAATCATGGTTTATTACACAATGAAGGATGAATTTCTTCCAAGGCAGAAAAGGCAATAAGGGTAGGGAGACTACTTCCTCGGGTGAGATGAACCCTTGAGAATCTGAGGGGTCAAAGTACTCAGCTTCAATAGGGTCCTTGTGGAATAGGTCTCTTGGTGCCTCCTAGGAATTTGGTGAAAATATTCACATTGGGCTAGGACAAGAAAGTAGGCTCAAGAAAAATACAGCTGAGGAATGTGTTCCTTGTATCTTGATCATCTTGATAAGTTCCTGAAGTGACCACAGGACCTTTGTTTATACCTTGCTGTCCTCACCGAGAATTGACCCTATTCTTTGCATCTACTTAGAATGGTATAAAAGTAGCTTGGGAAAAAATAAACTTTCCCCAGAGCTTGCTGGAGTTGTACTCTAGTATTGTCTAATTGTCTTTTCTTTCTCTAATCCTTGTTTCCTCCCTTGAAACCCTGTTGACTGACTGAGCAGGCTAGGTCAGGTCCTCTCACACATCCCCAGCCCAAGTTATTATTTCTTTATTTTTTATTATTTATTTTACCAATTCATGTCCTTACTTTAACTGCTGACACCCTCCAAAGCTAGGACTTGAACTTTCTGTGATTCCACTATACTTGGAATAATGAGAGCTTTGGTTTGATTTTCTACAACCTGAGCTCTTTGGCTGTTGGAAGAAGCTTCTCTTCCAACTCTTAGAACGTTAGACTGTTTCTGCGCATAGGGAGCCTGACAGCAGTTCTATCACTGAGATCACAGTTGTCCTTCATCGGATTCTGAGATGCTAGAAACTGGCTAACTTGATCACAGAGCTCACTCTTTTCCTTTGTCAGTTTTTCTTCAGAGATGCAAGGATCAACTAAGCAGCATCATTATTTTCCTTAATTTTTTCCACAATTTCTCAAAAAAAATTTACATACAAAATCCTCAAATTCCTTGCCTCTCCCAAATGGTGAGTTAGGATAATCCAATTAATTTGTCTCTATAAGTAAGATAATTCAGGCTTTCAGTACTCTGCTAGCTGCAGGCTTCAGTAACTGTAGGTGTGGGCAAATTGGAAAGACTATTCTAGATATTAAAAAAATTATTCTTATAATTTTATTGCTGTAGAACCATTTCTGGATATATATGAGATTTATTGCAGCCTATAGTTCTGTTCATCAAACAGTGGCCAATAGCTGCCTACCAGCCAATAATCTAAGAATCCAGTAGCTTTTCAGTCTATAAAGTGGAATGTTCCAGCACATCTTCTGATACACCAGAATCCCAAAGAACTCCATGGAGAGCCAAGGGTAAACAGGCAAAGAGCCTAACATGAAGATCAAATACTCATATACATAAAATAAATAACTAATTCACTTTAAACGACAAATAAAATTAAATTTTAATTTTAAAAGTGGAGGGGGGAAAAGACCACGTAGAAGCAGGAAGCCAGTCTTCAGTAACCCACAGAGTGCACCCGTTGATGATCATCTGCTAGGTACCTAAGCACCCACTAGGCACAACCCCCCTGGAGAATACCACCCACAGCCATGTTCCCCTTTGGTTTTTATCAACATTTGTTTTGTTCTCGAAGACCAATTCTACTTTTCAGTTTTCCATTTTGACAATGATTCTTTCCTATGGAAGTTAGGAATTAGAAGCAGAGGCCCTTTGGAGTCTAAGCAAAACACAGCACAGGCACAGGAGTTGGGAAGATTTGGGAGATGGGGGCCGAGACGAGGGCCGAGACAAGGGCTGAGAGACAGGGGCTGAGACGGGGGCTGAGACAGGGGCTGAGACAGGGGCTATAGGCGCTGGGGGCATTGGCATCTTGGCTAGGCAACACTGTCAGGCAGACTGGGGGAAAGGTAGCTCTTGAATTTAATTTTGAAATTTACTCTAAAATCCATTTAATTTACTCTAATTTTGAGACCAAATCTACCCATATGTAAATAGAAGCCTGTTTTCCAAGCATAACCAAGGCCAAATATAGCGAATGTTTCCATAGCCTGCTATCTTATGTCACTCAGAAAATGTTCTCTTCCACTAATGCTATTGCCTGAGTGTTAGCCAATTGCTAAGAGTAGAACTCAAAGTATAATATACCTAAGTATAATATACCTAAGCTTTGAGGATAATTGAAAGTTGACTTATTCACAAGGAGAAGTGACATTGGACATGACCTTATAAAGAGATTCTATGTCAGAGGGTGTGGCTTGGGTATGAACATAAGTCCAGTGTATCATTAGAAGAAATTCTAGTGTAGAATATTACATTTGCCACCATATTTCGTTGTGTTTGTATAGAGGGGTGGGTATTAGCTCCTGCTCAGAGGACAGGATAAGACTGCCATGGTGAGAAACTCCAAGGGGTTGAGAGGATGAGACTGCCATGGTGAGAAACTCCAAGGGGTTGAGAGGATGAGACTGCCATGGTGAGAAACTCCAAGGGATTGAGAGGATGAGACTGCCATGGTGAGAAACGCCAAGAGGCTGAGAGGATGAGACCGCCATGGTGAGAAACTCCAAGAGGCTGAGAGGATGAGACTGCCATGGTGAGAAACTCCAAGGGGTTGAGAGGATGAGACTGCCATGGTGAGAAACTCCAAGGGGCTGAGAGGATGAGACTGCCATGGTGAGAAACTCCAAGGGGTTGAGAGGATGAGACTGCTATGGTGAGAAATGCCAAGGGGCTGAGAGGATGAGACCGCCATGGTGAGAAACTCCAAAGGGTTGAGAGGATGAGATTGCCATGGTGAGAAACTCCAAGAGGCTGAGAGGATGAGACTACCATGGTGAGAAATGCCAAGGGGTTGAGAGGATGAGACTGCCATGGTGAGAAACACCAAGGGGCTGAGAGGATGAGACCGCTATGGTGAGAAATGCCAAGGGGTTGAGAGGATGAGACTGCCATGGTGAGAGACTCCAAGGGGTTGAGAGGATGAGACTGCCATGGTGAGAAACTCCAAGGGGTTGAGAGGATGAGATTGCCATGGTGAGAAACGCCAAGAGGCTGAGAGGATGAGACCGCCATGGTGAGAAACTCCAAGGGGTTGAGAGTATGAGACTGCTATGGTGAGAAATGCCAAGGGGTTGAGAGGATGAGACCGCCATGGTGAGAAATGCCAAGGGGTTGAGAAGATGAGACCACCATGGTGAGAAATGCCAAGAGGCTGAGAGGATGAGACCGCCATGGTGAGAAACTCCAAGGGGTTGAGAGTATGAGACTGCTATGGTGAGAAACGCCAAGAGGCTGAGAGGATGAGACCGCCATGGTGAGAAACTCCAAGGGGTTGAGAGGATGAGACTGCCATGGTGAGAAACTCCAAGGGGTTGAGAGGATGAGACTGCCATGGTGAGAAACTCCAAGGGGTTGAGAGCACCAAAGCTGTCCTCACAGGAAGCTGAATGCTCTGAGCTTGATCTGGAGTGAAAACTGAGGACAGGGGTTTGCAGATAGAAGGCACCAAACAAGAATGGACTGGGGTGATGGAATGGCAGACAATGACACCCCACTTTTTAAAAATACATTCTATACTGTGGTGAAGTACATGTACACTCTCAGGTTCTGTGTCAACTTGACACAAGCTAGAGTCATCAGAGAGGGAGGAGCCCCCCTTGAGGACATGTTCCATAAGATCCAGCAGTAAGGCATTTTTTCAATTAGTGATCAGTGCAAGAGGGCCCAGCCCATGTTGGGTGGTGCAATCCTGGACTGGTGCTCCTGGGTTCTTTGACAAAGCAGGCTGAGCAAGCCAAGTGAAGCAAGCCAGTAAGCAGCACCTTCAGTGGCCTCTGCATCAGCTCCTGCCTCCAGGCTCCTGCCCTGCTTGAGTTCCTGTCCTGACTTCCTTCGATGATGAACAGTGCTATGGAAGTGTAAGCCGAATAAACTCTTTCCTCCCCAACTTGATGTTTTGGTTATTGGGTTTCATCTCAGCAGCAGAAACTCTAACAAAGGCCACATACAACATTTAGTATCTTAGCCTGAAAAGGTCAGCTGAGGAACTTTGGGAAGGTCATGGGACAATTGCTCCTCTGGAAGGTAGAGGCTAATTAACATTCCTCACACCACAGGGTGGAAAGCGACCTGCGGGTGGGGACACATTCCGCAGGTCAGACTGTTGCCCACCTTCAGACAAGGGAAGTCCTTGCCATCTCATTCCCTAAAGACCAATCAGTTTAAAAAGTCACACTGTTCTGCCAATCATATTGTGCCTAATGGCTGCTGTCCTGAAAACTGTGTAGAAGCTCATTGACCAAGCTTCGAGGGGTTGCCGCCTCTCCTTCAGGTCTGGGACGACCCCAGTGCACTGGAACAATAAATTCCTCTTGTTTTTTGCATCAATTTTGGCTCCATGTGGTTCACTTGGGGTTCCTGGTAAGCTAAGGCTCAACAGTCTTGTAAGCCATGAAAGTCCACTGTTCAGTGACATTAGATACTCAGGATGGCCATCACCATCACCATTATCTATCTCTATAATTCTTTCCCCTGGAGAAAACACAGAAACTGTGCAAACATGGATCAATAACCCCATTCTCTCCCACCCCCACCATCCCTGGCAGCCACTACTCTGGCTTCTTTCCTTAAGATTTTGCTACTGAGTACCAATAGTAACACTCTGGTGACTTAAGACTAAATGTAGGTTCTTAATATTAGAGGCCACCTACTACATTAGAGACAATCACACTACAGCCTGTTCTTTTTATTGCTTCCACTATATTATGTAGACAATAGAGATGGCTCTCTATATCTGTAGGCTTTGCAATCACAATTTTTAAAAAAGATTTATTTATTTATTATATGTAAGTAAACTGTAGCTATCTTCAGATATCCTAGAAGAGGGCATCAGATCTCATTACAGATGGCTGTGAATCACCATGTGGTTGCTGGGATTTGAATTCATGACCTTCAGTAGAGCAGTCAGAGCTCTTAACCACTGAAACATCTCTCCAGCCCTAGAAATTTTTTTTTTGTTTTGTTTCTTTTTCGAGACAGGGTTTCTCTGTGTATCCCTGGCTGTCCTGGAACTCACTCTGTAGACCAGGCTGGCCTTGAACTCAGAAGTCCACATGTCTCTGCCTCCCAAGTACTGGGATTAAAGGCTTGCACCACCAGCACCCTGCCTGCAACCACAAATTTAAAAATGTTTAGAAACTCCCCAAATCCTTAATCTCTACAAAGTATATGAGAAACTTTCTTGTCATTATGCCCCAAAGTAACTCGACTCTTCACATAGCACCTGCATTGCATTAGATATTACATGTCATCTAGAGCTGCTTCAAAAGGCAGAGGTTGTAAGAAAACACTATGTCATTTCATATAAGTGACCTGGATTTTTAGATCTAAATGAGTCCTGAACCTAATCTCACAGACATAAAAGGGTAAGTGTACCTAGGAAATTTTAAGAAATCTTAGACTCATTACAAAACTCTTTATAGGTTGTCACATGTTTCTCCTGGCAGCTTTAAAACCCAACAGAATAAAAATATTAGGTTCCAAATGACACTTCATTTTGTTTTGTTTTGTTTTGTTTTGTTTTTCTAGACAGGGTTTCTCTGTGTAGCCTTGGCTGTCCTGGAATTCACTCTGTAGACCAGGCTGGCCTCGAACTTAGAAATCCACCTGCCTCTGCCTCCCAAGTGCTGGGATTAAAGGTGTGTGCCACCACTGTCCAGTTTGATACTTCATTTTTTAAATTACTACTTTTTTCATTTATTATTTCAATTCCAAGGCCCAAGGGAACAGCAACAACCAAAAACAAAACCAAACAACAACAACAACAAAAAAACCTCTTTGAATCCAATGGTAACACAACATTAAGTAGCACTTGGAAAATGCTAAGTGGTCTTTATGTGTGGATTATATTCCTAGGCATGAGATATTATTTCTTCAGAGACCATGCCATGACAGGGCAAGCTCTCAACCTGTAGTCTCCTGCCAGTGTTTTCTATGCACAGGACTCAATAAGCTCCAAATGACGTGTTATATGTTTCATGGTGTAAACTTCACAAAGCCCACACAGCTCAACAGAGCACTGCTAGGAACTACTGGGATAAACATAACATTCACTTAATCCAGTGCCGTCATTTCCAATGGCATCTTCCCACCAACTAACTAGTGCACAAATCTAAGTAGCAGGTATAGTCACTTAAGAATCTCAAGATGATTTTCTCTTGAGGATGTTTTGACATGTTCGGGGCAGTTATTTGATGCTATTTGGGAGATATCGGAGGAGGAGAAAGAAAAGGGGGGAAGAGGATGGGGAGAAAAAGGAGGAAAGGAGAAAAAGAGGAGGAGGAAGAGCAAGGAAGGAGAAAGAAGAGGATGTGGAGGAGGGGAGCTGTTAGCTAGGAAAGGTTATTCACTCCCTTGTTTTCCTTTAGTCAATCTTCCTGCTTTGAAGCCTGGGAATTATAACTAATAACAGCCTGCTGGAGTGCTCATGGTTCTGCTTCTTCTCCTCTGAGGGGAAAACCAGCATATGTTCATGTGAGAAACTGCCTGTATAAGTGTCAGAAGTTACAGGCACAGTGCAATTGGCAAGGCTGTAGGCGTGAATGGCTGGAGTGCAAATCATGGTGAGAGGGTGGCTGACGCGAATTTTCCTTCCAGTTCATCCCTGAGGCGGAGGAGGAAGTGGAGGAGGAGGAAGAGGAAGAGGAAGAAGAGGATGAGGAAGAGAAGAAGAGGAGAAGGTGGTGGTGGAGGAAGAGGAAGAGGAGAAGATGGTGGAGGAAGAGGAAGAGGAGAAGATGGTGGTGGAGGATGAGAAGAAGAGGAGAAGGTGGTGGTGGAGGAAGAGGAAGAGGAGAAGATGGTGGAGGAAGAGGAAGAGGAGAAGGTGGTGGAGGAAGAGGAGAAGAAGAAGAGGAAGAAGAGGAGAAGGTGGTGAAGGAGGAGAAGAGGAAGAAGAGGAGAAGGTGGTGGTGGAGGATGAGAAGGAGGAGAAGAGGAAGAAGAGGCTGCAGCAGCATGATCTGCTCCTACAGTTCCAGTTGATGATTCAGAGCGGGCGGAGGGGGGAGACAAAGCAAAACAGACAAACAAAATAGGCAGATCCTAAGAACAGGAGAGAGAAGAATTCCATCATGGTGTCATTCTTGAGCCAGGAGTGTGACCCTGTGGTCAGGCACACAGATACCGTGTATGAAGCCCTAGCACCAAAAAGAAAAAGAAAAAGGAAAAAAGAAAACAAAAAAAGAAAATACATTTTTAAGCATTCCAAGACTAAGCACACCCCAGCGCCCTTATCTCGAAGTCATCTCTTCAGCACTTTCCAGGATGAAATCCTCCTTGTCCATGGCAGAGTGGAAATGGACAGCTAATCACTGTTCTCAATGCTTGTGACAAAGTCCCAGGCTTCACACCATCATACCAATGTGTGTGGGACAAGTCACAATGAGGAGCACAACTTGTTCTAGTTCATGTTGTGCAAAGAGGAAGTGACTCATTTCATCTTAGGGTACTGCAAAATTGATTGGGGAAAAGTTGCAGATTTATCTGTACAGAGAACTTAACCCTTCCTAACCTGTCCCAGAAGTTTTTAACTTCAGAGCTTGGGGAAAGGTCTTTACAACAAAATAATTCAATTCTAAATTCCTCTCATTGGCTTTCAGAACAACCCCTGCAGATGTGCCTATGCATCCCAGAACATACTGGGCATTGGTTATGTTTGCTGTTCAGTGCAATAGCTTCTCACACCCAGTGTCTTGGATGATGAAGGTGATGGTGTTCTTCAGAACATGTGCTTCAAGAATGTGAAGGTTAACAATGGTTGTCAACTTGACAAGACTTAGAGACATCTAGAAGACAAACCTGTGGCATATGCATTAGAAATTGTCTAGACTGGGTTACTTTGAGGAAGGATGATCCACCCTAAATGTGGGTGGCATCGTAAGCTTGGGCATCAGACCTAAAAAAAGAGGCTGCGGGTGCAAGAATGCCAGCTGCCTCATGTCCTCCTGCTGTCACTTCTCAGTCAGGGTGGGATGTGAGCCCCAAACCCTCCACTCTACATCCTAATTTTTTTCTTAAGTGCTAGGAATCTAATTCAGGGCCTTAAACATTCTAAGCAGCACTTTCCCACTGAGCTATATCCCTAGTCTATGTTTGTTCGAAGGGGCTTACTAGTAAGTCACAGCTGGCCTTGAACTTTGAATTCTCCCACTTCAGCCTTCTGTGTAGTTGGACTACAGATGTCTTCTAAGGCCCTTTTACATAGGGAACAAGGCACTGAGGCCAGGGCAAATGGTTTTGTTTCCTTAGCAAACTCATCTTTCTTTGGGCTAGTTTGGTTTCACCTTTGGAAGAGTAAAAAATCTTTTTTTTTTTTAAATGCTCTACAGGCTTACCTGCAGCCTGATTATTTCCTTTTTTCTTTTTTTCTTTTAATCTTTTAATTGATTTTTTATTGCATTATGATAAGAAAAGATGCATGATTTCAATATAGCTGAATTTGTTAACATTTTAAAACATATTTTAAGTAAATAGGATTAAATCACATTCTTGTTTCCCTTTTGTACCCCAACTCCTCCCA
>NW_022196896.1:42464085-42474428 GCF_008632895.1 Mastomys coucha
ATAGATGCTTGTCTACAGCAATACTGAAAATACATATTTTTCTCAATATAAATTTTAAATAACTCCAAGCATATTAACTGTATATTTTAAAATAATAAACTACTAGTATTTTTTAATGAACATAAATAAAGTCTTTTTGTTTGTTTGTTTGTTTGTTTTGTATTTAGTAGAGCTTAAAATCTTGGTTCTTACTGTGGTACAAACCCAAAATAAGGACAATTTTTAGACATTGTCCCATTACTGCCCTCTACTTCTCAGATGCTGTCAGTAGAACAGGACACAGTGACATAGTGGGTGACATAATGAGTGACATAGTGAGTCACAGGAGCGACACAGTGAGATTGGGACATAGAACTTTTTGGCTTCTCTGCTCCATCTCATGGTTTCTCTCTCAAAAGAAATAATTTAGGGCTGGGCTATAGCTCAGTAGTAAAGTGCTTGTTCTGCATGCACAACACCCTAACTTCCCTAACTTAGTCCTCACTTACACTACAAATGAAGAAAAAATCTATGTAATGCTTTGGAAGCTACAAAGGTCTACGATATTTTCTAATCAGCGGAGACTTCTAGTCTATAAGGTCTGGTGAGAATTCAACTCAAAATTCCTGGTTCTGCAGGCTAAGGTTAGCTGCCTCTCATGTAGGTTAGACTCAAACCTCATTGCTTTTCTTTGTGGTTCCATAATTGTTTACAAAAGTAGGCTCCATAAACGTGTTCAGTTAGTGTGTATTAATCACAAATTCTCAAAAAATGTTTTGGGAGATGAGGAAAAATTAACTGCAGTAAATTGATCAGTACTCATTTTATGCATGGGGTGGATTACCATTCTAGGCCCCATAAATTTCTGTAATTAAAACAAAGTTGTTATAATGTTGATGATAGCATTCTTTTAGGATGGGATATAACTCAGTTAATAGAGTACTTGTTGAACATAATTTAATCTCAGCACTTGGGAGGCAGAGGTAGGTGGATGTCTGTGAGTTTGAGGCCAGCCTGGTCTACAGATCTAGTTTCAGAACAGCCAGGGCTACACAGAGAAACCTTGTCTCAGAAACCAAACAACAAACAAAAACAAGCAAACAAATAAAGTCAACGTCAAAAAGGAGCCCATGAGTATAAAACACTGCAGGAGTCAGAAGAGGAGAAGGTACTGAATAAATGTTTCTTTTCCCTTCACTTAAAACTGTTCAAAACCAGGAATAGATGTTCTTCATTTTGAAAATATTCCCCATTACTCAGCCATCAACCTGAACTTTTAATCACCTATAGATTCACTCAAAACTTTTTTTTAAAGATTTATTTTATTTATTTTATGTGTATGAGTACACAGTAGCTGTATACATGACCGTGAGCCACCATGTGCTGCTGGGAATTGAACTCGGGACCTCTGCCGGCATATGCGTAGGCATAATTCACTGTAATTGTCTTCAGATGCACCAGAAGAGGGCGTCAGATCTCATTACGGGTGGCTGTGAGCCACCATGTGGTTGCTGGGATCCAAACTTAGGACCTTCAGAAGAGCAGTCAGTGCTCTTACCCGCTGAGCCATCTTGCCAGCCCTCAAAACTTTTTTTTAATACAAGACTTCATACTGAGCGATGCTCCTCCAGGCCACGGTTTTTGAGCCCATACTGTTCGGCCTCAATACTAAGTGATGCTCCTCCAGGCCACGGTTTTTGAGCCCATACTGTTCAGCCTCAATACTAAGCCCCAGCGGGTTTTTGTTATTCTCTCCCAGCAAGCTACACCTTGCTCGCATGCAACTCTTAACACAACCCCACCATCATTCATCTAGCTAGTGCCTAGGACCCGATAAGTAAAGCATGACTCTTACGGCCTTAATATCCAATCAGATTTATATAATAATAAAATCACAATTTACAAGATGCCAATACAATAATTTTAGAACCAAATAATAAAGACAATATTCTAACCCAATTAATCTATTTTGTAAAAACGTTTGCTTGTTTGTATAACCTTGTGGGGTCAGGCTTGTCCTCATCCTTCGTCTCCATGGTCCTGACCTCCTCCTGCTCCTCTGACCCTTCTCCTCCTCCAACTATTGCTCCACCTCTCTATTCCTGTCCAATCACAGGCCTGTCACTGCCCTAATGTGATTGGACAGAGAAAAATGCTACAGCACAGGGGATCTTAGAATGAGGAAATATTTGAAGATAATTTAAATGATATTTGTAGAGTTTCTCTAATCTCACATCCAAACATTTACCAAAGTCCTGTCTGCCGTGTCTGTATGTCCGAAAGTCAGGTCCCATTTTTTCTGAACCACCTCTAGGTTTGTCCCACCACGTCATTACTAATGCCTTTTCAATTTAGAAACGTGTTTTCTTTCATATTTCCTGACAAATAGTGGTCAGTTTACCAGCATCAGTATCATTTCTAGGTTTCTAAAGCTTGGACTATCGTTGTGTGTTATGGCTCATGCCAGTAAACTTAGCACCTGGGAGACTGGAGGTAGGCAGGTTGTCATGAGTTGGAAGTTGACCTGAACTACATTGCTCTAGTCTAGTATGGACATTTTGAATTAGAACTGCCTCCGTAGGTTCTCATATTCTAATGCTTGATCACTGAATTATTTGAAAGGATTAGAAAGATGAGTAGGTGTGGCCTTCTTGAAGAAAGTGTGTCACTGGGAATGGGCTTAGAGATTTCAAAAGCCCATGCCAGACCCAGGCACCTCTCTGTCTGTCTATCTGTCTGTCTATCTCCTGTGTCTCTGTCTGCATCTCTGTGTCTCTCTCCCTCTCTTTGTCTCTCTGCCTGCAGGTCAGGATGCTGTTGCACCCAACCACTACTGCAGTACCATGACTGCCACCATGCTCCCGTTATGATGATAATGGACTAACCCAACTAAGTGCTTCCTTTATGCGAGTTGCCTTGGCCATGGGGTCTCTTCACAGTGATAGGACACTGACTAAGGCAACCAGTGTATGCTACATAGTGAGAACCTTTCTTGAAATCACACAAAAACTCAGGCTGCATGTAGGACCCACCACCTCCAGAGTTCCCATTGCCATGAGCCTAGGGAAAATTGCAAACTGCTCTCCTCAATTGGTACCCTTTTCAAAAGTAATCCAGGCATTTTCTAACATGTCTTGGCCTCTTGGGCCAAATCTAGACTACAGCTTGTTTTTGTAAATAAAGTTTTATAGGTACACAACACAATCCATTTGTAATTGTCTATGCTGTCTATCTGTCTGTCTATTATCTATCTATCTATCTATCTATCTATCTATCTATCTATCTATCTATCTTTATCTCTATATCTATGATGCACAAAGCTTAAAAGTATTCATAATCTCACAAAATTTCTGTCTTTGTCCATAACATGAAAATAATGTTTCTGAAAATATGCTTTTTGTCTGCAAAATATCAGATAGTTTCATGCCTGAACCCTAACTCTTGTGTGGTATGGGAAGCTGTGTAGCCCTTTGTACCTGGAGTTAGTCACTTTTCATGACAGTGCAAGTGTCTAAGAGAACAAAAGAACAGGAGAAGGGTTTATTTCAACCCACAGCTTTAGGAGGTTTCAGTCCATGTGTGCTAAGACAGAATTTCATAAGAAGACAGCAGGGACGTGGCTGGCCTCATGGTGGATGGAAGGCAAAGGAGGCTGTAGCAGTGGGGAATCTCCTTTTTTTCCCCCCATTTTGTTGCTATTAGGGCTCCAGCCTTTTGGATGCTGTCACCCATGTTTACGGTAGGACTTCCCCCATCACCTGCCCCATGCACCAGTTACCTCTAGAAACACTCTCACAGACACAGGGGCAGTGCACTTTACTAATCTCCTAGGCGATTCTTGATTAACAATCACATAATCTATTCTGAACCTGTCTCCTTGAACGTGTCATGATCCTCCCTCATTCCCATGTCTTCTTGTTTTGTGTCCCTATATGAGCCAGATCCTACTGCAATTTTAAAAAACATTTAAATGAGATAAGAGACTACATCACATGTGAGTTTTAAGTTGTGAGAATTTAAACAAAAAGAGACAGGGAGAGAACAATGCTGCCCTCCTGTTCCATTGATGAGCTAGCTTCTCAGCAGGCAAGAGATGTTGGGGGCGGGGTAGGGGGAGGCGGGAGGCTTGACTCTGTGGTTTTTCTCTGCTCAGGTCCCTGTGACCTTACATGTTAGCATGATGTGGAGGTTTGAAGAAGAATGGCTCTCATAGGCTCATATATTTGAAAGCTTGGTCATCATGGAGTGGCACTATTTGAAAGGGTTAGGAGATGTGGCCTTGTTGGAGGAAGTGTGTCATTGGGGCTGAGCTTTGGGGTTCCAAAAGCTCAAGGCAGGCCAAGTGGCTCCCTCCTGTCCTGTTGTCTGGGTGTAGAACCCTCAGCTACTTCTCAGAACCATGTCTGCCAGCATACTACAATGTGTCTGGCCATCATGACAATGGGCTAAACCCCTGTAAGCAAGCCCCCAGTAAATATTTTCCTTCACAGCAATAGAATGCTAAGACATATGAGGATTCTACCACACAAGGTGTCAATGCTTCAAATAACACAGTTGATTAACAGAAGCTATTGACCTCCTCGGATGCTCTAAGAAGAAGCAGTCTGATTCAAAGCAGAAAGACCTGCTTGGGATTACTGGAGGCCAGTTATCTTACCTATCTAGACAGTGAACCACATGATGAATAAGGAGCTGACTTCAAAGATTACCATTTAAAAGATGAACTCTTAACAACAGCTGACTCATCCTTTAAGCTTCAATAAAATGCCATTTCTTCTCACTTCTTCCGATGGGAGTCAGTCTCCCTTTGTTCCTATAAATAGCTTTGCTCCCTTGGCAAATTGTATATATTTGTGCTATCATGTTAAATTGTACATTTTGTTTAATTTTTAGTCTCTGTCCTCTGGGTAATGTGCTCTGAAGGAAAAAGGTAGTATTAGTTGTCCAGTGTCTGTGTCTATTGTGTATTCTCGGGACCCAACCCAAGGTTACACAGTCAGCATATACTTACTGATGGATGCAGACCCACCTGTACTGTAGACCTCTGTCTTGATGTGATCAATGAATTACCATTGACTTACCCCTCCCTCCTTTCTCTCTCTCTCTCCCTCCTTCCTTTCTTTCTCTCTTTCTCCCTCCCTCTCTTCTCTCTTCTCTCTCTCTCTCTTCTCTGTCTCTGTCTCTGTCTCTGTCTCTCTCTCTCTCTCTCTCTCTCTCTCTCTCTCTCTCTCTGTGTGTGTGTGTGTGTGTGTGTGTGTGTGTGTGTGTGTGTGTGTATGAGTGTTTTGCCTGCTCATGTGTGCATCACATGCATCTCTGGTGCCTGCTGAGCCTAGAAGAGGATACTGTATCAGCTGGAACAACAGCAGACAGTTGGGAGCCACCATGTTTGGGCTGGCAATCAAACCCAGATCCTCTGGAGGAACAGCAAGTGCTCATGACTGCTGGGCCATCTCTGCAGACCACCACTGACTTTTTTTTAACTTAATGGTTATTATTTAATACCTCAGTGCATTTTCATCCTTTGAGCATCCGTTCTCTCTCTTCAACTAGATATAAGTTTGGTTATGGCAGACTATTGGTTTACCCCATCTCAAAAATAAAACATTTGGTAATGGACCAGTTGATACTTTGTGTGTGATATATTAAAACAGTGAAGCTAGTGAAATTAATTTTATGTAGTCATTTACATCTGTTGACATAAAATTAACTGTGGCTTCATTTGAATAAGAATCACCACTCCTGTGCCAAATCCTTCCTTTTGTTGTCTGAAGTTGATCAGTTGTGTTCTTTGTCTGGGTTTCCCTTCCTGCCTGGCTTCCTCTCACCCCCTCATCAAAAGCTACACTCTCTATCATGATGCCAGGATTCGTTGTTTACCAAGCTTGGCCTGGAATTCCATAATGTAGGCCAGGCTGGATTTAAACTTAGGATCATCTCAAATGTGCGTTCACTAAGGATGCAAGTGAAAGGCCTGAGCGTCTTTGCCCACTGAATGTGAAGGTGCTGCGGTATTTCACAGAAGGTAAAATGCAGCTTAGTTGACCTGGCCTCATAGACAACTTTTCTATTTAAGGCAAAAAATATTAGGATTAAATCATGCAAAAATGTTTTGTTGAAATTAACCCCACTGAGGAAGGCCCGCCTGCATTGCATGCATTGCTCTGGAGCCCTCAGGGCAGCTGGCTTCAGTCACTAGAGGTTTTCTGGGGATCCCACCTTCTCAGAACTGCCATCAATATCTCCTTCTCTCAAAGTCTGAATTTACCACATACCAGTGAACCTTTCTACAACCCTAAGAAACCTTGAGTAAGGTTTCATTTTCTTTTCTTGTGCACATGAGAAATAGGAGGTGGTTCAGGCAATGAATCTGAGGCTAAGAGTGAAAATGCTCCCAAACAGGTGAGCTTCACCCCATGCATCTTTGCCAGTTATTTCTGTGGTTGAGCACAAACAAGGCTGGTCAGAGAGTTAGAGAATTTGGACTTTTGGCCAAAAGCCAAGAAGACTTGGAAGAGCACGAAAGACTCAAGCAAGCAACATGGATTTCTCCTCCGCCTCTTCTCTGTTCTCTTGTTTTGTTGGGTAAAGTTTCCCTGTGCATCTTTAAAGGCTTTCATATATGTAAAGTTTCCCTGTGCATCTTTAAAGGCTTTCATATTGCCTCTGTCTTTTTCACTGTGAATGTCCAAGACTGAAAACTAAAATGAGGGCTTAAAAGTTATTAGTGTAGGAGGGCTGGAGAGATGGTTCAGTGATTAAGAGCACTGACTGCTCTTTCAGAGGTTCTGAGTTCAATTCCCAGCAACCACATGGTAGCTTACAACCATCTTTAATGAAAATCTGATGCCCTCTTCTGGTGTCTGAAGACAGCAACAGTGTTCTCACATACATGAAATAAATACATCTTTAAAAAAAAGTTACCAGTGTAATAATGTTGATTAATAAACACAGGAAGAGGCAGGAACAGCAGTGTGGTGGTGACACTCACCTTTAATCCCAGCACTCAGAGACAGAGGCAGGTGGGTCTCTGAGTTGGAGGCTAGCTTAGTCTACACAGGGAGTTCCAGGACAACTAGGGCTACCCAGACAAACCCTGACTTGAAAAAACAGAAACAAAATAAACACAGGAATTTAAATGTCATGTAGCCACTAAAATTAATAGATAAATATCCACTCACATAAGAGGTAAGTTATGAAGACACTGTCTTAATCAGTGTTCTATTGCTGTGAAGAGACACCATCATGACAATGCTTATGAAAGAAAAGATTTTATTGGGACTGGCTTATAGTTCAGAGGTTTAGTCCATTATCATCATGGTGGGGAGCATGGCGACATGCAAGTAGATGTGATGCTGGAGAAGGAGCTGAAAGTTCTCTACTCAGACTCACAGGCAGCAAGAAGAGGGGAGACACTGGGTTTGTCATGAACTTCTGAGACCCTAACGTCCACCCCCATCATACTCCTCCAACAAGGGCTACACCTCCTAATCCTCTCAAATAGTGCCACTCCCTGGTGACCAAACATTCAGATATATGAGCCTGTAGAGAACGTTCTTATTCAAACCACCACAGACATTATACGGCATACTCTTTGTGTCACATAGAACAGTAATAAAGGTGATTAACCAGAGGGTGTGTACAACACAATCTGCTTTCCACGAATGTGGCCATACCCTTCTGAAGAAAAGTGCTGGGAAAGGTATATTAGAAATCCGGTAGCTGAAGGAACACGGTGGTTACTTCTGGTACTGCGAGTGAATGAGTTTTCTTTTTATCCACATGATGTTTGTAATTTGGCTATAGTAAGAAAATTCATGCTTCTGTAATAGAAGTAGCTCAGAATAGCCAGCAAAACTGGAAAAACATAGGAAAATGGTATCCCTTTTGTCTGGTTAATTGCATAATGCCAGTCTCCCATTCTCTTATGCACATCTTTATTCATCTCTCAATTAAAGAAGACCTAGGGAAATCACCGGGGAGAAATTTGTCAGGGTCTCTGGTGCTTCAGTATAAAATCAAGATGAAACCGGGCAGTGGTGGTGCATGCCTTTAATCCCAGCACTTGGGAGGCAGAGGCAGGCGGATCTCTGAGTTCATGGCCAGCCTGGGCTACAGAGTGAGTTCCAGGACAGCCAGGGCTACACAGAGAAACCCTGTCTCGAAAAACCAGAAAGAAAAAAAAAAAATCAAGATGAAATGAAAAGTTTGTTCCTCGATGGATCTGTTCTCTGCCAGATATAGGCTTTAGACTGCTAGGATTCTCTTCCACTCTGCTTGATTATTATAAAGGTTTTACCTTTCAAATACCAATGCTTTAGTCCAGTGTGTCTCCGACCCCAGAGCGGCGAGGAGTGGCACCTCGTGCCCGGGAGCAGACGGCCGATAGGAGGGGTAGTTTTCCAGGGCCACTCGCCCCTTTCTCCTGACCTATTTCAATTTTCCAGACACTCACCGCTGCTCAACATTTTCATGATAACTCGCCAGCAGCCCTGGGTTCTCCTTGCTCTTTGTCTGTGGCAAAGCAAGAGCTGTGACTTGAGAGGCAGCAAGGCTCAAGGTCAACCCTAGCGGAAGGGAAACCATTGGAGACTCTGGATCTCCTCTACCCTTCTAAGTCTGCAAGCCCTGACTTAGGGTAAAGGATCCCTGGACTGCAATTGTGCTTACTGATGTTAGAGTCTGTGACAGGCCCAGGTGACAGGAGGTGCCATGAAGCCTCTCTGCCTCCGTTGTTGGGAGGTGAACTGCTTAGAGGCAAGGAAAGAACACTACAATGCGGCATTCTTGGCAGAGCTAATGGTGATGGGGGCAGCCAGAATTCTTCCCTAGATTGTATCTCTACCTTGTATGTCCTGGAGCACTCAGCCTCTTTCTGCGGCTTCAGCTTCTTCATGCATAGACAGGTAATAAGCCGTTCCCTCCACTTTGGTTATATAGGCACTCTGAAGATCAAAATAGCCACTTAATGAGATTTAAAATAGGAAGAAAATGTTTTTGAAGCCCTCAAAAATGCCGTGAGATTTTCAGATTCTGATTAAATCAGAGATACAGTTATGAGAAAAATTTGTACACTTCATGGCATGGGCATATTCTTTTCTTTTTCTTTTTTGTTAATTTTTATTTAACATACAGAACAGTGGGCTTCATTAGTATATTTTCTTTTGTGTTTTACATTTGTATTTTAAAATCTGAAATTTATCTTTATTCATGTGTATGTGTGTGTGTGTACATGTGTAATGTGTAATGCTTGCATATATGTGCACCATACATGTGCATGTGGTCTGAGAGTTCAGAAAAAGTGTTGAAGCCTCTGGAACTGAACTTCCAGATGGTATGACCCTCAGTGCTGGGACTTAACCTGGATCCTCAGCAGGAGCAGGAAGAACTCTTAACCACTGAGCCATTTCTCTGGATCCATCATCATAAGGTTTCCATAATATAGATTCTTAATTTTTAATAATTTGCATTACACTTTTTAATTTTGAGATTAATATAATTATATCACTTCTTCTCTTCCCTCCCTCTAGACCTTCCCTCATGTATCCCCTTGCTCTCTCTTTCAAACTCATGGCCTTTTAAATTGTTGTTTTCTACGTGTGTGTGTGTGTGTGTGAGAGACAGAGAGTTCTTTTTTTTAACTTTTATTGCATTATGATGAGAAAAGTTACATGATTTCAATTTATCTGAATTCGTTAACATTTAAAAACATATTTTAATTAAATAGAATTAAATCACATTCTCATTTCCTTTTTGTGCCCCAACTCCTCCCAGAGATGCCCCCTCCATTACCTACAATATCTTTTTGTCATATTCCCTAAAATTTATAAAATATTATAATAAAAATAAGTATTATAAAAGTTGTTTGGTATAAAACAACAATCAATTTAACAGTCTTATGTAGATGCTCGTTTACAGCAATAGTGAAAATACATTTTTCTCAATATAAATTTTAAATAACTCCAAACATATTAACTGTATATTGCAAAATAATACATCACTACTAGTATTTTCTTAAATGAACATAAATATGTAAAGTCTTTTGTTTGCTTTGTATTTAGTAGAGTTTAAAATCTTGGCTCTTACTGTAGTACAAGTCCCAAAATAAGAACATTTTTAGACATTGGATTTCATTGTAATAAAGCTGTACTTTAATAACCCTCACATCACCAAAGGATTTTACCTCCATTGGAGCTAAGCTGAGAGTTGATAGTTCTTCTGCACCAAGAAATGAATTGTAGACACAATTTTTAGATACAGACATCTTGCTATGGTCAAAGCTATTCGACTTGAGTAAGTGACTTTATTCTCAGTCCACAGAGAACAGGTTACATTCATTTAAGAAATGGTGTAGGTATTAAGAT
>NW_022196896.1:42475581-42488460 GCF_008632895.1 Mastomys coucha
GGGAATCTTCCCTCTCTTCTATACCTATTATCCTTAGGTTTGGTCTTCTCATTGCATCCTGGATTTCCGGGATGTTTTAGATTAGGAGCTTTTTGCTTTTTGCATTTTCTTTGACTATTTTGTCAATGTTTTCTAAGGTGTTTTCTGCCCCTGAGATTCTCTCTTCTATGTCTTGTATTCTGTTGGTGATGTTTGCATCTATGGCTCCTGATTTCTTTCCTAGGTTTTGTATCTCCAGGGTTGTCTCTCTTTCTGATTTCTTTATTGTTTATATTTCCATTTTTAGATTCTGGATGGTTTTGCTCATTTCGTTCACCTGCTTCATTGTGTTTTCCTGTAGTTCTTTAAGGGACTTTTGTGTTTCCTCTTGAAGGGCCTCTAGCTGTTTACCTGTGTTCTCCTGTATTTCTTTGAGGGTGCTCTTTATGTCTTTCTTAAAGTCCTGTATCATCATCATGAGAAGTGATTTTATATCTGAATCTTGCTTTTCCGGTGTGATGGTATGTCTAGAACTTGCTAAGGTGGGAGAATTGGGTTCTGATGATGCCAAGTGACCTTAGTTTGTATTGTTTATTTTCTTACACTTGCCCCCTGCCCTGCCCCCCCAATCTGGTTAACTCTAGTGCTATCTGCCCTTGCTAAATCTGACTGGAGCCTGTCCTTCCTGTGATCCTGGTTGTGTCAGAACTCCTCAGAGTCCTGCTGTCTCTGGGGTCCTGTGATCTGGGATCCTGGGATCCTGGGCTTGTTAGAGCACCTGGGAGTGGAGCTTTCTCTGTGTGTTGTGGGCTTGGGTGTGGAGCTTGCACCCAAGGTCTGCTCAGGACAGCAGCCCAGAGAGACCAGGAGAAACCAGTGAGAGAGTGTTCTTTTTTTTTTTGTTGTTTTGGGTTTTTTGTTTTGGTTTTTTTGTTTGTTTGTTTGTTTTTTGGTTTTTGGTTTTTTATCGAGACAGGGCTTCTCTGTGTAGCCCTGGCTGTCCTGGAACTCACACTATAGACCAGGCTGGCCTGGAACTCAGAAATCCACCTGCCTCTGCCTCCCAAGTGCTGGGATTAAAGGCGTGCACCACCACTGCACGGCCGAAAGAGAGTTCTTAAGCTATAAATATAACCTGCTGTTTAGCAGCTGTCTTATAAGTGTATGTTTTCAGGGCTGGCCTTTTGGTTCTGGATAATTAATTAATATGCTCTTCCCCAGAAGGACTAATTCTCCTCACTCAGTGCCAATGGTTGCGTGTAGGTCTGTGTCGACACCGAAGCCTCAAGAGAGTCTTCTCCATGTACACACACATATTACCATACTTTTGTTCTTACTTGCCTGGTCCCTTCCATTTCCTCTCTGCTGTGCCCGTTTCCTCCTGTGTTCATGTGGAAGATGCCTGTGTGTAGTTTAATCTGGATCCTGCCTGCGAGAGAAAACATGCCATGCATGCCTTTCACGACTTTCTTGAGTGCTGTATTTAGCTGATGATGTGTTTCTCCCTGCTGCACAGATGTGGAAGAAAATGGAGGGAAAAGCAACCTAATGAGCATCGTAAACTGCACAGAGAGTCATTGCAGGTGCCTATAGTCTCTTGCACACTGTTGTGGCTGATTCTAAAGTCTCAAGTCTCTCATAGGTTCAGGGGAGTACATTTAATAGCAGCTAAGATGCCCACACTGGTTGGAGGCCGCTCTCACACAGAGACATTAGAGTCGGATGAGGACATGATTCCTGAACACAAATACTATCAAGACACTTCCTGGAAACCCCCCACTGACCTTTGCCTGGGACAGTTGCATCACACAACTGTTTGTGCTTCAGATTGTAAACATTATAGGATGGAAGCACAGGTAGTACTCTTGCTTGATACAATGGGGCACCATGTAGAAAATGGTAAGTGTGTACATATTAGTATGTGAGGGAAAGGTCCCCCAATTTTATTTGTCCTCTACTTGCCTAAGAGGCCCACAAATCAAACAACTTACTTCAGTAACAAACAGACTTCACTTAGTTGATTCAGACTTTTAATGAGACTGTTATTCCTAGCTCCTGTTTCAAAAATATTTCTCCCCCTTTTTTTTTTTTTTTTTTTGAGACAGGGTTTCTCTGTGTAGCCCTGGCTGTCCTGGACCTCACTCTGTAGACCAGGTTGGCATCTAACTCAGAAATCTGCCTGCCTCTGCCTCTCAAGTGCTGGGATTAAAGGTGTGCGCCACCACCACCCAGCCTAAAAATATTTCTAAACAGTAGGAAAATGGCCAGGAACTGTCATTATAGTTTCTATGGGATTTTAGGTCACAAGTGTTTAGCTCAGAGTGTGGGCTCTAATGCAACATATTCTTTTATGAAATACTACAAGGACCCTGTGTTAATCTGGAAGGACAAACAAAACTAGCAGCAATAATCATTTGGTTTGGAGAAATGGGAAGCCAGAGGGAGGCTTTGTTTTAGTAGAACCATTGTACATTACCCACCCTCAAGTTAAAATACTACTATAAAAATGCAAAACAAATGAACAACAACAACCAAATAAACAAACAAACCCCTTTCCCTCTGTAGTAAGAAACTCGAAGTAAAGAACGGGAGCTGGAGAATCTAAAAAATGCGGAATCACTACGACACGTGTGTGTGTGTGTGTGTGTGTGTGTGTGTGTGTGTGTGTGTGTGTGCAAGGCCAGAGAGGGAACGAAAGCCACTCAGCATGTGAGTGTGTGAGTGTGTGTGTGCAAGGCCAGAGAGGGAACGAAAGCCACTCAGCATGTGAGTGTGTGAGTGTGTGTGTGCAAGGCCAGAGAGGGAACAAAAGCCACTCAGCATGTGAGTGTGAGTGTGCAAGGCCAGAGAGGGAACGAAAGCCACTCAGCATGTGAGTGTGTGAGTGTGTGTGCAAGGCCAGAGAGGGAACGAAAGCCACTCATTGTCAGAAAGAGCAAAGGACTAAGCCCAGATCCAAACCTGTGCTCCCTGCTCTCCAGCTGAGAGGGCCGAGCCTTGAAGTGTTTGCTGTGCTTGGATGTCTTATCCACCTGCTGAGGAGTTTACACGTGGTCATGAGATGAAGGGAAAGACAAAGCCTGTTCCAAAGTCCAAGTCTAACGGTGGCGACTGTGTCTCTACAGACATACACAGTTACACATTCGATGGCCAATGCTTCAGACAGGTTACAGTACCATCTACCCAGAACATTCTACCCAGAACCTGTGAAACCATCTTAGCACTTGCTTCAGATATAATTACATGGGACAGGGTGTTTGAAAGATCAACCAAACACACTGTTCCTAGGGACTCTTCCAATAGAATTCTTGAATAATGTCATTTTTCTTAGGTCATGAGGTTAATTAAGACACTCCAACTTGAGTCAAGATGAGAACCTAGATTTTTGGATAAATACATTTATAGAAACTTCCAGATACTATTCTTCATCATCATCTTTTTTTTTTAAAGATTTATTTATTTATTATATGTAATACACTGTAGCTGTTTTCAGACGCACCAGAAGAGGGTGTCAGAACTCATTACGGGTGGTTGTGAGCCACCATGTGGTTACTGGGATTTGAACTCATAACCTTCTGAAGAGCAGTCAGTGCTCTTACCCGCTGAGCCATCTCACCAGTCCCATCATCATCATCTTTTTAAAGAGAAAAATTGAAATAAATAATTTCTTTAATGTGGCAGAGACTCTATATGGGTTATTACAAATGTAACAAGACCCCAGCTTTGACAGCACGTAGCATACAGCTTGTGTTCACTTCTTCACTCAGCCGGGCATGGGGAGTCACTCTGTGAGAGTCTCTGGAGACACAGAAATATCTGAAACTCAGTGACAGGAGAGGAGGCTGGGAGTAAAACGTCCCCTCCAGGCTCAAGCGCTTGACTGCTTGGTCCTCAGAGGGTCCTGCTATTTTGGAGCACTATGGAACCTTTAGGAGGTGGATCCTTGCTGAGGGAGGTTGGTCACTAGAAGCTAATCTTGTTTTTGACTTCTTGTCTGTTCTCTGCTTCTTGGCTATAAACGCAATGAGACCAGCTGCCTAATTTTCCTGCTACCAAGTATTCTCCGTCATCTGTAATAGCGGTTCTTAACCTGTGAGTAGTGCTCCCTCCGGGAGTCAGTAACTTTTTCACATGGATAACATAAGATCATCAGAAAATGCACATGTTTACAGTATGATTTATAACAGTAGCAAATTATAGTTATAAAGTAACAACAAAATGATTTTATGGCTGGGGGTTCACTACAAGAGGAGGAATTAAATGGTTAAACATTATGAAGGTTGAGAACCACTGCTCTATACTCTTTCAGACTGTGAGTCACAATAATCCTGTCTCTCTTAATTTGCTTCTTTTTCTTAAGGTTTATTTATTTATTTTATGTATGTGAGTACACTGTTGCTGTCTCCAGACACACCGGAGGAGGACATCAGATCCCATTACAGATGGTTGTGAGCCACCATGTGGTTGCTGAGAATTGAATTAGGACCCCTGGAAGAGCAGTCAGTGCTCTTAACCACTGAGCCATCTCATAATTTGCTCAGCCCTCTTACAATTTGTTTCTTGACAATACTTGGTTACAGCAAGAAGCAAAGTAACTAATGCCATGAGACACGGAGAAAAGCATGAGGTTAAAAAGGATAACGTGAGGCTGGAACATGACTCAGTGGTTAAGAGTAGGTGGCTCACAATCAATCCAAACTCCAGCTCTAGGGGCTATGACACCCTCTTCTGGCCTCCAAAGGCCAAATGAAGGCAAGAGTACTTCACCAGGTACAATAGAAACCAAGGTGTATCATCTCTGGCTGCATCTTGATGAATTCAGGCCAAGGAACTCTTTGGGGAGGGCTGTGTTGTGCTTTGTAGAATAGTTGGCTTCATCTTTGATCTCTACCTGTTAAGTGCTGGAAATAGCCCCCTAGTTGTAATAACTCAAAACATCTCCAAAATTATCAGTTGTCTCCAAGGGGTCAACCCCCACCTCCAATAAACTGAAGCATTATCTTAGGCCAAGACAATTCCATTTTTTATAATTTTATAATTATACTTAGCCATTAAGCTGGAGGTGGAAAATTAAAGTTGATAAAGAACCAACTTAAATATTTTCCTCTTCTTACTATTGCCTCTAAAAGATCGGTGATGAAAACTAGCAAATTAACATGCCTGGAGACTGACTGGTCTTCATTTTCTACTTGCCTGTCATAACAGGAACTGAGATGTAATCCTGGAAAACAGTTCAGCTATTTAATTTTATTCAGTTTATTTATTTATGAGTTAAGTATTGCTTACTCAGGACAACAGAGCCTATTCTAGTTTCTAGATCACATAGAGAAGCATGGCTTTCATCACACAGAGGAACATGGCTTCCTGACTTAAGGGTGCTGGCTTCTCTCATGCCTCCTGCTGGGAGGACTGGGCCCTAGAAAACCTAGTTAGCTTTTCATCATCTTCCTCCACTCTTGATTTAAAAAAAAAAAAAAAAAAAAAAAAAAAAAAAAAAAAGCAAAACCTGCAAAAAGTTAAGGTATCCAAGAGGCTATTAGGAAATTTTTTGGCGAGGGGGGGGTGGTTCGAGACAGGGTTTCCCTGGCTGTCCTGGAACTCACTCTGTAGACCAGGCTGGCCTCGAACTCAGAAATTGGCGTGCCTCTGCCTCCCAAGTGCTGGGATTAAAGGTGTGTGCCACCACCGCCCAGCGGGAATTTTTTTCTATGATAATACCATCCTGTCTTTCGTAATCTTTGTAACTATATCAGTAGTAAGCTAGTAAGCAATAATCAACTAGTATTGTTTAACACTGTGAACATTTATCTTAGCTACCTTCCTTCCTTCCTTCCTTCCTTCTTTCCTTTGTTTTCTTTTCTGTTTGTTTGTTTGTTTGTTTTCAAAACAGGGTTTTTTTGTGTAGCCCTGGCTGTCTTAGAATTTTCTCTGTAGACCAGGCTGGCCTGAAACTCAGATATCCACTTGCCTCTGATGCCTGAGTTCTGGGACTAAAGGCATTTACCACCACACTACTTATCTGATTTACTAATAAAAAAGAAATCAGAGAGAAAGGACTCACGCTGATATTTTAAATTTAAGTTTTACATGAAGCTTTCAATAAAAGACCCATTATAAGGGAGGAAGGATCAGTAGTGAACATTGTAGTGTTTTGAGTAAGAGTGGCTTCCATAGGTTCCTATGTTTTAATACTTGATCCCAGTTGGTGTGGCCTTGTTGTAGGATATATGTTATGGAGGTCAGACTTTGAGATTTCAAAAGTCTACACACCCCTACCCACCTCTCTGCCATGTCTTTTGCTGTGCTCCCCACCATGATGATCATGGAATCTAATCCTTTGACACTGTAAGTCCCAATAAACTCTCTTTTATAAAATACTTTTATCTTTTTACAACTACATAAGTATCCAAGACAGACATCTTTAATAATTTAGTGATGGTCACACTGATGCTTGCATTAGTCAGCTTCCTATAGCTGAGACAAAATACCCAAGACAATTAGCATATAATAAAGACAGTTTGATTTGGGCTTCACCATTTCAGGGGTGTTAATCTACGGTCATTGGTCTTCATTGTTCTGAGGATTATGGACTTGGACATTGCAAACTCCTTACTCCATGGTGGCTGGGAAGCAGAGGAAGATTGGGGGTCTCCACTTTTGCTATAAGAGCACAGCCTTACTAATTTAATTTTGTTTTACTGTGTTCTGTTTCTGAAATGTTCTGCCACCTCCCAATAATGAGCAAGGACTAAATCCTGGGTCATTCAGGGCAGTGCTGCTGGCACTACACAAAAGGCCAAATAGGTTTTGTTGTTGTTTTCTCTGTAGATGGATCACACTATTTCTACTCTCCAAATGCATATATAAGGAAATATACATATAGAGCATATTTTCTTTTTTCTTATAAATTCAAATTAGAGAATACTCTTCACATTGCATGCCTTTAATTGGTATGTTGCTGAGAAAATTCTGTATCAACGTATAAAATGCAATTTACTCTTTCAAATAATTGCATAATATTATTTGTTAAAGATTTATTTATTCTAAAGCTGGTGATAGTGGTACACACCTTTAATCTCTGCACTTAGGAGGCGGAGGCAGGCAGATCTCTGAGCTCAAGACCATCCTGCTTGACAGAGCTAGTTCCAAGATAATCAGGGCTACACAAAGAAACCCTGTCTCAAACACTAACCACCGCCACCACCACCACCGCCACCGCCACCACCACCGCCGCCACCACCACCAACAACAACAAAAGCTAACATTCATGTGTACAAGAAAACATACTATTGTATTTGGGGATCTGGTTTACCTTACTAGTGCTGACTTTTTTTAAGCTATAGAAAATTTTATAATTTCATTTTTAACAGCTGAGTAATATTCCATTGTGTCAATGTACACATTTACATTATCCACTCACCTGTTGATGGACATTTAGACTGCTGTTTTTTTGTTTGTTTGTTTGTTTTTGAGACAGGGTTTTTCTGTATAGCCCTGGCTGTCCTGGAACTCACTCTGTAGACCAGGCTAGCCTCAAATTCAGAAATCTGCCTGTCTCTGTCTCCCAAGTGCTGGGATTAAAGGTGTGCACCACGACTGCCCGGCCTCCACTTCTTCTTTTGTCACATACATCACAGGCCAGAGCAATCTTCAGATAAACTGGATGGCCGAGAAGGGAAGACGAGGCTGTATCAGGTCCCATTTGGTTTCAAATTTGATGGGATTTTGGGTTTGGGTTTTTGTTTTTGTTTTTGTTTTTGTTTTACATATTAGAGCTGTTGAGATTACAGATTACTCTGAGATAGTTCAAGACTTCACAAAACAGGACTTCACCTTTTAGTCTCCTTATTAGCATAAGCCTGAAGGCCTAGGAAGGCATGAAGATGCACAGTCAAGGGTCAAAGGGCATGGCTCAGTGTTGGAACACCTACCCACCACGCCAGAGGCCCAGGTTTCAAAGTCCAGCACCACACCTCTCCCAAAAACTAAAAGTGGCTCATCTCTATCAGAGGTGCAGGCGTGGGTGGAAACGGGTTTTGCCCCAGGTCACTGGCAAATTTTGAAAAGTCAAAAACCTTTGATTTCTTCCTTGAGAATTTCCAATCCTACACAAAAAGAATGTTGCTCCTAGCTTATGAGAAGGAAAGGGTTTGTTAGCAGATCCAAGGTAGCTCGAAGGTGAGCTGTAGTCTGCAGGGTCTCTGAAACCTGGCACCTAGACAGCAGTATCAAACAGAAATGTTACCAGCTTGGTCTTTTTGAATAGATACTCTCTGTGGTACAAAAATGAGCCTATTCTCAAATAGTTTTTGAGAGATTTAGAGAGGTCTCAGGGAAGAGCCAGGCTTCCCGGCAAACCCGCAGCTGATGGCCTTTTGTGTTTGCCTTGAAACAAGCAGCTTAGCTTCCTCCAAAGAGTTCTAAGTTAGAACCTCAGGAACTGGCTCTCCCTGGCCGCCATTGGAGCTCAGGTTCAGTGAGTGAAGTATTTGGAATGTTGCTCCAAGCTTGCCTATTTTCCAGAAGCATCAGTGGGGACAGAGAGACTAAGTCTATTTTGAAGTTTTTAGCAGTCTTGACTCCCATCATGATGAACTACAACTGTTAGCTGAAATAAACCGTTTCCTCCCCTTGTTGCTTTTTGTCATGGTGTTAATCAGAGGTTCCACTAGTAGCCTTCAGACAAGATGTTGAATCCTCAGCTCTGCCTGCACCATGCCTGTCTGGAAGCTGTCAGGCAATGGACTTAACCTCTGAACATGGAAGCCTGCCTCAATTAAATGTTGTCCTTGGGCTGGAGAGATGGCTCAGCGGGTAAGAGCACTGACTGCTCTTCTGAGGGTCCTGAGTTCAAATCCCAGCAACCATATAGTGGCTCACAACCATCTGTAATGAGATCTGATGCCCTCTGGTGTGTCTGAAGACAGCTACGGTGTACTTACACATAATAAATAAATAAATAAATAAATAAATAAATAAATAAATAAATAAATAAACCTTTAAATGTTGTCCTTATAGGAGTTGTCTTGGTCATGGTGTCTGTTCAGAGCAGTGCCAGGAGCGGGGTCTATAAAGGAAAACACACACATATGTAACCACAGCACAGGTGAGAGCATCCTCACATACACACACGCACACACACACATAGCACAGATGAGAAAATTCTCTCACACACATATATAAACATGGCACAAGCGAGAACACACACACACATACCCATGGCACAGGTAAGAGCAAGAAGATGTATTCTGGGAATCTGAGTGTGGTGGTGTGGTGAAATTCCAGAATGTGGAAGGCAAAGGCAGGAAGATTCTGCAGTCTTAAGGCCTGCTCAGTCCATAGCAAATTCCAGGCCAGCTACAGTGCAACAACAACAACAACAAAATAAAGCAAATATATATTGATTTTGTCTTTCATTCTGTGTTAATATTTGTAATGATCACTTAGAGTGGTTTATTCCCAATGGGTTGCTCCATTACTTAGAATACTAATATATTTATTCACTGTTAATATATTTATCAATGTTGATGGATATTTGAGTTGTTTTGAATTCTGAGATATTATTAATATTCTGCTATGAACATTTATAAGCGACTTTTGGCATATGTCTGTGTAAATTTTCCTCAGCCATACATAAAATATTGGAGGGTTTCGGTGTGCTCAGTTCTCATAGATATGTTCAAAAGAGGTTTTCAAAACTGCATAAATTTGCATTCCTTCCAGGAGCATCTGAGAGTTAAATAGCTCCATATTCTTGACCACACTTGACTTGTTTATCAGTTCTGTTAATTTTTGCTATTCTCATGGATGTTTGTTGCGGGAATTATAAAAAATGAATCCACCCCACAAACTCACTTTCCCGCCAGGCCCTGTTTTTTAAGCCGGTACTGTTTGGCCTCAATACTAAGCTCCAGCAGGTTTTTGTTATTTAATCCCAGCAAGCTACACCTCGCTCGCTCGCATACAACTCTTTACACATTCCCACAATCATTCACCTAAATAGTGCCTAATATCCAGTGAGTAAAGCATGACTCCTAAGGCCTTAATATCCAATCAGATTTATATAATAATAAAATCACAATTTGCAAGATGCCAATACAATAATTTCAGAACCAAATAATAAAGACAATATTCTAACCCAATTAATCTATTTTGTAAAAACCTTTCCTTGGGTGTATAACCTCCTGGGGTCTGGATCATCCTCAGGTCTGAATTCACGATGACAACCTTTTCTCTCCTCCCCCTGACCCTTCTCCTCCTCCAACTCGAGCTCCACCTCTCTATTCCTGTCCAATCACAGGCCTGTCACTGCCCTAATGTGATTATAATGGAGGTTCTCAATCTGTGGGTTTTGACCCCAGGACCACATATATGATTCCCAACAGTAGTAGATTATAGTTATGGAGTAGCAACAAAATAATTTTACGGTTGGTGGTCACCACAATATGAGGAGTTGTACTGAAGGTTGAAGCATTAGGAAGGTTGAGAACCTCTGCTTTATAGGAATGCTTTGGGTATTACACATATGGTTCCTTTCTAAGTATATGCACTATAAATATTTTCCCACTTGATAGCATTACTTTTTATTATTTTAATGTCTTTTGACACACATCACTTTTCATTTTAATACACTCTCATCAACCTTTACATTTATGGCAGAAGCATATGTTTGTGTGTGTGTATGTGTGGGTGTATATATGCTGTTCATGCTAAGGATCCAAGAGGAGCTAGACTTCTAGCCCTTAGTTGGTGATTTTATGTCTTATATAAGAAATCATTGTATATATCAACATTATGAAAATATTTTTTATTTTTCCACAGATACTAGGATTGAACCTGGACCTCATACATGTTAGATGGAATGCTCTGCCTCTGAGTTAGAGTAGTAGACATTTTTCTTTCATTTTTGATTTTGAGACAGGGTCTCAACATTGCCAAGCTGGCTTCTAACTTCGTATGTAGTCTAGGTAGGCCTTACATTTAAAACTGTCTGCCTCAGCTTTGGGAGTAGCTAAGCATGAGAGGTGGGCATCACCATGCCCGCGGTGTCAGTATGCCTTTTTCCTATGTGTGTGATTTCATGTTTTGAATTAAACTTTATCCAGTATCAATATTGCATATGATCAGAGATAAGGTGTGACTTTCATTTTTTAACATTTTTTTCAAGATTTATTTATTATTATAAATGAGTACACAGAATAGGGTATCAGATATCATTATGGGTGGTTGTGAGCCACCATGTGGTTGCTGGGATTTGAACTTACAACCTTCAGAAGAGCAGTCAGTGATCTTACCCTCTGAGCCATCTCACCAACCCGACTTTCATTTTTTTTTATTGACTTGTTTTATTGCAGTATGATGAGAAGATACATGATTTTAATTTATCTGTATTTGTTAACATTTAAAAACATATTTTAAGTAAATAGAATTATATCACATTCTTGTTTCTCTTTTCAACCACAAGTCCTCCCAGAGACTCCCCCTTTAATACCTGTAATACCTTTCATTTTTTTTATTTTGTCATATTCTTTAAAATTTATAAAATATTGTAACAATAAAAATGAGTATTATAAAAATTGTTTGATATAAAACAACAATCAATTTAAGTCTTATGTAGATGTTTGTCTACAGCAATACTGAAAATACATACGTTTTTCTCAATATAAATGTTAAATAACTCCAAACATATTAACTGTATATTTTAAAATATACATCACTACTAGTATTTTTTTAAATGAACGTAAAGTCATTTTGTTTGTTTTGTATTTAGTAGAGTTTAAAATCTTGGCTCTTACTGTGGTATAAGCCCAAAATAAGAACAATTTTTAGACATTGGATTTATTGTACTAAGGCTGTACTTCAATGACCCTCACATCACCAAAGGATTTTACCTCCATCGCAGCTAAGCTGAGAGTTGATAGTTCTGCTGCACCAAGAAATGAACTGTAGGTTCAATTTTTGGATACAGACTTCCTGCTATGGTCAAAGCTATTTGACTTGAGTGAGAGACTTTATTCTCAGCCCACAGAGAACAGGTTACATTCATTTAAGAAATGGTGTGTGTATTAAGATGGTCTATCCATAAAGTCATTCACCAACTGTTTCAATGAACAATGGTTCTGCTTGGAGGGTGGCACAGGCATTAGGTGGGGGTAAGAATCTGGTTCTTTGGCTGTGATAATTTGGAAAAGCATTCATCTCAGAGAAAGAGTAACTTATAAAGTCCTCTTCTTCAAACTTGATACAATAGTTACAAACTTCAAGCAAAGCATTCAGTCTCACTCTTTGTTGTTCTCTTACAAGCACCTCCCAAGTTAATTGTCTACATTTCTTTTGGCTGTATAAATACATTTGGAATATGTAAGCTGTTCTGAAAACCATAGTATAGTGCAAAAACATCAAATAAACAATACTACTAATAGAGAAGCTGAGATAGGAGAAGCCTGGTTTCAAGACCATTATGTGGTACCCAGCAAGACACTGTGATATACAAACAAACAGAAAGTATGTATGGATTGTACAATATTGGACCTATTTCTCCAATTACCAAATTAGAGAGACCATTGGATGATAATCAACAAATTTCTAATTCTTCATAGTTTTGGATTTCAATCGACTAGGATATGTTGGTAATATTAATTTTCATATTAAGATATTAAGAAAAAGTAATTGTTAGCCTCCTGGTTTGAGGCCTGCCCCTCTTAACCACACCTCTCTGCCCACCTCCTGCTATTTGCCACGCCTCCAACCTGGTTCCAGTTACATTCGGAAGTTCCACCCCCATAGAGAAAAAAAGAAGTCGCTGATTGGACTGGCAAGCTGACGTACTTGGGGGGAGTGGTTTTGCCTCAGGTATTATACCTGTTGGGGGGACAAAGGTTGAGCATTAAATGGAAGATG
>NW_022196896.1:42490195-42509120 GCF_008632895.1 Mastomys coucha
AGGGCTTCTAGCTGTTTACCTGTGTTCTCCTGTATTTCTTTGAGGGAGTTATTTATGTCCTTCTTAATAAGTCTTGTATCATCATCTTGAGAAGTAATTTTAGATCTAAATCTTGCTTTTCCAGTGTGACAGTGTGTCCAGGACTTGCTCTGGTAAAAGAACTGGGTTCTGATAATGTCAAGTAACTTTGGTTTGTGTTGTTTATATGTTCTTATGCTTCTGCCCCCACCTACCCACCCCCAACCCCCTGGCCCTGCCATCTGGTTAGCTCTAGTGTTACCTGCCCTGGCTGGGGCTTGTCCTTCCTATGATCCTGGTTGTGTCAGAATTCCTCAGAGTCAAGCTCTCTCTGTGATCCTGTCATCCTGTGATCCTGTGATCCTGGGCCTGTTAGAGTTCCGGGGAGTGGCGCTTCCTCTGGGTATTGTGGGACTGGCTGCAAAATTTGAGTCCAAGGTCTGCCTAAGGCATGGGCCCAGACAGACCAGAAGGAACCTGCACCACTTGGCTGGTAGAGTTCCTGCATGCTTGTGTCCACTGGTCCCAGTTACTCCTGGTGTTGGAACAGATATTGTGTCCTCCTTACCTCTGATCCTCTGATCCTGGGCCTGTTAGAGCGCCTGGGAGTGGAGCTTAGTCTAGGTGTTGTGGGACTCAACTTTTAATATTTATAATAATAGTTGAACACGATGATTCATTTCTGTAATCACAATGAAAATCACTTGAAAAACTAAGTAACTGAGAGTTAAATGCTCCACTTGGCTAGATAGCTACTCTGCCTCAGAAAAGGTATTTACAATGGACATGTATTATAATAGAGATTTTCTTTTTTGTTTTTTGTTTTTGTTTATTTGTTTTGGCTTTTCGAGACAGAGTTTCTCTGTGTAGCCCTTGCAGTCCTGGAACTCACTCTGTAGACCAAGCTGGCCTCAAACTCAGAAATCCACCGCCTCTGCCTCCCAAGTGCGGGGGAGTTTTTTGTTTTTTGTTTTTTTTTTTTTTTTAAAGAAATGTACATATAGCTTTTCTGCTTCTGCCCTGGAGAATTTAAGCCTCTTCAAATTGTGTGGTAGAATTAAAAACAACCAATGGTCATCTGAATTGTGAGTGGCTCACTGACGATTCCCTTTGCCTCCTGGCTATCTGCTCTCCCTTGTCTTCTCACAGCTTGTCTCTGTCACCTGCCCACCTCAAATTCTGCGCCCCTCTTTCATTCTATAGCTCAGAATGCTCTTTAAGCCTCCAACATTTAGCTTCTTTTGAAGCTTCCTCATGACTTTCATATATGTGTGTGGAGAGAGAGACAGAGACGGAGAGAAACAGAGGGAGAGACAGATAGGCAGACAGGCAGGCAGGCAGGCAGGCAGGCAGGCAGGCAGGCAGGCAGGCAGAGATCAATTAACTTAGGAGCATTTGGAAAAAAGTTAAAACATTCTTTCCCACAGGCTTCCAGGAAATTCTACTGTCTCTACCTCGTGCGAGGACTACATATGCACAGCACCATACCTGGCCCACTCTGCTCCTGACAACCTTCCCCCCACTGAGCCATCTAAGCACTGACCCCTAAATCTCATTTCTTATTGAAGAATAGTTGCATAAAATTATAAGATACAATGTGATCTTTAAAGTGTTGGGCTTTACTGTGATATTCTAATATATGCAAGTAGTTTACTTTAGTCATCTCTGTTCTTCATCACCCTCACCTGCCCCTTCTTCTCCCTGTGGTCCCTTGCTAATTCCAGGTAGTAGGTTCCCACTTTTGCCATACCTTCTTTCCACTTTCTGAAAGAAACTTTTACTTTAGTATCTCATTTTGTATTAGTCAGGGTTTCTATTCCTGCACAAACATCATGACCAAGAAGCAAGTTGGGGAGGAAAGGGTTTATTCAGCTTACTTCCACATTGCTGTTGATCACCAGAGGAAGTCAAGACTGGAACTCAAGCAGATCAGGAAGCAGGAGCTGATGCAGAGGCCATGGAGGGATGTTTCTTACTGGCTTGTTTCCCCTGGCTTGCTCAGCCTGCTCTCTTATAGAACCCAGGACTTCCAGCCCAGGGATGGCACCACCCACAAGGGGCCCTACCCCCTTGATCACTAATTGAGAAAATGCCCCACAGCTGGATCTCATGGAGGCACTTCCCCAACTGAAACTCCCTTCTCTGTGATAACTCCAGCCTGAGTCAAGTTGACACACAAAACCAGCCAGTACACCTTTCCTTGCTTTTCTTTTCTTTTCTTTTTCTTTCTCTCTTTCTCTCTTCCTTCTTTCTTTCCTTCTTTCTTCTTTCTTGATGATACTGGTGTCATTATATAACTCTGTGACCCAGAGCTTGCTCTGTAGATCAGGCTGGCCTTAAACTCACAGAGATATGCCTGCCTCTGCCTCTAGAGTGCTAGGATTAAAAGCATGCACCACCACATCCATCTGGCTCCTTTATTCTTCTTCTATGCAAGACTCAAATTATTTGATAGCTCAGATTATATATTTAAAAAAAACACAAAAAGAAAAAAAATTACTTTTTTTTAAGAGACATAATTTAGCTATGCAGCCCAAGCTAGCCACCTTCAACTGGAAGTCTCTTGTGTGTTTACAGGCATGTCTGTACCACTCCTGGTATAGCTTACATTTTTATGATAAATCATGATGGAGATTTTGATCTATTTTATTACCACCATTCTGCTTGCTGCTCTATAAAGTAGGAATGATGATAGCATTGACAGAGTCTTGTTGAAGATTTAAAAAAAAAAAAACTTGTCAGAGGGGTTTACACTGTGTCTGACATATAGACAGACTGCTATAAACATTAATTCCTATTAATAGCTTTTCGGGTGAAGAAATTAAGGCAGAAAGATGGAATGACAAACACTTATGGACATTATCCAGGAAACACTGGCTCTTGACTCTCACGTGCTGTCTCTTCCCTCGCACCAGCTTCCCTCAGGAGCACCTGGTAGACTGAACAGTCCCCGGCAGCCAAGCCTCTTTATCACACTGAAGGTTTTCAAAAGATTACAAAATAATGCTTACAACTGCTGACTAGGACCCCTGGAGCATGTGTGCTTCCTAGGTGTGCTGGAGGGTGACAGAATTATTTGGGGATTTTTTTTTTGACACTTTCTTCTATAGATTCTTCTTATACATTCAGACAACCATGTCACTCACAGTGGCCATGCAAAGGATCTTGTCTTCAATCAGCTCATTAAGGTAACTTTGGGAAGGGAACATTGCCAGCTCCCTCAAATACATGGACAGTAAGGAAAACAGAGTGAATTACTTCCATATGGCTCAAAGCAATGTGAAACAGTTTTTGATTAATAACACATTCACTATAATAAAATTGCTTCCAAATCTGCCAGAGGACACCAACTTATCTGCTACATCTATTTCCAATTTGATTTTTCACTGATTTGACTCACAAAAAGAAAAAAAATCCTACACTCACAACTTGTCCATTTGAAAAATGGTCTTTCCAGGGCAATTGCCGGCTCCTCCTTGCCTGTGCTAGCCCACAAAGAGCTGCTCAGACCCTCATTTTACAACCAGCTGCTAAGACATAAGCCCCAAACTTTCAAGAGATGGCTTTTACTGCCTCAATCATTAACATGTCATCTGCATATGCAAGTATTGGAGTAAGCTCTTTTTGCTCGGTGTCCTTCTCCAAGCCGAGCTGTGTCAACTGTGAGCCAGGCAGGTTAGGCTGCATCTTAAATTCTCTTCAAAGAGCTTTCATTGCTCTATTAAGACTCAAGTGAGCACTCCAGAGGTCAAGTTTCATTGTCTGGGAGCTGTGAGCACAGGTTGTTGCTGTCTTGCCACTCTGAGGAGGCCCCAGAAACCTACCGAAGGGGGAAGCATCCATGCTTCCTCTCTCCTTCACGAGCTTCTCTCGCCACCCCTTGTTTTTTCAAAGGAGATAAAAATGAAAAGCTGATTGTCCTTTACTCTGCGTTTTAAAGTTTCTGTGGGTATAACAAAACAACCTGCCACCTCTGCTGTCCCTTACCGCCTGGAAGGATTACCACCAATTTCTGCGAAGACTGGTAATCTCTCAGTAATCTGCTAATCAAGTTGTAATCAGCTATCCCAGGGGCTAAAGGTCCTCTGCTTTCAATCGCAACACTGTAATCATCATTCTTGTGAGACAGCATTTAGTAAGCCTTAAATCTTGGGTTTAAGTCTTCTTAGCTTCCTAATTATTTCCTGAGACAAAGGCAGGAACTCTCTGGGCAGAAGGAACTGGAGCTCTCTGGTTTGAGCTAGTACAAGAAATCACACTCCTCCCAGAGTGAAGTTTCTGACCTCTTAACTATGACTTTCGATTTTGGATAATAAAGATAGATCTTTTTCTTTTCCCAAAACTTCTTCCTCTCCTCCTCTTCCTCCATCTGTTTGTCTTTCACTTTCTTTTTCTTATTTTTCTCAAATGATGATTTTATTTCAGTTTTATTTTATGTGTGAGTTTTGCCTACACATACATTTATGTGCACCACATGTGTGTCTGCTGCAGAAGAGGTCAGAAAAGAATCTCAGAACCCTTGGAATTGGAGTTAGAGATGGCTGGGAGCCATCATGTGGGTGTTGGCACCTAAACCCAGGTCTACTGGAAGAGCAACAAGTGTCTTAAGAGCTGCGCCACCTCTCTGGTCCCTCTTACTCATTTCTTCAAGCTGTTTGTTTACTTGTTTGCTTTTGCCTCCGTGTCACTTGCTGTTCAGCAAGTTTGCTATAAGGAGCAGCTTGTCTCCGAGGGGTCCTTACAGTCTTGTTTTCTGACCCCGTACTTTTCTTCCTAGCTTTGTCACATGGAGGAAATCCTTTTGTAGTCCTAAGTCTTGTTTTGTTTTGTTTTCTCAAGACAGGGTCTTTCTGTAGTCCTGGCTATCCTGGAACTCACTTTGTAGACCAGGCTGGCCTTGAACTCACAGAGATCCACCTCCCTAGAGGCCGCGGCTCCCTGGAGGCCACTTACCACATGCTTCAGATGCTTGTCATCTTGTCAAATGGAGAGCATTCAGTTTCTTCTTTCTTGCCTTCTCCTCTATCACAAGGTTCAGACTCTGTGTTATCATCTCATTAGCCAGTGGCTTTCTTTTTCATGTAACACTTGCTGTAAAGTCTGTTTCAGGCCCTGACTAAGTGCTTGCCTTGCAAGCATAGGGGAGGGATTCAGATTCCAGGGGGTTGCAGCCCACAGGTAACCCTAGTGCTCAGAGGGCAGGGAACGGAGCCCCTGAGCGACCTGGTTAGCTGGGCTAACCGCTTTGTGAGAGGCTCTGCCTCAGGAAATCAAGTGGGGAGTTATGAGGGAGACATCTGACTTTAATTTTGGGATATCACAGGCACACATATGCAGGTATGGGGGCAACTCCATGCTATCTCTATATCTATCTCTATATCTCTATCTCTAGCTATCTATGCTTTTATTCTAAACTTAATTTACTTAGTTCATTAACATATATTTCTTGCCTGAAGCTTCAGTGTAAATTTGTGACTTCAAAGTAAACAAATGAGAAATAAACCTTTTGTTCTTGGCTGATTTAAATAATAAAAAATGACCAGTTGAAGGTAGTGCAATCCTGTAAGCCTGAGAAGGCTAGACAGGGAGATGATGAGTTCAAGACAGCCTGAGCCACATAGCCATGACTTATGTCAGTAAGTCAGTAGATGGGTAACAGATCAGTATAATTTGGGACTCTGATATCCTTGTTTCCTGAGTTCTACTCTACAGTATATGATCCATTTTTTTCAAGGGTAGATTTTATTTGTTTGGTTGTTTGCTTTTGTTTTTGGAGACAGGAATTCTGTGTAGTTCCAGCTGTCTTATAACTCACTCTGTAGACGAGGCTAACCTTGAACTCAGATCTCCACCTGCCTTTTCGTTCTGAGTATTGGGATCAAAGGCATGGACTATCACTGCCCACCTTCAAGCTTAGACTTAACAGTTGTGCTTCACTATAGTTGGAGGGAGTATCATGGAGAGCGAAGACCTCAGAAACCCGATGTTACAGGACTTCTCACCAGGAATGTAAAGCAGAATGACCTCAAAAGTGGTCTCTATGTCCACTCCGTCAGGGATCTCATGAAGAACACATGGATTTCCCCCTCAACAGTTCAAGGGCCTGCATATTCAAGAGCTGCAGTTGTCAAGTGTCTCACTTCCCCCACAACTCCACACCCTTTAGCTCTTACATCTGCCTATTCCCCCAGCCTGCCGAGATACTGTCTCTTTGAATTTCTTTGGTCTGGACATTAAGTACAAGTGGAAGGGACCATGTGGTGTTTGTGATTGGCCTATTTCACTAGTGTGATATGTTTGAGGACCTGTCAGCTCTAGTAGGAATCACTGTTTCATCCTCTGTTATGGCAGACTAGTATTCTACCATGTGGTGACGTGACAGCCAGCTCTAAGCTGATGGCGCCAGGGTGTTGTCTGGCCAGAACTGTCTCTAGTCCTCAGACCTAAGTGATAACTTACTCAGGTCCCTGTGATGGTTAAAAACACTTAATATGGAACCAGGCATCCCTTAAGGGCTGTTGACCTTTTGCTCTGGAATGCCTGGGAGACCCTAGCAGACTGTAGGTGAGATAAGATAGGACAATGGACTGTGAGGTATCAACAGCTGCCTTCCGGACTCTGTAAAGCCTGCTATTACTATGGGAAAAAGATGGAATGGTCTCTTCACTACTATAGCAGGAAAGTTAAAGAACTGAGGGAAGTAGAGCGATTTTCCTGCCCAGTTTGTATTCCATGTACAGCTTTAAGACACAGCTTTCTGGTCCAATCTAAAGTGCCAGTTTAATGTCCCCTTCTGGGGCTGGTGAGATGGCTCAGCAGTTAAGAGCACTGACTGCTCTTCTGAAGGTCATGAGTTCAAATCCCAGCAACCACATGGTGGCTCACAACCATCCTTAATGAGATCTGATGCCCTTTCTGGAGTGTCTGAAGACAACTACAGTGTACTTACATATAATAATAAATAAATCTTTGGGGAAAAAAATGCCGCCTTCTGCACTGCATGCTGTGCGGCTCCTTCTGCTAGCAGTAGGAATAAATCCATGTAATCTGAGTTTGAATTGAGCATAAATCTTTGGTCTTGAGTTCGAATCCACTGTGTGACCATGCTAACTCTTCACATCTGACTACTAATGGACAGTTGTGGTTCCCCTGCTTTCTGGTTTTCACAACTATTTCCACAGTGAGCATTTGTTTATAAACACACACACACATACACACACACACACACACACACACACAGCTTTCTTGTGTGTATACATAGACTAATACCGCTTGAGCATGTGGCAAGTTTTTAAATTTTGAGGAATGCCACATGGTTTTCTAACATCGCTGTTAGAGTTTATATTTGTGTGAGCTATGTGCAAAGGTTCCAGTTTTCACATTATGGTATCACCTGTTGCTGTCACAGACCAAAGAGTAGGTATAACTGTTTGCTCTGGAAGCTGGGAGACCTGAGTTCAAATGTGTTTCCCTCCTTTCTTCCATCCTTCCTTCCTCCCCTCCTCCTTCCTTCGTCCTTAATCTCCCTCCCTCCCCCTTCCTTTCTTCCTCCCTTCCTCTTTCTTTTCTCTTTTTTTGCTTTTTTGACACAGGGTTCTCTGTGTAGCCTTGGCTGTCCCAGCACTCACTCTCAGACCAGTCTCATCTCCAGATCCGTCTGCTTCTGCCTCCCAGGAGATTACCACAGCCAGGATGGTGCTTTCTTGGAACATTGTTACCAGTTGCCTTTAACAGCTATTTTCAAACCTGACTCTTGATTTCTGAAGCCTAGGATTTAGCAAAAAAGCCTTCCATGATTAACCTTTCCAAAACACCTTAGCAGATACAAAGCATTCTTTGCCGTTACACTGGGACTGGCTGCTCACTCTAGTCACTCACAGACTTGTAGCTGTCAAACAGAGTCCATTCTGAACAGTATTTTTCTGTGAGTCCTTTCTCCAATGTCAGAATAATTTAAAAGAATTTTTGAGTGTGGAACTCATTATGAATGACTTCTCTGTGTCACCATATTTGTGAGGAAAATTTGTCTTTAAGTTTTCCTCATCGCTGGGACAGGCTCTGTAGGCCTTTTTACTGACATTCCACATCTCAGAATAATGATTTTCACAGTGGGGAATACCAAGCTTCTAGGGGCAGGGTTCTGTGCTAATAGTTTTCTACAAACTGTTTCCCTTTCTAATACCTGAAATAATGATTTTAATGTTTCAAGAGTGATGCATAATGTTTTGTTAAGAAACTATATTACTACAATATACATAGCATTTTAGATAGATGATACTACTATTCAATTATATGTGGTTACGTTTCTTGATAAAGTTATAAAGAGTATACAAGGAAGTGAGAATTGTGCTCGAAACATGCTCGAAATCTGTCTGTATTGCCGTATTTGAGAGGCTGTTCTGTGGGACAGTTAGGTTTTGACAAAGCACGAACTGCGCTAACACAGCTAAGAAAAATAGCCATCTGTTTCCTAAATCTCATCAATATAAAACTTTCTTAGTGTGGGGAGAGTTGAGAAGGAAGGTCCTACAGAAATTACTATGTTTTTATTTGTGAGTTTTTGGGGGGCGGTATGCATGCCATGGCACTTGTGTGGAGGTGGGAGGACAAGCTGTAGGACTCACAAGCTGTAGGACTCAGCTCTCTCCTTCTATCTTACAGGAATCAAACTCGGGGTGTCAGGCTTCACAGCAAGCACTTTCACCCACTGTGCCATCTTGCCAGCCCCTGGGAAGGTCATGCCATAGGGTGCATGCACCAAGTGTCATGGGTCTCAGCTCTATAGTTTCAGGCAGACTGTGCAGCTCCAACTTCGCCCTCAGCTGACTTTCTGTGCTGCTTTGTTTCATCAGCAAAGTTGATCTTGACGAGTTTCATCAGCACTAGCCAGGGAAATACTAATCTTCCTCCACTTTCTCAGCAAGTCAAAGAAAAACAGCTACCTTCGTGTGCTTGCTGTGTACACAGGGCAGCACCAGGTGCTTATCTGCTTCGGTGATAGAATCCCAACCAAAGACTAAAGACTACTTAGAGCAGGCGGTTCAATTGTAAGAAGCCGAAACTTAAAGCAATGATTATTAAACTAGAGAAGATTTTTCTTATGCACATGAACCCCTGGGGGCAAATAGAAAGCTGTTTTCAACCCATGCCACTAAGCCATGCCACGAAGCCACGCCACTAAGCCATGCCACGAAGCCCTTTCTGTCTTGTTGCTGCTGGGCAATAGGCAAGAAAAAGAAAGAAAAACTGCTGGAGGATCAGGCGGGGTGACTAAGATCTGTAGTCCCCAGGATTCAGAAATCTGAGGCAGGAGGATAGCTTGAGTATATCAGTTTGGGGCCAGGCTGTGTAACTGAGCAAGATTGTGTCTCTTTAAATAAAAATAAATAAAATTGAAAATGTATTTGCTTTGTTAGAAAGCTTCCTATGGCATGCTGTTTTCCTTTGATCTCATTGGTCACATAAGCATGCATAGGAAGGTGGCTATGCAGCCAGCTAAAGGCTTTAGGACCTAAAGCCTTCAGCAACACGTATTAGGGGTAACTAGACTCCTTCCATGCTACATAATAATAGCCCTGTTTCCTAAGTTATAAACTAAGCCCTACAAGTTTTAAAGTCCCCCAACATTGCTTGGTTAATAAATGAGAGTATTTAAGACAACATCTGGGGGTTGGCGAGATGGCTCAGTGGTTAAGAGCACTGACTGCTCTTGCAAAGGTCCTGAGTTCAAATCTCAGCAACCACATGGTGGCTCACAACCATCTGTAATGGGATCTGATGTCTTCTTCTGGAGTGTCTGAAGACAGCTACAGTGTACTTACTTATATGTAATAATAAATAAATCTCTTTAAAAAAAAAAAGACAACATCTGTCTGTCTGACAGGAGCAAGCAGGGTAGGAGTGCTTGTAATTTCTTCTGAGGCTAAGTGTATTGCCTGAGCATCATCTCAGCCAGCTACTACACGGTAACATACAATGACCAACATACTACATGCTATTCTATTTAGCTTACCAGATCATTTATATGAATTTTCATGGAACTGTGGCTGAATTTTGCTTGGAGGTTGGCAAGGCACTGACTGGCCTTATGGATAATGTGACACTGCCCTACCTGTCCCCTCATCTTCCATCAGGCTACCCTTGGATCTGACCAGAGGTTCAGGAAAGAGATCCATATCACAGGAGGTCTTTTGTTGTTGTATTTGGAGAAGGGTCTTATTATATAGTCGAAGCTGGCTTCAAATCTATGATCCCCCTGCCTCTGCTTCTTGTGACCTGGGCTTATAGATGTGTACTAACATACCTGTTTATAAAAATACTTGTTGAGGTTCACAGTTACATTGTTCTGGTTGAAGTGAGATGGGCTGATTCCATGACAGACTTCAAATTGGCAATTCAGGAGACTAGGCCTAAGGACTGGGTGAGTCCAGGCAAGCCCGGGTGGCTTCAGGCATCTAGTCAGAAATTACCCTGTCATCAGAAGCTGCCCTGAAGCAAGGGCAGTAGGTCAGCAACCCAGGCCTCCCCTGCAACACCTAGTCAATGGCCAGGTAATACTTCTGGAATGTCCCTAAAGATGGAGCAAGACAAAGATCATCTACCCTGGAATTCCCCTAAGGTGCTTTAAATCCGGCCTAGAAGCTTACTTGGTTGTCTCCATCTTGGAATAAGAGACCCCAGCACGCTGCACTTCTGCAGAATAAAGACTCTTTGCTTTTGCATACTAGTTGAGTCTGGGGTATCATTCTTCGGCAGACAACAGACCCTTACAGAAGTAAAAAAGCAGGCCTAAGTTTAAGTGCAGGGAAACAGACTCCAATCTTTAAGAACCACAGAGTTGCTGGGTTCAAAGAGATCAGTGATGGATGAATGCAGTCCAAATGCTGTGGTACTAACAAATGCAGATTGAGGGGGCTGGCGAGATGGCTCAGCGGGTAAGAGCATTGACTGCTCTTCCGAAGGTCCTGAGTTCGGATCCCAGCAACCACATGGTAGCTCATAACCACCCGTAATGAGATCTGACGCCCTCTTCTGGTACAACTGAAGACAGCTACAGCATACTATGCCAGAGGTGGGGCCAGAGTAAGCCATCTGTACAGCTAGTGTACTCATACACATAAAATAAATAAATCTTAAAAAAACAAAACAAAACAAATGCAGATTGAACTGGAATGGTAACATGATCTTAAACCAAAGATGCACTGTGATTTTCTTTTTTAATTTTTTTTTTTTACATTTATTCATTTTGTGTGTATGAGTGTTTTACCTGCATGCAGGTATGTATATGTATCATGTCTGTGCCTGGTGCCCAAGAGGTGAGAGTGCCAGAGAAAACCAGAAGAGGGAAGCGAGTCCCTAAAGAGGGCAGTAGATCAGAGGTGAGCACCATTGTCTAGCTATGGCCTTGCTCCTCAGTCCAGAGGAGCCTTGTGGGACCTCAGGGGAATCCTGATAAGCAGGATTGGAACTAAGCAGCTTGGAACTCTGTCCAACCAACCATCTTAGTTGGATCCACCTGCCACTCCAGCAGTTTCACCTGGGACAGCCGGAAGAAATGAGTGGTGCTGTGGTCCCCCTGCACAGTTGTCTAGCTCCTCAGTCTGAGGGAGCCTTGCAGGACCCCAGGAGCATCCTGTCTCCTTGTGGAGACCTTTGAGGGCCCCAAAACTAACCAACATGGAACCCGGCCCAACCGAGTTGGATCTGCCCTCCACCCCAGCTGGGCCTGACTGGAACACAGCCAGCAGAGTAGGGCCCATCTGCAACACAGTCTGCAGAGTGAGGCCTGCCTGAGGCACCGCTAACAGAATAAGGTACCTCGACCTCCACTGTCCGGCCCATGGCTCCCTACCTCCACTGTCTGGCCCATGGCTCCCACCATCTTCCTGAGAAGTCCTGCAGCCATCAGTATCATCTGCCAACACCAGGGAAAAACAGATGCCTGAAGTTCAGCATAAGAACACAATCAACACCAGGCGGTGATGGCGCATGCCTTTAATCCCAGCACTTGGGAGGCAGAGGCAGGTGGATTTCTGAGTTCGAGGCCAGCCTGGGTTACAGAGTGAGTTCCACGTCAGCCAGAGAAACCCTGTCTTGAAAAAACTAAAAAAAAAAAAAAAAAAAAAAAAAAAAAAAAAGGAACATGATCAACAAGACCCAGGGCAATATGGCACCACCAGAGCCCAGTTATCCTGCTTCAGCCCCTGGATGTCCTAATGAAACTGAAGCACAAGATAAGTCCAATCATATAAATATGATAAAGGTCTTTAAAGAGGATGAATAAATCCCTTAAGAAAATAAGGAAACACAGAAAAATGCATTCAAACAGCTACAGGCATTAAAGGAGCAAACAAATAAATATAAAGAAATATATTATCAAACAGGCGAAAGATATAAATAAAACTGTCAAAGACTTGAAAAGGGAAATGGAAGCAATAAAGAAAACACAAACTGAGGCAATCCTGGAGATGGAAAGCCTAGGGAAGAGAACAAGAGCTACGGACATAAGCATCATCAACAGAATACAGGAGATGGAAGAGAGGATCTCAGGTGCACAGAACACAATAGAGGAAGTCAATATATCAGTCAAAGAAAACGCAAAGTTTAAAAAGTTCATGTCACAAAACATCCAGGAAAGGAAGACATCAAAGTATTGCTATTTGCAGATGGTGTGATAGTATACATAAGCAACCCCACAAATTCTACCTGAGAACTCCTACAGCTGATAAACACCTTCAGTAACGCGGGTGGATACAAAATTAACTCAGAAATCAGTGGCCCTCTTCTACACAAGTGATAAACGGGCTAAGGAAGAAGTTAGGGAAACCACACCCTTCACAATAGTCAGAAATAATGTAAAATACCTCGGTGTGACTCTAACTAAGCAACTGAAAGACCTGTATGACAAGAACTTCAAGTCTCTGAAGAGAGAAATTGAGGAAGATATCAGAAGGTAGAAAGATCCTCCTTGTTCAGGGATAGGTAGGATTAAAATCGGGAAAATGGTCATTTTACCAAAAGCAATCTGCAGATTCAATACAATTCCCATCAAAATTCCAACACAATTCCTCACAGAGATAGAAAGAACAATTCTCAACTCCATATGGAAAAACAAAAAACCCAGGGTAGCTAGAAGAATCCTGAACAATAAAAGAACTTCCCCTACTTCAAGCTGTAGGTACCACAGAATGATAGTACTAAAAACTGTGTAGTGTAGCTACAGAAACAGACACATTGATCAATGGAATCAAACTGAAGACCCAGAAATAAATCCACACTCCTATGGACACTTGATTTTTGACAAAGAGGCCAAAACCATACAATGGAAAAGGGAGAACTTCTTCAACAAATGGTGTTGGTCTAACTGGAAGTCTGCATGTAGAAGAATGTAAATAGATCCATGTTTATCTCTCTGCCCAAAACTCAAGTCCAAATGGATCAAAGACCTCAATATAAAATCAGACACATTTAATGTAATAGAAGAGAAAGTGAGGGATAGTTTTGAACTTGTTGGTACAGGACACAACTTCCTGGACAGAACACAAATGGCTCAGGCATTAAAGTCAATAATTAATAATGGGGACCTCATGAAAGTGACAAGCTTCTATAAAGCAAATAAAACCATCATCAGAACAAAACCACAGCCTACACAATGGGAAAAGATCTTTACTGACCCTACGGCCAACAGAGGGCTAATATCTAAAATATATGAAGAAGCTGGGCGGTGGTGGCACACGCCTTTAATCCCAGCACTTGGGAGGCAGAGGCAGGCAGATTCTGAGTTCAAGGCCAGCCTGGTCTACAGAGTGAGTTCCAGGACAGCCAGGGCTACACAGAGAAACCCTGTCTCAAAAAAAACAAAATAAAATAAAATAAATAAAATAAAATATATGAAGAACTCAAGAAGTTAGACACTGACAATCCAAATAACCCAATTAAAAAAAAAATGGGGTACAGGGCTAAACAGAGAATTCTCAACAGAGGAATCTCGGATGGCCAAGAAGCACCTAAATAAATGTTCAACATCCTTAGTCATGAGGGAAATGCAAATCAAAACAACTCTGAGATTCCACCTTATACCCATCAGAATGGCTAAGGTCAAAACCCAAAGTGTCACTTTGGAAATCAATATGGTGGTTTCTTAGAAGATTGGGAATAGTTCTACTTCAAGACCCAGCTACACCAGTGGGCATATACCGAAAGATGCCCCACAAGGACACTTGTTCAACTATGTTTTTAGCAGCTTTAATTGTAATACCCCAAAACTGGAAACAACCTAGATATCTTTCAACTGAAGAATTGATACAGAAAATGTGGTATATCCCTATACAATGGATTACTACTCAGCCATTAAAAACAAGGACATCATGAGTTTCACAGGCAAATAGATGGAACTAGAAAATATTATCCTGAGTAAGGTAAGTCAGATGCAAAAGCACATGTGTGGTATGTACTTACTTCTAAGTGGATATCAGCCATAAAGTATAGGATAAACATGCTATAATCAACAGATCCAAACAAGCCAAATTACAATGAGGGTCCAAATGAGGGTGATTGACTCTTTCTCAGAAGAGGAAACAAAATAGATATCAAAGATTGATGGAAGGGGGAACTGTATAGAAGAGCAATGGGGAGGGGAGCAGGTGGACATCATATGTAGGGAGAGCAGAGTAGAGAGAAGGGAGATCAGCTGGGAGATGTATAGGACATTTGAAAGACTGGGAATGTGGAGAGACCCCAGAGGGCCTAACGGGACAACTTTAGCTGAGGTTCCTAGCAGTGGAGGATATGGATCCTGAAGTGGCCACTTCTCAAAGCCGGGCAGGACTCCCAGTGGAAAGATAAGGACAGCAACCCATCACAAAGCCTTCATCCCAAAGTGTGTCCTGCCTACAAGATGAGCAGGGACAAAGATAGAGCAGAGACTGAGAGAATGGCTAACCGATGACTGGCCCAAACTGAGACCCATCCCAAGGGCAAGAACCAATCCCTGACCCTATTAATGATACTTTCTTATGCTTGCAGACAGGAGAGTCTCTGTCTGAGCCTCTGAGAGTCTCCACCCAGCAGCCAATGGGAAATGATGCAGAAACTCACACCCAAATATTAGGTGGAGCTCAGGGAGTCTCATAGAAGAGTTAGGAGAAAGATTGAGGGACCTGAAAAGGACAGGGATTTTCTAGGAAGACCAACAGAATAAACTAACCTGGACCCCTGGGGGCTCCCAGAGGCTGAATCACCAACTAAAGAGCAAGCACAGGAGGCACCTCAGCCATGCATGTATGTAGTAGTTGAACAGCTTGGTCTTCATGTGGTCCCCCAAAACAACTGGAGCAGGGGCTGTCTCTGAGCTTGCTGCCTGCCTGTCTGTGGATATGTAGCCCTAAATGGACAGCTTTGTTTGGCCTCAATGGGAGAGGATGTGCCTACTCCATAGTGACTTGATGGGGTATGGGGGTTGACACTCTGGAACAGCTTCTTTTGAGAAGGGGAAGGGGAAATGGAGGGAGAGAGAAAGAGCTGAAAGAGCTGATATTGGGTTGTAAAGGGAATAAATGAAGTTGTTAATTGTTGTGGTAAATCTCCAGCCCAAATATGCCCCAGCAATGAAAACACAACTCAATTAATATGAATACAAAGCTGTGTGCCTAGACTGGGCAGATCTACCACTACACTACCATCTTCCCCATCTATGAGACCCCTTATAACTTGCAGTTTCTCCAGGCCACATGCTTCTGCTCTGCTTTCCTTCCACCTCTTCCTCTGCACCCCCAGTTCCTCCCAAAACCTTCAGCTCCATCTTCCCCTCTTTCTCCGCCCAATCACCAGCTCTAGCCTTTATTTATAAATTAAGGTGGGAAGAAGGTTTACAGGAAATCACCTGAGTGCTGACTCATTCCTTGTTGGCAGCCCCTCACAGGAGAACAGAATTAACATTAAATACAATTAGCCCCAGGGCTATCAGCAACAGTTAATAATAATAATAATAATAATAATAATAATAATAATAATAATAATAATAAGTACAGTGGGTCCTCTAAAGAGGGCATTCGAGTCATGGTAGAATTGGAGCCATCATGTGAATGCAGAGAATTGAACCCAGGTCCTCTACAAAAACAAGTGCTCTTAATAACTGAGCCATCTCTGCAGCCCTGTGCTTTACTTCTTAAAGAGACTCACCTTCTCCATATTAGCAAGACAGGCCCATGAAGAAAACACCTAGGAAAGGTCCTTAGATCTTAGAATATTTTCTTTTCTAGACCAAACTTGGAGTAAAGAGGAGGAAAGGGTCTGTAACAATCTTTTATCGTCTTGGAAAAACATAATTTGTTCTAGATTTCCTCTCCTCCCATTCCCCAAAATCCGTCTGTATCAGGCTGGCACTTAGGGAGCAGAGGTAAGTGAATCTCTATGCTCAAGGTTAGCCTTATCTACATAGCAAGTTCTGGGCTGGACAGGGCCAAATGCATACTGAAACAGTATCTAAACCAACCAACAAACAATAAGGATACCTGGCAACTGCCTGAGCATTTATGGGCTGAAAAGATGCTTCTAAGCTTAAGAGCATGTGCTGCTCTCGCAAACCCGACTTTGGTTCCCAGAACCCAACCCAGCTCACTCAATTGTGGCAAGCTAGACACCGAGCAAAGAAAATACACTAATTTATCTTCAGACAGACAAAATGTTGTCTAAAAAGGGCAGATGGATGCAGGATAGTCAACTGCCAAGCTCTGTCAAGTCAAGTAAGCAAGTCCTTCATAATTCCTCCTTCACATAAGGTCCATCAGATATTCTGGGCCAAAAGGCTAAAGATAGATGCTCCAACACTATGAAGAATATTGGGGATTGTCTAGGAGGTCAGTTACCTCTGTCATTTCTATAATTTTCAGAAGCTGAGTTCCTATGCTTCATACATACTCAAGTAACATTTATTCCTTCTAAGTCTCTGATGGGGTTGAAGACTAGGTAGTTATAGTCTCACAATTAAACTTAAGCTTTTTAGCATTTAGGAAATGTTTTAAGTCTAAAAAGATATTTTTAAGTTAATATTGTAAATTAAGGTAAAAATTAAGATAGAAATTAAATTAGATACAAAACTCTAAACTCACCAAGATAGGATTGATAATAGAATACTTTCTTCCGAATTGCCAAATATAAGAAGACTGGACTATTTAAATATAACTCTTACTTAATAATTTTCATAATTGTTTTTACTGTATGTTGTTGATTATTATAAGAGAATGATGCTTTGTAGTTAGACAAAAAAGGGAAATTGTTGAGGTTTGGTCTTTGTTTATATTGTAATGCTAAATTCTGGCCCCCAAGGCCTGGTTGCCCCCAGGGAAAAAAGAGTCTCCATATACCCAAGTGACATACTCAAGTGATACTATGTAATCTTGCCTCTCAGTTATTACTGATTGATGAATAAAGATGCCTATGGCCAATAGCTGGGCAGAAGAGAGATAGGTAGTGTTCTTGTGTTATCAGGCTTGGGGTCTGAAGAGAAGAAGCAGGAGAGAGAAGGAAGCTGCCATTGGGTAAGTGAGTTAGAAATGCATGGCCTTAGGGCTGGGCTATTAGGGTTAAGACCAGTGCAAATGGAGCATAGCAAGTTATACTTCAGGGTTATTGATGGGTGTTAGCACCCAGAACCTGCAGCAGATATGGGCGGGTCCACAGACCTGTCACCAAGGCAATGGCCACCATATTCCCAGAATCCATTGGGTTCAACTCCCACCTTTACCTGGACTGCTACGTCACGACATATATATATATATATATATATATATATATATATATATATATATATATATATATATGGGTACTTTCCCTCCATCTCTCTCTCATTCCTCTCTCCCCTCTCTCTCTCTTCCTGCACCGCTATCCTCCACCCCTTCTAATTAAACCTCTTACACGTGGAGCTGTTTGGGCCTGGTGTCTGCAGATGCGTCTGCCGTGACTCGAACCCCATCATTTTGGTGCAGAGCCCTGGGAGCGTGGCAGTTTGCGTCTGCCAACCTGCTCCACACCGCCAGGGCAGACAGGGTACATGGCTATGTAGAGCGGCACCTGGGACTGCGGCTGCCACGTGGAGCAGCTCCCGCGCTGCTGCCACCGCTGCTGCGTCCCCCTTCTGCGTCCCACCCTGCACAGAGTGGGGTCCCACCCTGCACAGAGTGGGTCCCATCATCGCTGCCACCGCTGCTGCTGCTGCTGCTGCATTCTGTCCTGCGCAGGGAGCGCTCCCAATACCCCGCTCAGGGAGCATTCCCAGTACCACCACAGCGGCTGCTGTTCAGCGCGGAGAACACCGCTCACCTGGCGACTCCTCACCACTTCTTGCTAGAGACACCAGACACAGCCGAGCGCCACTAGACTACGAACTCTTAACCACGTGAGCTGAACCCCACTCAGGCACCATTCAGTTCCATGTTTTCCATTTACCAGATTGCTCATAACCAGCCGCACAGATACCGGCATATTAATTAATAAGATCAGTCAGGGGGAAGACCTCCAGATTTCCAGATAAGGTCTGGCCAACCTTCCCTAGAATTTATGGAGTACAGCCCCCCCCTTGACATACGCGTTAGGACATTCTATCACTGGGTGCCCCTTCCCTCGGAGGTAACTTTCACCCCTAATACTCGCCGGGCTACTGCCTCCCAAACCCCTGGATCCAGGGTGAGTTACTTTCCCACGCAGGCCACCGGGCCCTGCCAAATTGCCACTAGGGTTTCTTGTGATGACTTGAAACCACTAGCTTCGGCTGTTAATTTTCCTTGATGCTTGGATTGTTCTCAGGACGCTGGTAGGAACATCCAACCACCCCTCAGTGGGTTCAGAATGTCTTCGACCAGTTTCTCCAGGCACCCCACAGGGTTGTCTCCTGGAAAATCTCAAATCTTTA
>NW_022196896.1:42510330-42510904 GCF_008632895.1 Mastomys coucha
CAAGAGAATCCATCTCAATTTTTAGAACGCCTTACGAAGGCTTTATTACAACATACCAATGTAGACACTGACAACCCAGAAGGTAAGCAATTTCTGATGACCTATTTCTTCTCCCAGAGCTACCCCGACATAAGAACAAAACTTAAAAAACTGGAGAGGGGACCCCTGACTCCACAGGCAGAAGTCTTAGCGCTGGCCTTCAAAGTGTACCATGGAAGAGATGATAGGATCCGCAAGCAGAAATACCATATGCTGGCAAAGGCTGTCCGACCAGCCCCAGCCACTAGCCTAGACTCATGGTCTCCTAAGACTCAGAGACCACCAGGCACCTGCTACAAATGTGGTAAACTAGCTTTCGAAAGCCAAGAGGGCCATGCCCTAGGTGCCATCAACAGGGACATTGGGCTGCTGATTGCCCTCATGTTACGCAAAACAAAGGGACATCACTCCCAGATAACCCTCCAACTGATCTCCTAGGCTTGGCTATGGCTGACTAAGGAGGTCGGAACTCCCCCGACTACTGCCATCACTAGCAGGGAGCCCAGGGTAAATATTGTGGTATGTGGGCAGTCCA
>NW_022196896.1:42512647-42513264 GCF_008632895.1 Mastomys coucha
CAAGTTGTGCCACTCTTGGTTGCTACAGGTATAGCCATAGGTGTTGGTACTGGAGTTGCAGGGATAACGACTTCCATGACCCAATATAACACATTCACTTCTCAGTTTCAAAGCGATTTTCAAAAAATGTCTGAAACTGTGCTTACTTGTGGGGAGCGGTGGAGCTGAAGAGGCATTCACCATGGCAAGATGGTGCCTACTTCCGCTGTCAACTCCTAGTAAACAACTGTTTGCGCATGTGCGTAGAGAACTGTTTGCGCATGTGCGTAGAGTGAAAAGACGCCATGTCACGGCCCATTCCGGGGCTTCACGTGGGGTGATGAGCAAACAGCCAATCATGGGCGGACACGCTGCGCTGTGGGCAGACACCCCGCACTGTGGTGTATATAAGCAGTGCTGATTATTGGCTCGGCCTCTTTTTCCCTCTGGGAGAGGGCAGTAAACGTCGCTGCAGAAGGATCCTAGTGTCCGTGTGTCTTCTTCTTGTTGGCGAGACAACCGCGTGGGCTACACTTACTATCCAGAAACAGATCGACTCCTTGGCAGCCATGGTGCTTCAGAACAGGCAAGGACTAGATATCCTGACAGCTAAAGAAGGTGGTCTTTGCCTGTTCCTC
>NW_022196896.1:42513956-42516009 GCF_008632895.1 Mastomys coucha
CCCCTTCCCTTTTTCTTTCCTTCTCTTTATAATATAAAAAAGGGAGGTATGTTAGCACCCAGAACCTGTAGCAGATATGGGCGGGTCCACAGACCTGTCGCCAAGGCAACGGCCACCATATTCCCAGAATCCATTAGGTTCAACTCCCACCTTTACCTGGACTGCTACGTCACAACATATATATATGGGTACTTTCCCTCCATCTCTCTCTCATTCCTCTCTCCCCTCTCTCTCTCTTCCTGTGCCGCTATCCTCCACCCCTTCTAATTAAACCTCTTACACGTGGAGCTGTTTGGGCCTGGTGTTTGCAGATGCGTCTGCCGCGACTCGAACCCCATCAATGGGGATATAGATTCTAATAGCATAGAGGGTAGATAACTGCCCAGCTCTAGTGCTGACTAAGGCTTACCATAAAAATAAAAGTTACTTGTCTTTTAACTGGGAACTGAATGATTAAAGCAGGGCAGCAACCCCAATTTGAGATTAAATAATTAGGACAACAACCAGGTCTTTACTGAAATGGTAAATAGGTTGCTAAATAGCAGAAAGAATACAAAAGAGGGTATTATCAACTAATTCTTCCCGATTCCTGAATTCATGCGTTTAAGTCTCAGCCCCATTGTGACCACGCTTGAAGAGAAAGAGGGCTTTTGTGGAGGTAACTAAAACTAAATGAAGTCATTACGAGGGGATCTATATCAGTAAGATTACTGCCTTTGTAAAACGAGGAAGAAGCAGCTAAGAGTGTCTCTTCTTGTAAGAGATAGAAAAAGAGGAGGTTGAGCAAGATGTGGTGGCACACACTTTTAATCCTGGGCTGCACGAGGCAGAGGCAGATGGATCTCTGAGTTAAAGGCCAGCCTGGTCTACAGAGTGAATTCTGGGACAGCCAGGGCTACACAGAGAAACCCTGTATCCAAAAAGAGATAAGTAAGTAAGTAAGTAAGAAGTAAGTAAATAAATAAATAAGTAAGTAAGAATAAAAGGAAGGAGAAAAAGTCTTGGGTGTCCAGATGGCACATTGGTCATTTTTTTTTTTCTTTCTTCGAGACAGGGTTTCTCTGTGTAGCTCTGGCTGCCCTGGAACTCACTATGCAGACCAGGCTGGCCTTGAACTCAGAAAAAATCCACCCGCGTCTGCCTGCCCCCAAGTGCTGGGATTAAATGTGTGGTAGCCGCCACTGCCTGGCTGGCACATTGGTCTTAAACAGTTTTCAGAATAGTAAAATTTAAATGCAAAAAAAGTCAGTGTTATGGTTGTTGGACTCATTAAAGTGTTTGTACTGATCATCAGCTTTTTCTAAAGACTCTGGTTTTTGGTTTTGGTTTTGGTTTCACAAGTCACCTTAAACAACTGAGAGTTCCTAATAGAGGAAAGAGAAAGTAGAAACTTCAGCCACTGTGAAAGCCACTGTCCCCATCCTGTGAAAGAGCTGTGGCATGGGCCACACCTAGGACAGGACCTCACCCCCCATCCAAAGTCCAATTTCTCTTTGAAAAAGAGAGTGGAAAAACGGTGAGGTCAAAGGACACTGTTCCTGTTGACCAAGCTCACTTCCAGGAAGCGCCCCATGAGCTCACGAACCTTGGAGCTTGCTGCTCCTCTGTGGAGGACAGCATCTAGGAGAGACTTAGAGTAATAGGAGGACGATGGGAATTACTGATTGTGCTTAAAGCCCAAAGGAGGGCAAACTATCACTGCAGTGGGGCTAAACCACACCCACTGCCGTTCTAAATAATTATTTCCTTATTCATGTGTGTATGAATATTTTGTTCATGTGCATGTATGTACATGATATGTGCCTATTGGATTCCACTGGGACTGGGGTTATGAATGGTTGTGAACCATTATGTGGGTACTGGGAATGGAACTCAGGTCTTTTGCAAGAGCAACAATACTTTGTTTTTTAAATTTATCTTTTTTTATTAGATATTTTCTTTATTTACAATATCTCCTTTCCTGGGTTCCCCTCCAAAAATAAAAAAAATAAAAAAATAAAAATAAAAATAAAATAAAATAAAAAAACATTAACTAAAACAAACCCCTGTTCCC
>NW_022196896.1:42516688-42518601 GCF_008632895.1 Mastomys coucha
ATCAGAGAGTGCATACCATGTGTGTTCTTTTGTGATTGGGTTACCTCACTTAAGATGATATTCTCCAGGTCTATCCATTTCCCCAAGAATTTAATAAATTCATTGTTTTTAATAGCTGAGTAGTACTCCATTGTGTAGATGTACCACATTTTCTGTATCCATTCCTCTGTTGAGGAACATCTGGGTTGTTTCCAGTTTCTGGCTATTATAAATAAGGCTGCTATGAACATGGTGGAGCATGTGTCCTTATTACATGTTGGAGCATCTTCTGGGTATATGCCCAGGAGTGGTATAGCTGGGTCCTCTGGTAGTACTATGTCCAATTTCCAGAGGAACTGCCAAACTGATTTCCACAGTGGTTGTACCAGCTTGCAATCCCACCAGCAATGAAGGCATGTTCCTCTTTCTTCACAACCTCGCCAGCATCTGCTGTCACCTGAGGGTTTTTTGGGTGGAGGTGGGGGGTTCAAGACAGCGTTTCTCTGTATAGCCCTGGTTGTCCTGGAGCTCACTTTGTAGACCAGGCTGGCCTCGAACTCAGAAATCCGCCTGCCTCTACCTCCCAAGTGCTGGGATCAAAGGCGTGCGCCACTACCGCCCGGCTGTCACCTGAGTTTTATATCCTAGCCATTCTGACTGATGTGAGGTGGAATCTCAGAGTTGTTTTGATTTGCATTTCCCTGATGGCTAAGGATGTTGAACATTTCTTTAGGTGCTTCTCAGCCATTTGGTATTCGTCAGTTGATAATTCTTTGTTTAGCTCTGTACCGCATTTTTTAATAGGGTTATTTGGTTCTCTGGAGTCTAACTTCTTGAGTTCTTTGTATATATTGGATATTAGCCCTGCAACAATACTTTTAACTACTGAGCCATCTCTCCAGCATCTCCATTGTCTTTTAAATTAGGCCTTATTACAAGGCCCAGACTATTCTAAGTCCAATGGACTAAGAATTTTTTATTTATAACTATTGAAAAGTTCAAATGACAAGCCAAAAGGAGATCTGCTCTCATAAAGTTATAGCTGACAAAATTCTATTCGTAGTTTGTGCATGTTTATATCTGTGTATGTATGTGTATAGATGTGTGTTTATGTATGTGCATGTATATGCATGTATGTATATAGGTGTGTGTATGTGTGTGTGTGTGTGTGTGTGTGTGTGTGTGTGTGTGTTAAAAGACACAGATCAGGCTTGGTAACTTCTTTCTGTAGCTGACCTGCTGGTTTGGTTTTCAGATATTAGTTTTTGACTGACATTCAACTCTGTATGTCCTACAGATGTGTTCTTGCATAGCTTACTCTTTCTTTCTTTTAATTGTTCACTTCTTCCGTATAGTTTCTGTCTGTCCTGGTTAGAGTTTCTATTGCTGTGATAAACACCAAGACCCAAAGCAGCTTACAACTCATGGGCCAACCTCCATTATGAGGGAAGTCAGGGCAGGAACTCAAGACAGAACCTGGAGGCTAGAACTGAAGGAGATGCCATCAGAATGTTGCTTGCAGGCTAGCTCCCCATGGCTTGCCCAGTCTGCTTTCTTATACTATCCTGGACCACATGTGCAGAGGTAGCACAAAGCACAATGTGCTGACCCTTCTCATATCTGTCACTGATGAAGATGACCCTTCTCATACCTGTCACTGATGAAGGTGACCCTTCTCATATCTGTCACTGATGAAGATGATCCTTCTCATATCTGTCACTGATGAAGATGATCCTTCTCATATCTGTCACTGATGAAGGTGACCCTTCTCATATCTGTCATTGATGAAGATGACCATTCTCATATCTGTCATTGATGAAGATGACCCTTCTCATATCTGTCATTGATGAAGGTGACCCTTCTCATATCTGTCATTGATGAAGGTGACCCTTCTCATATCTGTCACTGATGAAGGTGACCCTTCTCATATCTGT
>NW_022196896.1:42518611-42530342 GCF_008632895.1 Mastomys coucha
TGAAGGTGACCCTTCTCATATCTGTCACTGATGAAGGTGACCCTTCTCATATCTGTCATTGATGAAGAAAGTGCACCACAGGCAAACGACTCCAGCCTGTGTTGATATAAAACAAGTCAGCATTCTGTGTGTTATTAGAGAAATCAGAGTTATTCTGAATAGCTTTTTAATTTGCTCTTCATAGCCTCAGTTTCAAATAAGTACACACAACTCCATTTACCTTCATTGCCAGTTCTTCATGTTCTTTGTTAACTTAAATTCTACAGGCTGAGCAGCATACGTGCTTAAGAAAACATGCATATGCAAGTGGTCTTAAGTACCCACATCAAACATGTCTCTAACGTTTGCTTAAATAAGAAACATGGTATAAAAAACATGGTTGTGCATGCCTTTAATCTCAGCACTCACCAGGCCGTCTCTGTCAGTCTTCTCTTCTCCCATCATCACTGCCCATTTCTTGACTGTCTTGCTTAAAACATCATCAGTTCCTCCTTAACGTCAGTCATGGCTCAGGTGTTAATTTACTCTTGGGGTTTCATATCATCTCTAATACTCTGTACTGCACCCACAGATCCAGGTGCCTGGAAATGATGCTCATTTCCTACCTGCACTCTGGCCCTCTGCTCTAGTGATGGGGAAGGAAATGCATAGAAACCTCTGTGGGACAAAGAGATGAACACTGTACTGGAGTGTGAGCAGTGTGTAATGGAAACCCAGGAAAGCAGTTGGTCAATCTGGAAGGAGAAGCTGAAGGTTTCCAAAGTAGACAATGGACGGGTCTTATCAATGAACAGAAATGCCTTCTGACTCACAAAAAGGCAGTGGAATGAAGATAAAGACTGAGAAGGGTTGGACCCCCAAGGAGGGGTTCTGAGAGAAGAGGGAGGGGCTGCCAGTGGCCCTTAAATGCTGTAACATTAGGAAGGATCTTGAACCATGTACAAGGGATTTTCGATTTTAAATCAAGTCACAGACGATTTTTAATTAACCAGCCTGGCACTAAGACTAGGGCGGACTCTGACAAGGAACAGTAGAATTCAAATGGGGGAAGCTAGAGAGTGGCTAACATAGCTGTCCAGGCAACGCATGGTAAGGGCTCTAGATACAAAGGGAGACGAACTGGGTGGGAGATGGAAGGCTAGAACAAACCCAAGTGTCACTGGATTCCTGGAGTAAGTACATCATTGCACATTTACCTATAGGACTTGTGGATAGTAACAGAAGTAGCTCAGAATGAAGTGAGTTGAATTTTATGTTAGGGTATAGACAGATGATAGGGACATCTAAGAAAATATGGTCAAAAGGAGAATGATAACAAAGGGTATCATTTAAAATTATCCTATCAGCTATGAATAGATGGTTTGAAAGACCTAGGTGAATCTAAAAAGCCATGTTTGTATGGATCTTCTTCAGCCATTCTGGTAAGCACCAGGAACGGAGAATAGTAATCAATCCCCCTCAGGTCCATATATAGTTGAGGTCTGAGGATGTAGGATGAAGGCGATGACATCACAGGGATCCCAAGGAGCTGAGGGAGCATCCGCCCGGGCCACTGCTGGTCCTGCTCTGTGGGTTTCTGTGTTGGTCAGTGTTCACTGTCTCCTTGACAGAATCTAGAACAACCCGAGAGATGGGCTTCTGGGATGTCTTTGGGAATTATCTTTATTATGCTAACTAAGGTGGAACCATTTCCTGGCTATAGGATACATGGGACCGAGCTACAGGACTGGCATAAGAACTGGTGAAGTAGGCATGCTCTAACCTGGGAAATCTCAGAGATCTGAGACAGGATGAAACAGAGCTACCCCTCCCAGCCTCCAGTGAGTGCTCTGGAACACATAACCATGACCATCATCTAAGAGGACCATGGCCACTGAACCACACAGCATAGCTCCTGGAGTTCTTCTCCAGGCTAAAGAGATGTCTAGATAGCCTTCCTTTCCTGGGCACTCTCACGCCCTTCCCTCAAAGAGTATAGAATCCCTGGCTCACCTCAAATAAATTGTATATGCTCACGTCACAACACCCAATAAAGCAATATGAACAAGCAAGGATTGTCTCAGAGCCACTCCTTTACAGATCACCACGGGGAAAGGCCTTTGTGTAAAAGAGCCAAGCATTAGGCTCCCGCTGGTACTTCGTACTCACTCCCAATCTGTCACATCCTCCCTGTCCGGCAAGAAAGACGCAACCTGGGTACTCTTCCTTTTAGCAGTTTATTTCAGGAACATTTTAACAATGTTTCTCCCTCCTGCTTCTCCCTCCTGCTCCTCCTGCCTGCTTCTCCTACTTCTGGCTTCTGCTGCTCCTGCCTCTCTCCTGCCTTCTTCTCCTACTTCTGGCTTCTCTCTCCTGCCTCTCTTGAGCTTAAGCTCAGCCTTCCGGCCCACCCTTGGCCATTAAGTACTCCCAAGCTTAGCCAATCCCAATGGGCTACGTAGCAAAAGCGGATAGGTCACAAGATGCGGAAGTAACCAATGGCAGCAAGCTTAGCCAAATGAGGGCTTGCTTATGAGACAGCTAGCTCTTGGAAAGGCTCTCCACTCCAATCCAACCAGACCTTGCTGTCTTGGGCTCTGCTTTCCCCTTCCTGCCTGTTGTTCAGATACCCAGAGGGGAAGTGGGGATCTCTGACCCCAGTTCCTGACTTCCTCTCTTGGCAGTACACCTGGATCCCCAATGAGAAGGTGAAGGAACTACAGCATTCGTCCCAGATTTCACTTTTCCCTTCCTGTCTGATATGTAGCCACATCTGATGCCCTGAAGGGAAACAAGGGCTGTGACCTCTTTTTTTGTTTTGGTTTGGTTTGATTTGTTTTTTTGTTTTTTGAGACAGGGTTTCCCTGTGTAGCCCTGGCTGTCCTGGAACTCACTCTGTAGACCAGACTGCCTCTAACTCAGAAATCCACCTGCCTCTGCTTCCCAAGTGCTGGGATTAAAGGCTTGTGCCACCACTGCCCGGCTGGCTGTGACCTCTTTATTCTGTCCTTTTCTCTGCTTTCTCCTGGTGCTATAGAGGCATCTAGACACCCCAGCAGTGGCAGGTTAGGTAGAGAAAGAGAGCTGAGCAAAGGCATGTATGTATTCTTTGTTGTTTCTTATTGTTGATGACCCTGTTTTTTTCCTAACAGTTCTGCCATCTATAGTGAACATGTTCAAAGGCAAGGTGCCAAGCACTCAAAGACACTTGACTGGAAACGTGAAAAGGGCATTCTTATCAGTAGAGAGGAGGCATGTTTTCACTGGCTTGGCCTTTTTCATCCTGCCTAACAACTTCAAAATCTGGTCATTAGCCTAATGTTTTCATACATGATTTAGACTATGGAATAGAAAAATGCTCCTGTTTTTGTAGGGAAAATTGTGTGGGAGAAGAGGGAGAATCCACGCTGTGCTCCCGTGGATGATGTGAGGACAAGAGCAAAGGACAGTCTTTGTGTTTAGGCAAATCTGAATCTCATCTGATGTGGGAGGTCTTACACGTGTGCCAAGATTTCTCCCCAATTGTTCATCCTGTAAAACAATTGTCTCTTGAGATTAATTCCAACCATGGGAATTATCCTGGCTGATAAAATATTAGCACGTATGGTATGTACCACTCCCACATGCAATAGATGAATGAAAACTTTTCTTCATCCTTTGTTCTTTTGCAGTGAATCCTGAAGCTTTGTGTATTACAGTGGTATCAGTGAGATGATCTTCCCACCTGGGTATGGAGTGAACATGACCATCAGAGTCCGTTTGCTGATCAGTGTAAGAAGAATGAGCATGGCCAGGCTCAATGGGTAGAAACCCTTGCAGCACAAACCAATGATTTGAGTTACACTCTGGGAACCCATGGTGGAAGGGGAACAAAACAGAGTAATCCCTTGACCTCAAAACATGGTCACCATGGCTTGAAATCATCACATACAACTGTACATGCACACACACACACACATACATGCTCACAAAGGAGAAAAAGAAAAAGAAATATAGTGTAAAGCTGGAGAGATGACTCAGAGGTTAAGAGCATTGGCTGCTCTTCCAAAGGTCCCAAGTTCAATTCCCAGCAACCACATGGTGGCTCTCAACCATCTTTAATGGAATCTGATACCCTCTTTTGGCATGCAGGTGTATATGCAGATAGAACACTCATATACATAAAATAAATCTAAAAAAAATTTATAGTGAAAACACATCTCCTCAAACTATTTAAGACTCTGAGATGTGGGATGACTTGCTTGATGCAATGTAATTTAGCTTCATCAGACTAATGCATTGGTTGAAAAAAAAATTTGTACCATAAGCCAACAGCTAATAACACAGCCCCTGAGGTATGACAAACAGGCACGAACCTGGGAACAAAAGGAGCATCACTACAGGTCAATAGACGCAACAGTACACAGACTGGATAAAATTCTGGGGAAAGTTTCAATAGAAAAATTCATGGTTATGTCGTTGGAATTGAAAGTGAACATATTCAAAGGCACATTGCCAAGCACTCCGAGGCAGTTGGCTGGAAAATGCAAAGTATAGCTTTGGTAGATCAGCAGTTGACCAGGAGGAATTGTCTCAACCCTGCAGTTCTGTTGACTGGAAAAAAAAAAAAAAAAAAGAGAACTGTGGCAAATGAAAAGCATGTCTGCATCATGAGGTAATTGTTACATCGCTCTCTGAGCTGGCCAGAGCTCTGTGTGACAGAGAGATGGGGATGGCTTCAGGCTCCACAGGTCAATAGAAACAAAACAAGGAGACTTTAGAGCAAAGTCATTCTATGGCCTGCAAGCTGGGGTCCCTTAACATGAGGACCTGGGATCCCTTAAAATAAAGGGGACTTAGGATGCCTGGGTGTTGGCCTTGAACTTTACACGGGCTCTGTAAGTGTGATGATGACTGTTTTCTTCTCTGTTGCCAAGGACACCAAAAGAATGGGCTTAATAAAGTAAAAATAAGTTAGTAAATCATTTCTCGACCCTATGGTTGCCCCATAGCATCCAGGGTGGGAGATTTATCTGGGGACATTCACAAAGAACAGTGATTCTTTGAAGTGTGGATTCCTGGATGTTTCCTAAACTTAAAGGGACAGAAGCACTTGATCTTTCTTTCGCTGCGGTCTCTGTGATGCCTGCCGTGGGACACTCTCTGATGCCAAGCTCACTTGCCCATAGTCCCCTGAATACCCCCCTGGCACTGCAAACCTTTCCTTCCCATCCAGGAAATGTAGTCAGGATAAGCAAGGGACCTCATGGCCACCCATACAATTTCAGCTCCTCCTCTTAGCCAGACCAAGGATGGGAGGAGACAGGTAAATATTTATGTCAGTCTTTTATTATCTGTAAAATAACTTGTGGTATGATTATTTATATTTATTTAGCAATTTTTAAGTGGTTGATGTAAACAGGTTTTGGGAATGTCTATGGCTGAATAGATATACATTTATTTATTTATTTGGGCTTTTTCTTTTTTTCTTTTTTTTCTTTTTTTTGGTTTTTCGAAACAGGGTTTCTCTGTGTATCCCTGGCTGTCCTGGCACTCACTCTGTAGACCAGGCTGGCCTCGAACTCAGAAATCTGCCTGCCTCTGCCTCCCAAGTTCTGGGATTAAAGGTGTGGCCACCACGGCTTATTTGGGCTTTTTCAAGCCTTGACTGTCCTGGAACTTGCTATGTAGACCAGGTTGGTCTCATCTCCAACTTACAGAGACCCACTTGCCTCTGCCTCTCTGGGATTAAAGGCATGTACCACTACTGCCTGGAAAAACTGGCATACATGTATAATTCCCTGTAATAAATGCTATTATACGTAAGCCAGGCAGAGTGGTACATGTCTTTAATTCAAGCACAAGAGACCAGTAGATCTGTGAGTTCAAGGTCAGCCGGGGCCGTATAGTAAAGAGACTGACTCAATAAACAAAATGTAAATGTAACGAGCAATGAAAGTCTGTAGAAGACTGTAGGCTGCTCTTGAGAAGGATAGACAGAAGTGTCGTCAGTCAGCCAAGGGATCAGGTGAGGTCGCAAGGACAGGAAGCTGTCTGGAGGACCGTAAGAAGCTGACAGCCTGTGGAAAGGTCACTAAGCAGAGTGGGAGGGGGTAATGGTAGGAGGCCAGAACATTAGCCCCCCCAACCATGCTAATAAACTCAAATTTCATCTCAGGAGCAGAGAATAGTGGGGAACTATTTTATGCAGGGAAAGGACACTCCATATTTCAGGAAAAATCACTCTGACTGTAGTATGAAGCTTTTATTTATTTGTTTATCTATTTTGATTTATTTGTAGGGTTGATTTTATTTATTTATTTATTTATTTATCTATCTATTTTTTATTTTGGGTTTTTTTTTGTTTGTTTGTTTGTTTTGTTTTGTTTTTGAGACAGGGTTTCTCTGTATAGTCCTGGCTGTCCTGGAACTCACTCTGTAGACCAGGCTTGAACTCAGAAATCTGCCTGTCTCTGCCTCTCAAGTGCTAGGATTAAAGGTATGTGTCACCACTGCTTTATTTAGGGCAAACTCTCACATAGACCACACTGGCTGGCCTTGAGTTCCTGCTTCTACCTCCCAGTGCTAGGATTACAGGCCTTCAATGGCATTCTGAGAAGCCTGTAGAAAGTTGGTTAGAGGGCCTTAGAGATTAATCTGGCTTGAACTTAAACCTACAGTCTATAGTGCTAGTTTTAAGGTATTTCATCGGGGTAGGGGAGAGACTGTGGGAACCGGAGGACCAGAGCCAGGATCTCTACACAGAGGCCTCTGAGTGTGGAGTTCAACTATAATCCTGGGAGACAGAAATCAGGGATCCCTGGGGCAAGTCTGCTAACCAGACTGACTAAAGTGGCAATTTCCAGGATCAATAAGAGACTCAGCCTCAGTAAACGAGACAATGGTTGAAGAAGAGACCCAATGTCAACTTTTGGCCTCCATTTGCATGCACAGCCAGGTGTATGTGCATCTACACATGCAAACAAGCAAACTTACACCCACACAACAGCTATATCACACCATAAACACACATGCAAACAAGCATATTCACACTCACAGAATAGACAGCCGTGCAAAGAAGTGTGCGCATGCACGCGCGAGCGCGCGCGCGCGCGCGCGCACACACACACACACACACACACACACACACACACACACAGGAAGAAAGTTTTCTTTCAACAATTTAGTTCAGTCACAATCCTTATCTGTTACCCGAAGGTAATTGTATCCGTCTGGCACGGTAGCTATGAAGATAAAGTTCATGGCCCGTAAGCACCTGTAGAGAGTCAGGTATCCCAGCTCACACTGAATCCACCATAGTTAGCAAAGGACAAATGCCCTTGACACAGTGCAGAATCAAATGTTCTTTTTGTTTGTTTGAGAGTTATTATTAAATGAGTTTCTACAAGATGTAGAGACCACATTGGGTTTTCCTGCAGTCCTTTAATCATCTCTGTGGGTCTTTGCAGAACTCTTTCCAGTTTCTCAGAATTCCATGTCAATTGTGGAGACCGCACTAGATTAGTCACCATAGAGAACTCATTATAATTAAATCAACACTGTGTAGTCACTTGGGCGGCTGGCTCAGCCATGTAAACCCAGTCAGCCAGTCCCATCTACAAATAGGTTGTGTTCCAGGAGTTCATTAGTACATTGGTTGTCTGGAACACAGAATGCCTTTCCCCATAGAAACAGCGTTAGAGATGGTGGCTAGTTTCCCAGGCCTGTGCACAAAAATCTATTTAATGTACATGGAGCTGAATCAGGGCCTGGCAAGGAGTGTTCCTCAAATCTTTGACCTGCTTAAGCCCCATGGGACCCCCAATTCAAGAGAGTGCTAAGCTCTGGCACCCAAATGTGAGTCTTCTAAGGGAGGCAGAGGAGCTGTGTCAACAGCTTGAGACTGACGATCATTTGCTGTTACTCCATTTGAAGAACACTCCTTGAAACTGGGTCTCGAGACTCACTCTTGTAATCCCCCAGTTTAGGAGTTTGGGACTAGAGGATTGTCACAAGTTCAAAGCATCCCTAGGCTGCGTAGGCCAGAGTGAGTTCCAGCCTCGCTTGGGTTACAGAGTGGGATCCTGTCCTAAATTACAAACAAATATTTCTTTGGAATGGACCTTTTTCTGCCATTGTTTCTGGTATTATTTAACCAAGCAATCATTGGGCAGTGGTGGCACACGCCTTTAATCCAAGCACTTGGGAGACAGAGGCAGGCAGATTTCTGAGTTCGAGGCCAGCCTGGTCTACAGAGTGAATTCCAGGACAGTCAGGGATACATAGAGAAATCCTGTCTTGAAACAAACAAACAAACAAACAACAACAAACACACAAAAAACCCAAGCAATCAAGACCTTCCTTATGATTAAACCACCAGTTATGCTGATTCATTATTCTTAATCTTCACCGCTCTTCCTGTGGGTGGTTTGTTTGTTTGTTTTGTTTTATTTTATTTTGTTTTGCAAATGTCTTCCTTCGACTGTGTGCCCCTATCTGGCAACTGTATTATCTGGAAGGGGGGAGGGGGGTGTTGGGGGGAGGGAGAGGTGTTGGGAGGAGAGGGAAGGGTATTGGGGGGAGGGAGGGGTGTTGGGAGGAGAGGGAGGGGTGTTGGGGGGAGGCTTTAGGGCCCCTCAAGGCCAAGCTCCTTCCACTGCACAACACTGCCCCCCAGTGGAACACGTTGTACACAGGCCCAATGTCGCCCAGCTCACGGAGCGCCATTATTTGGGGTTAACAAGTTCTGCATTCATCTGTCCAACAAAGAATCTTTGAGTACTTCCAACGACTTGGGCCCTGGGAACGCGGAATCGAATTAGACTCGGTGTTCTCGCAGAGTGGCTGGGAAAGGGGACAAGCAAACCAACACTGAAACCAGCAAGATGTGAATATGATCAGATGCTTAAAAAGAAAAAAAAAGATTACGTGGAAACAAAGAACAGAGATGATTAGTCAGCCCAGCCCAACAGGCTGCGGTTCCTGAAGGAGGTGAAATGCGTTCTAAAGCCTGAGTTGGAGTTAGGGGTAGAGCTGCCAACAGCAAAGGGTCAAAGGGCATCCTATGTAGAGGAAACAGAGATGCAGGAATGTGAAATGCCAGAAATAATGTGGAATGTTTCTTCTCGTCATCTGCTTTTTTTGGTAGGTCAGCACCACTGCCAGCCAGACGCTGACAAATTAAAATATTTCAGTATAGCTTTAATTTGCTTTCCTCTACAGGGACATTTTTAGATAATGCTCTTTTGAAATATACGTTTGTGTTTTCCCCCTTGGGCTGCTCGAATGCATCGTTGATTTCCCTATTGGGTGTGGGTCCTTTGACGATTGCTAACTTTCTTTTCTTTCTCTTTTGCTTGCTCTGCTAGGGAAGTCAGAAGAGTCTCACGGCTGCTTAACACTGCAATTTACACAACCTGCCTTACAGCCATAGCTGTGTGTCCCAGGACCTACCACTGGACCTATGATAGGCTCTCTGCTCTGCTTCTCAAGCTCTGGGATTAAAGGAACCACCTCACCAGTTTTTGGTTTTGTTTTTGTGTTTTTAGATGTGGACGGGAGTTGAGGTCCTTTTGCTTGCGCTGCAGCAAACACTATTGACTGAGCTAGGCCTCAGATGTTCAAGTTTTGAAAGCAGCTTCTAGACTCTTCCCCCAAACTATTATGATTACAATGAAAATTAGACCCTCGTTTAGTTTAAGTCTTTGGCGTGTGTTTCAGGTACACAGCAGCATGCTCTGCCTGCGTCCCCAGCTTGCTAGGAGGACACAGTCCTCTAGCTGCTGGCTGCTGACAGTTGAAGGCTGTCTGGATGAAGCTCGCAGAAGCTGGCTCTTCCAGCTGAAAGAGGAGGCTGCTGCGTGCTTCTCCAGCTCCCAGAAATGGGCTCCGTGCATCTCTCCTGAATTAGGTTCTAGAGGAGGTCAAACACCTGGCACTGAGCTAGAGGGTGCTGTGGCCCCACTGTAACCACAATAAAGCCACCACAGGGTGAGGAGCAGGGCAAGCGGGAGAAAGGGAGTGAAAGAACAAACGGAAACAAACAAGCTTAGCTGGTGAGAAAAATCAAGCAGCCCAAACTATCCACTGGCCGCCTCCGCACCTCCTAGTCAGGCCCTGTCTGTGTTAGGCTCTGCCTCCGAATTCCCTGGAGTCCGCAGATAGATGATGTCACTCCTTCTCTCATGCCCTCCTGGTGCCAAACACCATCAGACTTCCTTTATTCTGTCTACACCTTTTCGTCCTATGCTAGCCCTGACCCCTTTTATCCAACCCATTGGTGCCAGAACCCCCACTTCCTAGTCCCTGATTGTTCTCCTCAGATTCTTGCTCCGAAACATGCTGCCTCCAGCTGTTCCTTTGCTACCCAGTCCTCCATGCGGCGCCCTTGAGCCCGTTGGTACTTGACCCAGCCCTGTCATCATTCCCAAGCAATCCAGCATTCACCACGAAGCAGACCTTTCTCCTGCACCTTGCAGTGCACCTTGCAGTGGTGCTCACGGAGGTCTGGGGGCTGGCCCCTGATATCTCCAATACAATAGCATCTAGCTCACTACCCATCTCTCTGTACCACTCCCACCTTTAGCCCTGGCGGGTGGGTGGGTTGTTTGTTTGTTTGTTGAGACCCGGTCTTTCTATCTATGTTTTACCCCTGGCTGGCCTAGAACTAGCTCTGTCAACCAGGCTCCTGGAAACCCACCTACTTCTATCTTCCAAATGCTAGGATAAAAGGTGCTGCTATCAAGTCTGGCTATCCCTGCTGCCTTAGATGCACAGTGATGGTCTTTTCCATTTTCAAGGCCCTTAAAAGAGCCTTGAATGCCAGAGAGCGCTTCTCCGTTCCCTCAGCCACATACCTCTGTGGCCATTCTCCAGCCTTCCCGGCTCAAGGCTAGATACCCACTGTTGGAGCTACACCTGTGTGCTTCAGACACACATCCATTTATCCTGTCCATTCGGGACACATTTTACTACTTTTATACATATTTTCAAAGAACCAATTTGGGGTTTTAAACTTTTTTACTTTATGTTTCTGTGTATTTATTTGGAAATCTTTGTCTTTAATTATAGTTTCTTACCCAGTTCCACTTAATTTTTTTTGTACTTAATATTACTAGGAGGCTAAACACACCTGCATATTGAGCGGATTGTCTTTCCCGGTCTGTTCTTTCTTGTAGCTCTTGCCTGTCCTTTCATTATTCAATCCCCTTGATTAGAAACCGCCCACCTAATTACCCTTTCAGTGAGTGCTTCTGTGGTAACGTAGGTAACTGCTCCAATGAGAAGAGCTTTTATTTTTAACTTTTCAAAGTCTAATATAAATATAAATTGGTGCTTTAACCTCTTTATAGGCAATGCCGAGGATCTTAGAATACTTTATTTCAACTTACTTTCTTTCTTTCTTTTTTCTGTGCTCCAGTTTATTGTTTTGTGTCAACAATGCTCCTGTAGATTTACCCAGAGGGCACCAATCCCATGGCTTCTGTGGACCCTGAATTTCTAGCTTCCCGTCTTTTCTATTCAGAAGAAAATCTGTCACTAGTTTGCTCTTTTAATGATTAAAAACTACTTCTGCTGTTTAACTAGTTCATCCGTCTTACCCATTGGTGTTAGTTATGGGATCTTACCACAGCCCAGGCCAGCCTTAAATGTGCAACCTTCCTGCTACCTCCATGTGCTGGGACTGTAAGTGTGCAGCACCGCGCTTGCTTTTCTCCTCTAAGTGCATTTTTGCTGTTTATGGAATGTTTTGTTCTTTTTTTTTTTTTTTTTT
>NW_022196896.1:42530444-42536592 GCF_008632895.1 Mastomys coucha
TTTTTTTTTCTCCTCCCAAAAAAGAAATCCAGTAAATCAGTGGGCGTAAGCACTGGTTGCACAGCCTGAGGATCTGAGTTCAGTCCGTGGGACCCACACCATAGTAGAAGCGAACAGGCTCCCTGCAAGTTCTTCTGTCACATGACACTGTTCCTGAGGAGATTTAAGCAAACATCTACTTGCCCCAGATAACAATCAATGACAGATCAAAGACACCAAAAAGCAACTTGGAGTGTGGGTGAGGGGGACTTATGGGAACAGGAATGGCTCAAAAGCAGAAGCTTTGAAAGTCCGCCCTGCAGAGACTGGAGCTCACAAAAGCTGGGCCCTGAGGCAGTCCAGTCAGAGGGGCTGGGCTGTGCCTCTTCCGGCGCCACTGGTCTGAGAATCTCTCACACCAGGACTCTCAGGCATCCTTCCTGCTTACAGAGCGAGGACCTAGTGCATCTGGTCAGTTTCAGAGTATCTTGGACTCACTTTATAGACCAGACTGGCCTCAGATTCACAGAGATATGGCTACCTCGCCTCCTTTGTGCACCATCACGCCAAGCTTTTTTTTTTTCCCTTTCCTTTTCTTTAATGTGTGTCTGTGAGATCGGAGTTATAGTTACTTGTGAGCCACCTGACATAGGTTCTGGAAACCAGAATTAAAAAGACTTTTAAAAATATTTTTTAAAAGGAAAGAAAATAAAGGGGGATAAAGAAGAACCACAACTCAAATTTAAAGACACTCCATAAAGTACATTTAATTTTCAATAATAGAGAGATCCTGTCTCAAAAAGTATATATGTTACTAATTCTTTAATTATTTGAGAATTTCATAAAATGTATTTTAATCATGTGAGCCTTTCCCACAACTTCTCTCATATCTGCTTTCTCTTCTCTCCCTTCCTTACCCTTTCCTTCTTTTTCCTTTGTTTTGTTTGTTCATTTGTTTCAAGCTGCTGTGTGTATGTGTATGCGTGTATGTGTGTGTGTGTCTGTGTGTATATATGTGTGTGTGTCTGTGTGTGTGTATATGTGTGTGTCTGTGTGTGTGTATGTGTGTGTGTCTGTGTGTGTGTATGTGTGTGTATGTGTGTGTATGTATGTATCTGTGTGTGTGTCTGTGTGTGTCTGTGTGTGTGTCTGTGTATGTGTTTGTGTATATGTGTGTATATGTGTCTGTGTATGTGTGTGTATGTGTGTGTGTCTGTGTGTGTCTGTGTGTGTGTATGTGTGTGTCTGTGTATGTGTGTGCGTATGTGTGTGTATGTGTGTGTATGTGTGTGTGTATGTGTGTGTATGTGTGTGTATGTGTGTGTATGTGTGTGCGTATGTGTGTGTGTATGTGTGTGTGTATATGTGTATGTGTATGTGTGTGTGTCTGTGTGTGTGGGGGGGGTTCTGTTTGTCTGAGTCCTTCCCGTGTTACATTTAAGCCTTCTACCACTGAGCTGTCTCACAGGTTCTTAGTTACTTTTACAAACTGTTTGTTTGGCTTTTGCTTTGAGACAGGAGCTCCCTGTGTAACCTAAGCTGGTCTTGAACTTATTATTTTCTTTCTGTGCTTGCCAGGTTCTGGGTCTACAGGTTTTTAACATTATGCTTATTTTAGTTTGAAGATTTTGACAATGAGAATAAACTTACATTGCGATTGAAAATCAATGTGAGGAGGATCAATAATTCTATAATTTTTACATCTAGAAGCATGTACCTGTGGTGGTTTGAATAACTGCGGCGCATTGGCTGATGTCCTCAGCTGGTGGGACTGTTGAGGAAGGATTAGGAAGTGTGGTCTTTTCGCATTGGCTGATGTCCTCAGCTGGTGGGACTGTTCGGGAAGGATTAGGAGGTGTGGTCTTTTGGAAGAGGGGCCAGGCTTTGAGGTTTCAAAAGTCCATGCCATTCCCAGCTAGTTCTTTCTCTGCTTCTGCTTGTGGATAAAGATGTGAGCTCTCAGCTTTTGCCGCAGCACCATGCCTGCCATGATGCTCATGAACTCTGTCTGGAACTGTATACCTGAATAAACTCTATTCTGTAAGTTGCCTTGGTCATAGCGTGCCATCACAGCAATAGAAAAGTAACTAAGACATTGCTTGTCAAATTTTAAACATTTTTTTTTATTCTGGGATTTTATCTAGGGCATTGGAGTCCTGATCACAAATGTGTTAGCACTGAGCTTGGCTGCTAGTCTTATGCCATTTACAGTGCTTCAGGTCTTTCTGTTTGCAGCATAATTCTCTTCGCGTAATCGCTGCACAGTTTGCAAGGTAGCTCTTCCCATTTTGTTAGTGGACTGATTTTCTTCCCTACTTCATTTAACAGTCTAACAGTAGTTTAAAAGAAAGCTATTGAACATGAAGTCTCTTCTAAGTAGAATTTTGTGGTCTCTATTTTAAGGATATAAGTAAGACAAAATATATTTTCCAAATGTGAGTTGTTACTATTAGTATTAGTGTAGATTAATTTTCTGTGAATATTCTGTTTGTTTGTTCTTTTGTGTGCTTAAGACAGAATCTGCCATATCCCAGGCTGGCTCAGAACTTGCCATTTTGCCATATATATTTGAATCCAGTTGTGAACACTTTTCTAATTTTGAAACAAGAATTCACTATATACACTGACTGGCCTGTTATTCACTCTGTAGACCAGGCTAGCCTTGATTCCATACAGGCCCACCTGCTTCTACTTGTTGAGTGCTCTGGTAGTGGGCATGTGATATCACATCCTGTTTTATTTCATGCCATGGCTTGAACTAAGGGCTTCAGGCATGACAGACAAGTCCTTTACTGGCGAGGCTACATTCCTAACCCCAGTTTTGCCTTTTCAACTACTAAGATTTTAATTTTTAGATTTTATTTTTAGCCCTAATATCTGATCATTTACCAAAAACTGTCCTTTGGAAATATAGAAAGTAAATACATGTCTCAAGTTTTCAAGATCGTTTTTATTTTTACTGCATTAATTTGGTAAAAGTTTTATGGAGCCATTTACCTGACTTAGTCAATATTCTATTAGCACGAAGAGACACCATGACCATAGGAACTCCTTGAAAAAAGCATTTAATGGGGCTCTTGCTTACAGTTTCAGAGACTAGTCCATTATCATCATACAAGGAGCATGGCGGCATGCAGTTGGGGGCTGGAGCAGAAACTGAGAGCTACTTAGGTCACAGGAGAGACTGGGCCTGGTGTGGATTTTTAAAACTACCCCCAACAATACACATCCTCCAACAAGGCCATACCTAATACAGGACCATCATACTATATACATATTAATTATATTTCTGTAAATATTTATCTCAAAGGCTTTTGTTTTATGTATTTTGGTACTGTCACTTGATGGATGTTCATCAAAAAAAAAAAATTTTTTTTTTTTGGTTTTTTGAGACAGGGTTTCTCTGTGTAGCCCTAGCTGTCCTGGAACTCACTCTGTAGATCAGGCTGGCCTCCAACTCAGAGATCTGCCTGCCTCTGCCTCCCAAGTTCTGAGATTAAAGGCATGCACCACCACCCGGCTCGTTCATCAAATGTTGACTAATACAATAATATATATTCATTGTTATTGCAAATTCTCATTGATTACATCCATGAGAGGTTTAAGTAATCTTTATTGTATATATTGGAAAAGCAAATAAAACAGTGTAAAGAAAGTGTTTGGATTCGTGTCAGGTCCATAGCTAGAGGTTGATAAATGAGCGCTGGAATCATTTCTAATTCCTTTTAGTTTTTTTCTTTCATTTTATTTGAGCTGTGCTCTTTTGTAGACAGCAAGTCATCAATATTGGCTTAAAACTCTCACTCTCTGTCCCATCCTCCTGTGTGTGTGCTCACACAAACACACACACACACACACACACACACACACACACACACACGCCACAGACCAACCTCAGATGCCTTCCTCTATCATGGGCTGTTTTCTTTCAGAATTTGTCTCTCACTGAACTTGGTGCTTGATGTTTGGCTAGGCTAGCTGGCCAGCAAGCCTCTGGTGTTGGCGTGTCTCCACCCCTAGCTTTGCCACGCTGGCTGTTGTGCCTAGCTCTTATGTGGTACTGGGAACTTTAAACATGTCCTCATGTTTGTGCAGCACACACGACCCACTAAGCTATATTCCCAGTACGCTAAAACTATATTTTTAGCGTACACTCCTGGCCATACATGTATCTTTCAAATATTTTGGAATTCAGCTACAGTGCCCTCCTTCTGCAGTACTCTCCTTTAGTCCTCTCCACACTAGTTTTATCCTCTCCCCCAGAAAACGAGGTGGAACAGGACAGCAAGACGTCTTAGACTGACCTTTGGCCTGACGGCATGCAAGCATGCATCCACGCACGCACGCATAGTTTTAAGTATATGTAACAAAAATCTAGGGCCAACCAGGTATGGTAGTTTATGATGGTGATGGCAATCTCAGCTCTTAAAAGACTGAGGCAAGGTCACCATGAGTCAAGGCTACCTAAGCTGTATAGTGTGTCCCAGTCTAGGTTGCAGAATAAGAACCTCTTTCAGAAACAATAATATAAGAAAATGTGAGAAAAGAAGAGAAACTTGCCTTCCTATGTCTTGCCCCCACGTAATGTGATGATCCCATCCACCACCCAGAGAGCAGCAGAATTTCACTGTTTACGGCTAAATAAATCCTTATTGTGTCTATACCACATTTTTTATTCAATAATCTGTCAATGGACATTTAGGTTGTTCTATAACTTGGCTATTGTGAGTAGTGCCCCAATAAAATGCAGTTTTATTGAAATAGTGTGCACCCAGAGCACACAAATTGTACACTTATTTTTTTTTTGGTAGTCATACTTGTTTTTTTTTTTTAACCTTTATTGCATTATGATGAGAAAAGTTACATGAATTCAATTTATCTGAATTTGTTAACATTTAAAAACATATTTTAAGTAAATAGAAATAAATCACATTCTTGTTTCCCTTTTGTACCAAAACTCCTCGTAGAGACCCTCCTTCATTACCTACAATATCTTTTTTGTCATATTCCTTAAAATTTATAAAATATTATAACAATAAAAATAAATATTATAAAAGTTATTTGATACAAAACAACAATCAATTTAACAGTCTTATGTAGATGCTCGTCTACAGCAATACTGAAAATACATTTCTCTCAATATAAATTTTAAATAACTACAAACATATTAACTATATATTTCAAAATAATACATCACTACTAGTATTTTCTTAAATGAACATAAATATATAAAGTCTTTTTGTTTGTTTGTTTTGTATTTAGTAGAGTTTAAAATCTTGGCTCTTACTGTGGTATAAGCCCAAAATAAGAACGATTTTTAGACATTGGGTTTCATTGTAATAAGGCTGTATTTCAGTGACCCTCACATCACCAAAGGATTTTACCTCCATTGTAGCTAAGCTGAGAATTGACACTTCTGATGCACCAAGAAATGAATTGTAGGCACAACTTTTGGATACAGACTTCCTACTATGGTCAAAGCTATTTGACTTGAGTGAGTGACTTCATTCTCAGCCCACAGAGAACAGGCTACATTCATTTAAGAAATGGTGTCTGTATTAAGATGGTCTATCCATAAAGTCATTCACCAACTGTTTCAATGAACAATGGTTCTGCTTGGAGGGTGGCACAGACACCAGGTGAGGGTAAGAATTTGGTTCATTAGCTGTGATAATTTGGAAAAGCATTCATCTCAGAGAAAGAGTAACTTATAAAGTCCTCTTCTTCAAACTTGATACAAGAGTTACAAACTTCAAGCAAAGCATTCAGTCTCACTCTTTGTTGTTCTCTTACAAGCCGCCTCCCTAGTAAACCCTCTATGTTTCCTTTGGGTATATAAATACTTTCGAAATATATAAGCTGTTCTGAAAACCATAATATAGTGTAAAAACATGAAATAAACAATAGTACTAATAGAGAGGCTGAGATAGGAGAAGCAAGATTTCTTTAAAAAAAAAACTTTTATTGCTTTATGATGAGAAAAGTTACATGATTTCAATTTATCTGAATTTGTTAACATTTAAAGACATATTTTGATTAAATAGAATTGAATCTCATTCTTGTTTCCCTTTTGTACCACTGCTCCTCCCAGAGACCTCCTACAATACCTACAATATCTTTTTTGTCATATTCCTTAAAATTTATAAAATATAACAATAAAAATAAGTAT
>NW_022196896.1:42540021-42553343 GCF_008632895.1 Mastomys coucha
TTATGTCTTTCTTAAAGTCCTGTATCATCATCATGAGAAGTGATTTTAGATCTGAATCTTGCTTCTCCTGTGTGATGGTGTGTCCAGGACTTGCTATGGTGGGAGTATTGGGCTCTGATAATGCCAAGTAACCTTGGTTTGTATTGCTTATATTCTTACGCTTGCCTCGCATCATCTGGTTATCTCTAGTGCTACCTGCCCTTGCTAAATCTGACTGGAGCCTGTCCTTCCTGTGATCCTGGTTGTGACAGAACTCCTCAGAGTCAAGCTGTCTCTGGGATCCTGTGATTCTGGGATCCTATGATCCTGAGATTGTTAGATCACCTGGGAGTGGGGCTTTCTCTGTGTGTTGTGGGACTGGCCGCAGAGCTTGCACCCAAGGTCTTCTCAGGACACCAGCCCAGAGAGACCAGAAGAAACCAGAGAGGTACATTTATTCTTTATTGAGTTTTCGTTATAAAGAAAAGCTGACATATGTATAGCAGAGGATAGCCTAGTTGGTCATTAATGGGAAGAGAGGCCCTTGGTCCTGTGAAGATTTATTCCCCAATGTAGGGGAATGCCAGGGCCAGGAAGTAGGAGAGGATGGGTTGGTGAGCAGGGAGAGTGGGGAGGAAACAGGGTTTGTTTTTTGTTTTTGTTTTTGTTCTTGATATTTTTTCAGAGGGGTAACCAGGAGAGGAGATATCATTTGAAATGTAAATAAAGAAAATATGTAATAAAAAAAAAAAAGCTGAGGACTAAGCATCGCTTAAGTTCTTCTCTTTCTCCAGGTGCTGCCTTTGCCATGGATGACCACTTATGACGGCCCAGGGGAGCATTCTGTGGCACTAGAATGGGATTGTCCAGTGTGTGCATGCTGGTGTCTATGCACTCTTGCACATACTTGTGACTGTGAGATTCACTCACAGGCTGATACAGCCGAGCTTTTCTTATTTCCAAGACTAAGTAGGTTCATACTTGTTGATGGTCTTTTGGGTCTGTACAATAGAGAGCAATCTCACATATTGCCACAACCCTTCTGAGCACACATTTTGGTAAACTAATATACATGGTTTTTGTTCGGAAAACAATTCAAAGTGGGAGTTCTCAATTGCAGGGTATACATATTTTCAGCTTTAGAAGTAATGGCAAATAGCTTTACAAAGTGGTTCTGCCAATTTGTGATCAAATACGTCTTCTTTTTAATAAGAAATTTTAATTTTCATAGTTGCTATAACCACTGCCATATAATTTTATGGTTCTGCCTTTAGAGTAGTTTTTAAATTCAGTTCTCCTTTTAGTATAAACAGAACTTTGCTTTCTCTTGTATTTTGCAGTAGCTTGGAGAATGGAAAGATCTGTTTTAAATTTTTTTTTTAATTTTGGATTTTTGAGACAGGGTTTCTCTGTGTAGCCCTGGCTGTCCTGGAACTCACTCTGTAGACCAGGCTGGCCTTGAACTCAGAAATCCACCTGCCTCTGCCTCCCAAGTGCTGGGATTAAAGGCGATCTGTTTTAAATTTTACTAATAGATTTTACTAATAGTACAAAGCATTTTCAAAGTCTATTGATTATCAAGATTGTAGTGAAAATGGTGGTGTTGCCTCACGCTTTCTGAAAGGTCAAGACTGCAGTGCTCAGACTTTTGTTTTCTTCCCCAGTCCTCTCCATAGTTCATGCTAAGTCATAGAGCCCATCACCCAGGACTCTGCCTTGGGCGGAAGATGACAACCTAGCATGCTTGGTACTAGCCCATATTAGGTTGATCAAATGGCATGCTGCCATTGACTTTGAGAAAAGCTACATGAAACTACAGACTGCAGCTACCCTGAAGGTCGTGGTCATTGCATTAGTGTGTCTTTCACTAAAAGAGACACTGATCTCTAGTCTCAGAATGAGAACATAACGGTCATCAGTGTGTGACTTGCAATCTCCTTTGTGAACACATTTACCCTTCTATAACTGACTCCTAGGGCATGTAGGATGCACATTTGCTCTGTGTGGCTTATGCCTTTGAAAATAGATCTGAGCCCTTTTAGAAAGGAGACAATATTTGAGCCCATGTGGGACAGCAGATGTTCATAGTAATGGTGGCTGTGAGTGAGGACTGAAAAATAATTCCATTAATTATTTATCTGTGTGATTTGAATTATCTGAGCACAAATTTGAGCACTAGTGACAAGATTTTCAAGACAACTATCTGTTTATGTCATGAAAAGAAATGTCTGTTCACCAAGACAGAGAGGTCACCAACAGGAAAAAAAGTCATTCACGTAACTGTTTAAAGCCCATTCCAGCTCTTGAGTAATGGCATAGAGAGTTACTTTTATTTACAATGCTTATGGTAGGCTTGATCCCCAACTAATTCTCATATTAACCTGTAATATTATTCTATGTTCTGCCACTCTGTTACTTCCCCTCACTTTCAAATGTCAGACTTCCTCCATGGCTCCGTGGCAAATCTTCCCAGGCCTGACTCCTTCCCAGAGTTCCTGTCTCTCCCAGAACTCCCACTTTCTACTTCCTGCCCAGCCATAAGCAAGCAAGAAAGGACAGAGACACATCTTCACACAATGCACATAAATGTTATGGTGAATGAATAAGTTGCTAGAGTCACTTATGGGGGCATGGGTGACTCCTGAGCAACTTACAGGCAGCCACAGCACTGAAGAGTCCCTGCTCCCAGTCGTGTTTACCTCTCATATGGTCTGGTTGGGGGAGGGATCTTGTCTTAGTTAGGGTTTCCATTGCTCTGAAGAGACACCATGACCAAGGCAACTCTTTAAGGACAACATTTAATTGGGGCTGGCTTACAGGTTCTGAGGTTCAGTCCAGTATCATCATGACAGAAAACATGGCAGTGTCCAGGCAGACATGGTGCTGAAGAAGGACCTGAGAGTTCTGCATCTTGATCTGAAGGCAGCCGAGAGAAGACTGTCTTGTCTGTACTGGGTGGAGCCCGAGAATAGAAGAAGACCCTCAAAGCACACTTCCTCAGACAAGGCCACAACTCCTAACAATGCCATTCCCTATGGGCCAAACACCTTCAAACCATCGCAGCCCTCATGAGGATTTCAGAGTTTCTTGAATTGCACCAGAGCTCTGTGAAGTTCAGAACACTCCTTTTTCTATTCTTCATGAAGGAGTGATGACATACCCTGTCTTCATCAAGGTTCTATTGCTCTGAAGAGACCCCATGATCACAGCAATTCTTATAAAAGAAAACATTTAATTGGGATTTGTTTACAGTTTCAGACGTTGAGTTCATTATCCTCATGGGGGGAAGCATGGGGGCATGCAGACAGACATGGTCTCTGAGAGTTCTGTATCGAGATCTGCAGGCAGCAGGAAGAAAGGAAGGGACACTGAACCTGGCTTGAGCTTTTGAAACCTTAAAGTCCACCCCTATGACACACCTCCTTTGACAAGGCCATACCTACTCCAACAAGGCTACACCTCTCTCTTAATTCTTTTCCTTCCTTCCTTCCTCCCTCCCTCCCTCCCTCTCTCCCTCCCTCCCTCCCTCCTCCCTTTCTTCCTTCCTTCTTTCACTTGTTTTGTTTTGGTTTTTATTTTGGCTTTCATTCTGAGACAGAGTTTTTCTGTGTAGCCCTGGCTGTCCTGGAACTTGCTCTGTAGACCAGGCTAGCCTTAAACTCAAGAGATCTGCCTGCTATTGCCTGCCAAATACTGCAATTAAGGGTGTGCTCTACCACCTCTCAGCCTTTTAGTCCAAACCTTCAAATAATGAGCCTATGGGGGCTATTCTTATTCAAACCACCAGACTCAACATCATGAGGGTAAGATCTCATAGGATCCATCATAGCTACTCTCATTCAAGTGTCAACAATCATATCCAACCCAGTGGAGCCAGGTACACAGCTAAAAGAAAGAAAGAAAAGAGGATGCATCCTTCCCTGAGGCTTGAGACCAAGAAACCACACAGAGATGATCAAAAGATCAAAATTACACCTCAAAATTTATAGATCTTTATTCTGCAAAACCCACCAAAACTAAAGTATGAAAATCAGTAATGGACGAGGTGCAATATTGATGATGAATATCACAGACAATAAATATATCATTAAGTGGAAAAAGAGGCAAATTGCAGGTGGTGTTATACAAGCTTGGGTAAACATACCAGGGAGCCTGCCTGTAGTCTGATCCATCTGTACAGAGACTACATCCAGGAAGGGCCAAGACCATGAGAACACCAGGGAATTCTATGGGAAGATGTGATGATTGTTTTGTGGTCAACTCTACAACATGATGGGACATCTGGGAAGAGGAACTTCAGTTGAGAAAATGCCTTCCTCAGATTGGTCTGAGGTAAGTCTGTGGGGCATTTTCTTGATTGATGATTGATGTGGGAGGGACCAGCTTCTTGTAGGCATTGCCACCCCGGGTGGGTATCCTGAGAAAACCATGAAAAGCAAGCTAGTTACTAATGCAGTGTTCCTCCATGGTCTCTGCTTCAGTTCCTGTCCTGACTTCCCTGTGGGTGACTAGAAGGTTCATATGTTTACCACAGGGACAGTGAGGCAATGACTGCAGAGGCTGCAAAGGGAACTTCCTCTCCTCCCATCAATCGCTCTTTCAAATGTGGTAATCCTCTGTACAGTTGTTACTTTTGGTGACACGTTTTTCAGAAGTTTTCTATTTTTTTTTTTTTCAACACAGGGCTTCTCTGTGTAGCCCTGGCTGTCCTGGAACTCACTCTGTAGACCAAGCTGGCCTCGAACTCAGAAATCCACCTGCCTCTGCCTCCCAAGTGCTAGGATTAAAGGCACGCGCCACCACTGCCTGGCAGGAGTTTTCAAATAACATTTGTCTCACACAAAATAGGCAGAGGGCTACTTTGAGTGTTAGAATAATTTGTTCACTTCTTTTTTCTTTCTTGTTTATTATTTGTTTGTTTGTTTGTTTGCACAGGATCTTTCTACATAGCCCTGGCTGGCTTGGACCTCACTATGTAGACCCAGTAGGCCTTGAACTCACAAGAGATCTGCCTGCCTCCGCTTTCCCAGTCAGGAATAGAAGGAGTGAGCCATGTCTCGCTCTGTTCACTTCTTTTTTAATATATTTATAGCAGAAACATTCCTTCTCTTTTTGTTACATTTTGTAAGTGTGGGTGTTGTAGGTATACAGCTGCCATGAGGAACATATAGGGGTCTGAAGGCACCTTGAAGGGATCTGTACTCTCTTCCATGGTGTGGAATCAGGTGTCAGGGCCTAGGGCAACTGCTCTAACCTATTGAGATGTCTCACTAACTCCCTTGAAAGATTTAGTAACTGACAAATCAGATTTCACAATTAACTAGGTTACAGAATTAATGAAAAAGTTAAAAATTGCCAGGCAGTGGTGGCGCACGCCTTTAATCCCAGCACTTGGGAGGCAGAGGCAGGTGGATTTCTGAGTTCGAGGCCAGCCTGGTCTACAGAGTGAGTCCAGGACAGCCAGGGCTACACAGAGAAACCCTGTCTCCAAAAACCAAAACAAACAAACAAACAAACAAAAGTTAAAAATTAAAATGAAATAAATCACATCCAGACTGAAACATCAAGGGGCTGGAAGAATAGTTCAGTTGGCAAATTGTTAGCCATTACTAGCATGAGCACCTAACGTTGATCTCTATAGTCCATGTTTAAAAAAAAACAAAACAAAGAACCTGGGTGTGGTGGCATGCACTTGTGATTGCTGGGTGTAGTGGGTGGAGACAGGCAGAGAGATCCCTGGGGCTTACTTAGCCTGGCCTAGCCAATCAACAAGGTCCAGGAGAGCCAATGAGCACACCCACAAAAAGGTGATTGAAGAATGATTTGTGGGACCAAAGATCCCACATTCATGTGTATATGTATGTACCCACACTCACATGAATACACACACTATCAGCTAAATTTATTTAAAGATTCTATCCTACATAAATATAGTCTGTACATGGTAAATATATATCAGTCATTTTTTCCATAGCTGTGACAGATAACTGAGAATATATTATTTTATCTCTTGCCATCAAAGGTCTCACTCCAGTCCTTGGCTTTTGTTGTTTATGGGCCCATGGTGATGCATAATGTCATGGCAGAAGGAGTATGTGGCAAAGGCTACTCAGCTCATGGAAGACAAGAATATACACACACATACACACACACACACATACACACACACACAGAGACAGACAGAGACAGAGACAGACAGAGAGATGGAGAGACAGAGAGGCAGAAATAGAGAGGGAGAGAGTCAGAGAGAGACAGAAAAAAAGAGACTGACAGGGAGACAGAGGTACAGACACAGAGACAAAGAGGGAGAGGAGAGAGGGTCAGACAGACAGAGACAGACAGAGAGGAAGAGTGGGAGGGAGACTGAGCCAGAGTAATAAAGAGAGATAGACAGAGACAGACAGACAGAGACAGACAGACAGAGAGGAAGAGTGGGAGGGAGACTGAGCCAGAGCAATAGAGACAGACAGACAGACAGAGACAGAAGATATACCTGCTCTAGAGGATGGTCCTTAGCCCTCTCTTAGCCCATCTGGACCCTGGCCCATGTGACCTGCATCCAGGATGCCATTCTTCCCTTGGTTGATCCTCTAGAATCACCCTTGAGACACGCCCAGAGTGGGTTTTACTAGTCTTCTAGATATTTCTCAACCCACCAACCATTGAGTGTTTGGTTTCTGAGACTTCAAAGGCACACATCAACTGTGGGACCATGAAAGGCAGCCTGTTTCTGGTTGAGCTAGGTTTAAACCCCGAAGACTCAGCACGCAACTCTGCAAGGGTCAGAAGGAAGTTTGCCACGCTCCCAGACACCAGGCTCCTGACGTGAGGCCTCAGCTCGATAATTCTGTGGCCTTCAGTCACATAGGGCAATGCCCCAAGCTCCTGGTACTATCTGGACTCCACCCCCACAGTTACCTGGCAACAGCCAGGTATGCTCTTCTTCACAGTTACCTGGCAACAGTCAGGTATGTTCTTCTTCACAGTTACCTGGCAACAGTCAGGTAGGCCCAGCCCACTATAAGAGGGGCTGCTTGCCCCCCTCCCTCTTTCGCTCATACTCTCTTACTCTTGCCTTATGCTCCTTTGCTCCCCCTCTCTCCACACGGTTGTGGCAGGCCTCTACTTCCCTACTCTCTCCCTCTCTCTGCCTTTCTACAATAAACGCCTTAAGACCATGGACTGCCTCTTCTCATCGAGATCTGCTGTGCTGGAACAATGGAGCAGGTCTCCCTCTAAAGAGCGGGCCTAATCTCCTGTGGGAGGCCTCCCTACGTTCCTAGCAATGGCCACCAGCCAAACCAAGCCAAGCCACCCGCTGAGCCAAGCCAAAGACTCTACTCCCTGAGGGACCCAGCCAGAGTTCCCACCTCCTACCCTTTTCCCTTCAGCCCTGGGCCAGAGTCTACCCGAGGACCCCCACTCTGTTCTCAGCTCTTCCATGACATCCAGCAGTGTCTTCAGTGTCCAAGAGCTAGAACCTGTCGTCCTCAGCCTCTGTGCAGGGGTGGGGACCCTGAATCACTCCAGCAGTTCAGCAGGGACCCCAGACTGTGCCTCCCCCCACCCCCCGTGGGGTCCTGTGGCTTCTCACAGCACAACGTCCACCCAGCGGGGTCTGTGCAGTCAGATTTTTTGCGTCCTGCCTTGCCCAGTGGCTGGATGCAGGACCCCATATTAACCCACAATCAATGGCAGACAAATCATCAAAGATCAACTAGGTAGGAGTATAGGCTCTGTGTAGTCATTCTTTGGCCAGATAGACTCTTTGTTTAATCAGGGGTATCTTAGTTAGGGTTTCTACTGCTGTGAAGAGACACCCTGACCAAGGCAACTCATAAAAGCAAACATTTAGTTGGGGCTGGCTTACAGTTTCAGAGGTGCAGTCCATTATCATCACGGTAGAAAGCATGGCATCATGCAAGCAGACTTGGTGCAGGAGAGAACAGGTGTTCTACATCTTGATCCGAAGGCAGCCAGGAGGCGGCTATTCATGACAGGGAGGGCTGCCAGGCTATTCATGACAGGGAGGGCAATGGCTACTAGCCAGCACCAATAATAGTCACACTAGGCTTTATAAAAGATGCTATATTGTGTATGCTGAATTTCCTGCTCCTTTCCAGAGTGTGCCCTCCCTGGGCTTACTCTTTCTGCATACCCCCTGTGGTGGTTTGAATGTTCTTGGCCCATGGGAAGTGGCACTGTTGGAATGTGGCCTTATTGGAGGAGGTGTGGCTTTGTTAGAGTAACTATGTCAGTTACTGTGTAGGTAGACTTTGAGGCCTGCTAGTGCTCAAGCTCTGCCCAGTATAGAGAGCCACCTCCTGGCAGCCCTCCCTGTCATGAATAGCCTGGCAGCCCTCCCTGTCATGAATAGCCTGCCAGCCCTCCCTGTCATGAATAGCCGCCTCCTGGCTGCCTTCGGATCAAGATGTAGAACACCTGTTCTCTCCTGCACCAAGTCTGCTTGCATGATGCCATGCTTTCTACCGTGATGATAATGGACTGCACCTCTGAAACTGTAAGCCAGCCCCAACTAAATGTTTGCTTTTATGAGTTGCCTTGGTCAGGGTGTCTCTTCACAGCAGTAGAAACCCTAACTAAGACACCCCTGATTAAACAAAGAGTCTATCTGGCCAAAGAATGACTACACAGAGCCTATACTCCTTGCCGTTTCAACTATGCTCAGGCATCTGGAGTTTCTGAAATTCTTGCCCAAATGATTCCGGGATAGGCCTACCTGCAATAGGTGTACTGGCCCAGAAGTGAGCTCTGCTGTAGGTTTGCCTACAGCCAAGAGGAGACTGTATGCCATGGTTTGAATGGAGCTGGGAACACAGCAGGTGGGATAAGGAGACACTGTACAGCGTAGGTCCAGGAGTGGGGAGAAACATAGTGAGCTAGATATAAGAATGTAGGGTTGTAGACCTGTGTATACTCCTGGGCACGGCTGAACTCGCGAGAGTTTGACTGTGTTTATCTCATGCAGCTGCTGGCGAGGGTCCTGGGCTGTAGGGAAGCACACAGTCTGAGACCTGGGAAAGCTGGAGCTGGTTTGCGACAAGGCCAGGGGCACGAGGTTCTCAGTCTCTTGGATATTTAGTCCACGCTGGGAGTCACACAAAGGCCTGTGGGCTTGGGGCAGCATCTAGCCTGAGGTGGGGGAATGGAAGGGGGAGGGAACAGCTTGTCCCTGCAGAGAATGATTGTCCTTATCTTGGTGGAGGTAGGCTTGGTAGCAGTTGTGGCTAGGAGTGCAGAGAGGCCCTCTACAGGAGATTAGGCTGCGGCTCTGTAGGGGAAGGCCTTCTCCGTGGCTCCCCATGGCAGACCTTGATGAAAAGAGACAGTCCATGGTTCCAAACAGTTTATTGTCATGGCAAAAATGGATGTGTAAAACCATACCCCACTTCTCAGGGCGGGCCTGAGATGAAATAGCTTTTGCAGGGAGGAGTGTCTGGAAAGGGAAGCTTATTGGTTTAAGTCCTCTAGGCCTCTAGGTACCTCATTAGCATGGAGAACTCTGTTTTGAACCTACTTGACCATAAGGACACATTCCTTTTATGTGAGAAGCATGGCACGTGTTCCAAGTCAAGATCTGGCAGGGAGTCACCTAAGCCTCGGGTGTGTGCCCACTGAGTCTCTGGGTCTCCACCTGTTCTACCTTACCAAACTGCCTGGCATGGTTTTACATCCCACATAGGAAGAAGGGTGAGGCCAGGGAAGAGAAGTGAGTTTGTTGGATGCCATCAGGGATTGGAGATGGGGTTTCCTCTCTAACCCCTTCAACTGTAAAATGCTAAGGCACTCGAGCATCCTAAATACAAGTCTAGCCTCTCTGTCTTTATATTAAGGAACTGCAGAGTGTGTTTTATTTAACAACCAATTAGCTTCCCTTAAACTTGAAAGTGTTTAGACACGCAGCATATGGCTCAGTATGACGATACTCTTTCCCTGGATGTCAACATGGGGGCAGCTAGTTAGAACCTCTGTGGACCAAAATGAGGGAAGACTCCAAGACCTTCCTCAAAGAGCAAGGTCTCCCAGGAAGAGGCTGGGGCAGTGTGTGGGGATTAAGCCAAGCAGAGGCCACTATTGGTTAGTGATGCAGGGAAAGGGAAGGTGTGAGCTGGAGGGATTCTCCCAGAACATCAGGGATCCTGCAGATGCTGAGATGGGGGCAGAGCATGCAGTGCAGATACCCTATGGGTATAGGGCCAATCAGAGTTTTTGTGGTTTCTGGTGTCATTTCTCATTAGATACTTAAGTTGTCTAAAAGTATAAATGCTGCCTTCTGGGCGTAAAAGTATCTTTTATTCTCCTGTAATAATTGTCTCTGAGGCTTATTGCCTCAGTCTGCTAACCTAGGCCTCGTCCTGGAAGCTTCTAGCCTTGGTACAATCTTATCTAGGACTACAATGTTTTCAACCTCTGAGACTTGCTGCCAACAAACTCATCCTTTCTAGTTATTTCTGAGCTCTGGCTGGCTGGTTCTACTCAGCTGGTCTAGCTCAAATTCCTTTCCAAGCCAACTGATTCAATCTAACTTTTTGCGGCTTCTCCTGAGTTGGTCTGAGTTCTCTGCTTGGCCTTAAACTAACTGGCAATCTGTTCTAATCTCCTGGTTCCTTTTCATTCTCTGGCTTGCTCTATCTCCAACTGTGTCTAGTTTGTTCTCTCTGTCTGTAACTTGTCTCTGTACAACTGTCCTGGTGACACTGCCTCCTCCCCACCCCCCACCCCCTTCTTGTGTAAGTAGCTTCCCTTTCCTCTCTTCTCCTAAGAGTTGGGATATCCTATTGTGTCAAATCTTTCTCTGATTTGTTACTTTGTCTGCCATTCAATTAGATATCACTTTCAAACATAGGTGCTTCCTTCTCTAACTGAGGGAATCCCTGACACATTACACAGCCTGGAAGACCTATGTAACCAGAATTGAGTTAGTGGAAAGTATATAGAAAACTACCCAAGAGGACCATGGTTACTGCGGGAGAAGAAAGAGGCATGTTTGCCAGCTGGTCAGTTATATACAATGCCTATTCGTGTAATGATGTAATAACCACTGTTAAGAAATAGCCCCTCTGTCCCTCCCTTTTCTGCTTTTATTCCACACTCCCCCCCTTTTATTTTCAAGACAAAGTTTCTCTGTGTAGCCCTGGCTGTACAGCGATCTGCCTGCCTCTGCCTCCTGATTGAATTAAAGGTGTATGCTGCCGCCACCATGGTTTCTAGCCTAATAATCCTCCTTCACTGATGACATTTGTAAAACATGAACACTCTCTAGCCTTTCTTCTTTCCTTTCTCTTTGCCCACCACACTCATCACCCTCTGTTAGAATGCAGTTTTTCACATGGTCTTCTCTTGGTATCTTCAGGGTTGGGGGCTGGTCCTCCCATCTTTTTTCTATGAGATGGTTTAGGTGACTCACAAAGAGACCAGACATTGCACTTGCTCCCAGCTGTGGTCTGAGCTGCTGGATCAATGCCTTGGGTATGCAGAGTACTCCAGAATTGGCTGAAGAAAAGAATGCTTGAGAAATACAGTTTTATGTCTAAGTTCTGCAAGACATCAGGTGCGCAGTGAACTCTGGACACGGTGGGCTTGGGTGGGGCTCAGCCTCCGGAGCTCTGCTACGTATTTTGGGAATTCTATCACCTGGTGTTCGTGTTGCTCTTTTACAGTCTGACCATTCCTGTTTTCTCTTTGTTTCCAGGTTGCCCATGATGTCATTTCCTGCCCCCCACCTCCCCCACCCTCATGCCATAATGGACTGTGCTCCTCTGTAACTGCGAGCCAAAATAAGCTCTTTCTACCTTAAGTTGCTTTGTCAGGGTGTTTTATCACAGCAATAAAAAAGTATCTAAGACATTGAACAAAAGAAACAGGAAAGAGTAGGAAAATTATTTCTTGTTTTCATATCCCACCACTTCCTAGTACTCAATGTGTTCATTTGAGAAAGGGCAATTTTGGATGTTTGGGTCTCTGTTTGATGTCTCATGTGTGTGTGTTTTGTATGTCTACCTACACTGTCCATATCCTGGGCTCATTATTAGCTGAAGGACATTGCCAAATGATATCTCAGTGACACCACTAAATAGGTAACTTATCTTTTCTAGGATAAGTTATAAAAAGATTCTAAAAAAACACAGTAGTTCTCATACAATTTAGTTAATATAGAAATACTCTTACCTGGTGTTACTGCAGCTTAATGTATCTGAAGAGTTTTCAGTCTTTATCAAAGGAGCTATTGAACTCTATCGCCTGGACTTGCAAATGAGTTAGGCAAAATGAAAGACTTGATTGGAAAGCTAAAGCAAGCCACATCTTGGTCTCCAGCCAACTGAGTTGCCCTGTTTATGATAAAGTGCTATTGTTTGCCTCTGGTTTCAGTGTGTCCCCAAAGAGTTATGTGCTGGGGATTTGGTTTCCTATGAGGCAGTGTGGTGAGAATGTAGAAATGTCTCTAACAGGAGGCCTAGTAGGGCTGCGTCCATCATATGGCAACTCTCAGAAAGGAGAAGGTAGTTCTCAGGGAATCCTCGTTAGCTCCTGGGAGGTCAGGAGTCATAAAAGTATAAGCCTAACTCTTGAACCCCCCCTGGTTTCCCTACTTAGCATGCTACCTCCTCTTCTCGTACATACTCCCATCGTGATACCATTTACAATGTTGTGATAGACACAGCCACCAGGGCCCCTCACTAGAGATGAGTAGACACTTGTGTCATGTTCTTGGATAGCCACAATTGTGAGCCAAATAAACTTTCAAACAAGTACACAGCATCAGATATTTTGCTATAACTGTAGAAAATAGGCCAGTACAGGAAGGGAGTGGGTTTGACTAAGCAAAGATGGTTGGCGTTGGGGTAGGTGGAAGGATAAAGTAAGTGACAATAAGTGGAATGATATCTCTGTGCTGTCAAGAGTGAAAGAGGGACTGAGTGTACCCACTATGAAGGAAAAATCATAACATAAGCATGGCCATGTCAAGGATGCTAATGCCTTGGCCTTGAGAGGATTGCAAGGTCTTCCATGGCTCAGTCTCAGGGCAATGACAAGGTTTTCCCCTGGCCCAAGTATGGATATTGACCAATGGGTTGACCTTTAGCCAGAACAGAAGCAGCATGTATAGAATACGAACCCCAGCTGTCAAGAGGATTGCACGACTGTCTTAGTTAAGGTTTTTATTGCTGTGAGGAGACACCATGACTAGGGCAACTCTTATAAAGGCAAACACTTAATTGGGGCTGGGTTACAGTATAAGAGGTTCAGATTATTATCATAGTAGGAAGATGATCTGTGAAGAGGCACCATGACTAGGGCAACTCTTATAAAGGCAAACATTC
>NW_022196896.1:42553597-42564902 GCF_008632895.1 Mastomys coucha
GTTCAGACTATTATCATCATAGTGGGAAACATGCATCATGCCAGCAGACTTGGTGCTGGAAGAACGCTCTACATCTTGGTCTGCAGGCAGCCAGGAGGGGACTCTCTTCTGCACTGTGTGGAGCTTTGAGACATCAAAGCCTGCCAACACAGCGACACACGTCCACCAAGGCCACAGCTCGTAGTAGTGCCACCTCCCATGGGCCAAGTGGCTTTAGACTACCACAATGATCATGCCCTTCTGAAATTGCTCCCTCCAGACACCGTCTACTGAGATTAGCTAATGAGCTTCCTTGTTCATGTTGTATATAACAAACATGCTAGATATCTAGGATGCTTCATCTGAGCACAGTGTCCACCTGATCCCAGCTTTAACTTTACTTCTCTCTCTCTCTCCCTCTTCTCTCTCGTTCTTGCCTCAAGTTTCTTTGTAAAAACAACATAGGACGCTGGTCACCTGCAAATAGTGTGTAGGTAGGTGTGTCACGGCAGTCCATCTGTCTTCACACTGGCAGGAGCCTTTTCTCTGGGGTCTTCAAAGGGGCCTGGGCACCTTTGGAGCCTTAGCTGAACCTTGGCTTTAGCTGGCAGAGCCTGCGACCCTTGGCCATGCAGCTTCAAATCCACTTCCCAAGCTTGGGGTGAGCGATGAAAGCCAGGCGTCTGAGTTTGTGGCTGCGGCTCTTTGGCATCTTGGGCTTGATGGCCTGAGACTTCACCAGGGCCTTGATGTCCTCTGCGCGTGCACTCACTGCCTTTGCATTGTTGGCCTGCATCTTCTTCAGGCCTTTCTTGTTGGGCTTCTTGGCAGAGTGCATACTCCTCAGGAACTTGGGGTCAATCCCCTTAAGAGATTCAGGTCTTTGTGACCAGGGTTTCTTGATGTCATTTCTGTGCTATTTGTGGGACTGGTTGTGTGTGGTGTGGTTCTGGGACTTAGCCATGTCTGCACAGTAACCCTTGGCTCCCACAGCACCTGAGACCGGAAGAGAAAGAGCCTGTCTGTCTGTCTTACTCCTCTGCAGCTCCCAGTAAGGTTCTAGGACCCAGCTGCTTTGGTCTTCTCAAGTCTCCATAAAATGGACTGACTCATGTAACAGTGATGGTCTATGGTTTCTGGCTGTCTCCCTGGGCCTGGTCACATAAACTCCATTTCCTTCAGAGTCTCTTGGGGCAGAGGCCTTTGTCCCTTGCATGTTGTAGCCCATTTTGATTGATGTAGGAAAGAACTCATCTATTTTCCAATTTAGCTTTGCTGGATTTTGTTGTTAGGAAACTCAAAAGGAGAATGTGAAGGAATATGGACTCTCAGTCATGATTTCTGAGATCCACTCAGAGAAACCTAATTATACAAGGCTTTCTCAAATGGCCATGTAGCCCAGATTTTTTACCTCAGCAAAGTTGGATATTGAAACCTATGTACCCGGGTGTCTGGGCACCTAAACTAAAGATTAACTTTTCCCCATGCTCTTTCATTTGTAGAATTTTAAGTCAAATTCATAGAGCCTCAATCAAAACAGTACCCAGCAAGAAAATAAAGAGCTTTGGAAGTGTAAAAAGGGAAGAAAGACCCACTGTTTTAGTTATAAGTCTCATTGTTTCAGGGAAATACCTGTCAAGGGAAATGTAAGGAAGGAAGGAGATTGACAGTTGTGGGGTGTATCCTACAGTGGCAGGGAAGGTGTGGCCCCAGGAGCTTGAGGCTGCAGGTCCCATTGTCCCTGTAGTCAAAAAAGAGAGAGACATGAAAAAGACTGTGTTGCTCCATTTCTGCTTTGTATTCAATTAGAGATCCCAGCCCACAGAATGGGCCCTTACCATCAAGGTGCATCTTCTCTCCCCAGTTAAACTTCCCTAGAACTGCCCTAACAGACATGGCCAGAGAGTTGCCTTAAGTTGATTCTAAACTCTATAATGCTGACAGTCAAGATTAGCCATCACACTGTGAGCTCGAGGCTCTTACAGTCTCTTACGATGCGAAGCAGCCAACCTGGCCTGTGGCTCTGAAGATATCCTGAGGACCCCCAAGCTCTCTGTGCCTCTTGCTGACTCTCACTCTTGGGAGAAGCAATGATCTAGTTTAAGGCCTAACTTTCAAAGGGAGAGTGTGTTGGCTGAAATCCAGGGTGCAGATCTGAATGGGGTCTCTAGGTGGCACTAGTTCACTTCTGAACCTCTAGGTCCTTCTGGAAGCTTCAGCGGAGTGAGTGCTTGGGAAGGCCACTTAGGCTTAGATAACATGCTTCAGACTGCTGCAGAGGTCAGGGTAAGCACTGTTCAAAGTCCATGACATAACAAACAAACAAACAAGCAGACACCCTACAGCTAGTGCTGTAAGCCTGGAGTCCTAACATTTCAGAGGCAGAGACTAAAGATCAAGAGGTTAAGGCCAGTCTCAGGCCAGCAGGGAGCCCTGCCTCTAACCAAATTTAAAAGGACATACAAATCCTGGCTGGACAGGAGTTTCTCAAAGCAGGAACAGGTGGGGCGTGCTTCCTGCAGCTGACTCTTTTAAACCAGGCTTGGAAGCTTGATGCAAGCCCTGCTTATTCGTGGAAGTCAGAGGCTGCTCCTCTTTGCTTTTCAGTGTGACAGAGACCATACCCAGCTCCCTCAGAACTAGTCCTGTGCTGTCCAGACTCACTTAGGAGAAAATACCTGGGTGCTTTACAATCAGGCTTTGGGACCTTGCCTGGGGGAGTCCTCACAGGAGAGAAGATTTGCTGAGGGTGGGCATGGGGCAGGGTAGTGGGAGGGGGAATAGACTCCTTTACCAGGCTCAGCACTGTGTGGACCTGCAGGTTGAGTTTCCTGCTGGAGTCAGGAAGCCAGGCTCCAGCTCTGGCCTGCCAAACCCTGCCCTGCCCTGCCTCCCTTGGCTTACCTGCGTTTTTCTGTCCCAAGTGGTTGTTCTAAGGAATGCTTCCTTCCTCTGTACCTACCCTCACCCCGGGCTTCTTGGCTCACTCCTTTCTTAGAGGGGACCCCTCCCTCCCACCGGTCTTCTCTAGTTGTTCTTTTTTCCCCTCCTCCACCTACTGTGAGCTGCCACCTCCCTATAGCATATAATTTGTGAAGTAGAACCTTGTGGAGGGCAGAGGTGTTACCAAACATGGCCCTACTGAAAAGCCTGGTTTCTACCCCTTGCAAATCACCCAGCACCACTGAGATCCCACATTTATAGAAGGTGGCTGGAAATGGCCCCTACATACTTCTAGGGTGCCAGTGAAACTTGTCCGAGGGGCATTATTGAGCGCTTGCAAGACTGAGGCTCAACAACTCTCAATAAATGTTAGTAATTCTTGTTTCACTTCACCCTGTCTAAGGATTTGTCTCTTTTGTGCTGTTATAACAGAATGTAACGCTGGGTAATTCATAATAGGCAGGAAGTTATTGTGTCCAGGTTCAAGAAGCTATCAAGTGCAAGATCAAGGGGCCTCCCGCCTAGTAGAAGCTTACCTGCTATATTATCACATGGCAGAAGTGGGCAGAGCTGGCAGGGGAGGACATGGAGCTCATGGGTTTCCAGCAACACCACACAAATGCATCCAATTCTGGAGATGCCCAATTCTGGAGATCAGCATTCAAACCATCTTTATGTGCTGCCACGAAAACCTTGCCATTGCTTAAAGGGAGTGTGTTTTAGAGTCAACAATATATGGAGGGAGTGTGTTTTAGAATCAACAATATACAGTATTCTTGATGTTGTTGGCTGAGTGTAGTTTGTGTCCCACCTCCAAATTCATATAGAGCCTCCTCCACCTCATGGTGGGGTTATGAGGTTGGGGATTTACAGGCAGCTGAGTCCCATGGCTTCTGTGAATGGATTAGTCCCTTTGTGAAGAGGACTAAGGGAGCTGCTTGCTCTTTCCACCAGGTTACCTGCAGATCTGCCCGTGCCTTGATCCTGGGCTTTTTCACCTCCAAGGTGACAGAAGTCATTCCTGTTGCTTATAAGGCACCCGGTTTATGGCATTTGGGCTATGAAGGGTATTTTAGGAATTCTCAGAATGGAAGCTGGTCTGGTGTAACACAGTGTGAAAATGAGCACCCCTTCCCGTCCTCCCCTTCCAAACGCCACATACAATGGAGACAGCATGCCTGGTTAAGAACTGACACTTGCTGAGCTACAAGGGGACGAGGGCACAGCAGGTTCCAACCCATTACAATTAAGTTTTTCTGAAGTGAGACTTAGTATAAAATGTCCTAGCTAGGTGCCTGACTGTCATCTGAGCCCTTAGGTTGCTGAGGCAAATGTATTGCAGTGCTAGAATCTAGTATGGATCATACAGCAAGAACATTTCCTAAAAAAAATAAAATAAAAATAATTGCAAATGCAAACGCTAACTTGCTTCCCAGGCAACTGGGAACATCAAGGAGAAACTAATTTCCATTGCCGTGAAGTGTAAGGTCTGCTCCACCCTAGCCCCCATGCTAGCCCCCATGTCTGCCACTAGAGCTTACAACTACTTGGCCTTAAGTGTGAAGCAAGGACTTCAGACGAAGCACAGATCCTGCATAAGAAACAGCTGAAGGAATCAATCTAAAACACCACAGGCTGGAATCGGAGAATTCACAGCAATAGGGAAAAACACAGGAAGAAAAGTCAAGGACAGCTGGGTTAATGAGTACAGCCAGTCCAGCTGCTCTCACCTCCGGAGGCTGGAGTGCTGACGTGGATGGAGCTGAGTGGAAGATGAGGGTGGTGAGTGCAGCAGACTCTTCTGGGCACTCACTGTACAGTGATACATAATGGAGTGTGATAGACGTGACCTGCTGAACGAGCTGCGGACGGACTGTAATTAGAACATAGTGCTCATCAGAACAGCCACACAAGGAGAACAATGATTACTCAAACCGAAGCTGCATTCCACATGATGGCTTCTAAAGTTCTTTATTCTTAAAAGAGGGAGGAGAAAAAAAAACCCAATACACGCCATGCAAAATTCCGATCCTGTGCAACAGGAAAGGATGGCTTCTGTAGGATGCTCAGTAGAGACTGTAAGTGTCCTCTCCAGGAAGCATGGCTGTCTCTTTCTCACATTCCCTTCATACCAGCATTTCTGTGTGGAGACTGAGTTGAGCCCCCATACTGTTATCAACAAAGAAATTGCTTCTGGGTTTGAATCAGGCTTTCTGTCCACTGAGAATGACAGATGACAGTAGTTCTGAAAGGTACTCTTTGAAGATGAAGTTCAATCCAGCTATACACATGATTTTTTTCAAAGCTTCATATAAAAAAGTACATAAATCACCCATCACTCTAATATATTCCTAGTAGTCTTCCAGCCCCTAAATCCATTCTTTAGAACCCTACTTATTTGTCTTGTATTTAGAATATACTGTTTAGACACTCTATCTTCTGGCCTCTTACAGATAACTATTATTACTTAGATTCTGAATCATTAGCATGACGTTATTTGCCCGAGCTCATTAGTGACCTGAATCTGGCCCACCTGCTGAAATGTGATTTCCAGGACACTTTACAAGATCAGCTCAAACTTCGTAAACCATCATGCTCACATGGAGTTTAACTCTAGGACAGTGACTCCAAGCAGCAGAAAACGCAGGACATTTTATTAACTGGCCAATGGGAGGGGGCTTCATAAACTATATCCTGTTTTAACAGCATCTTTACACCTGGGATTGGCTTTTATGATTATGTCACATACTTGTAAGACTCCAGACAGAGATTGCTGTGTATGGACATCTGTCTTGTTAAATATGGGTGTAGTGTTCCAATGGTTTGGTGCAACCACAGGCTGCTCAAGAGCACTCACCATGGAACCTTGGTGTTGCATGGCAAAGCATCATGCTCAATGAGGCTGTAAAACTTCAAATAGGAATAGTAACAACTCACATGTCTACTTGTGTTGAACACTGGGCACAGAGCTACACTCACCCTTGGTGTCCAGGGTTTCAGTGCCCTGGGTACAGGGACTACCCAGAGGGTTAGTTTCTATGACATTCCTTAGCCTATGGGACCTCATCCCAATAAACTATGAATGTAAAATCCATTTTAAGATACAGAACATCACAGCATAGCCATAATGCTCACACTAGCCTACAGGTGGGCAAAATCATCTAGCACAAACCTGTTTTAGAATACAGCATTGAGTACTTCATGTAACTTTACTGAATACTGTCTTAAAAGGAAGCATAATGGATGGGTAAGCTTTTGAACCACTGTGAGGTTGAAAACATCTAAGAACTTACCACTGAAAGCAGTGATACAGAGCTTTATTTGTAGGACTCATGTCGTCAAGGTTTGAATGCAGGTTAACTAGTCTTACCCTTGGGTAATTGGTAGTCAGCTGAACCCTAATGAGGTTATATATTAAACTGGTTAATATGAAGCCTTGTGGATTTTTTTATGGTCTACTTGGGTTACTGATGGCATGGATGGGGCCTCTTATGTTGTTTATTTTCAAGACATCCAGACTTTGATTGCAGGTTGGATAAATACATTATCTTTTCACTAGATGGTTAAGCTAGACAAACTGGCTTTGCCTTTTTCTAAGTAGTATTCAACAAACCCTGTTAATATGTCATTTAGCTACTGGCGCACTTTTTGTGAAGCAACACATGCTTGGACAAACAGAACTGGGTTAGCTTTGTAAATAGTTTTCATCGTGTGCTCTGGAGCTATTTGCAAGCACACTGCCTTCTGGAGATGCATGGAGCTTTACAAGGACTCCAGCACTGTTCCAAGTTCTTCTTCTAGAACAACAGGTGTACGCCTCTGGGACATCTGTTTAAGTATCAGCTCCTAGAATTTTCTCTAGGGTGATTTCTTAAATCTAGGCTCACAATACACAAACAGGTGCTTAGTGTATTTTTATTCTTAAAAGACAGACTCATTGTTGCCCATGTACTGGCAATTAGAACTCCTTTTTCAGTGAACTTGTCTGACCACACCCTGGAGATAATCATATCTTTACAACAAAAATCTTCCCATACCCTGGAGAAACTTGGTCAATGAGTTCTGAACCTAAGGACTTTGCAAGGTTGTTTAGGTTTAGCAGAATGTGATTAATATCTTCATTCTTGAATATTCCAACCAGGTTCTTTCCAACTCGATTCTAATTTCAGGCAAGAAACTATCTTAGGGAGAGAGAGTAAATCCCAGAACGGGTAGTTCAAGGCTGTTTGGAGAGTAGAGCTAACAGTGGCTCCCCTAGTTCACAGGCTGTTTCCCATGAGGTTTTAGTTTTCTCTGTCCATTTATAGGGCCAATCTCAGCAGGACTGGAGGACAGTAAGGACACTTTCTACAGGGTCCTGGGAAGCAACTAGCCTGTCTACCTGTGTGATTTCTTCTCCCTCACCCACCCTGAAATACAGTCTAAAGTACCAAACACAAGTGCTGTAAGTAACTCAGAAAGGTTCTGGTCAAAGGAGGAAACAACGCTTACTAAATAAACTGTTACCACTGCTTGGGTACCAGGAAGCGTATTTTCTTATGAAAAATAAGACCCATCTTTTAATAGTACACTTTAATGAGAATATATGTTCCAAATAGCTTAAACATTACAGAGAAGGAACTGTCCAGGAAGCAGCTTGTGAAAGTAAAAATTTTTTATTTCAATTGATTTCTCCATGTACCGTCCGATTGATCTCTCCATGTATCGTCCGATACAATGCCAGTTCTCAGGGCAGAGATTGGGTTCCACTGAAACTTGGTACTGCTACAGAGAGCGACTATTTTTCCCAGGAAGCAGGAAAATGGCTAGAGAAGAGAAAGCACGACTTTCTAGTAGCATGGCAACTTAGCCACAGGCCTGAGGCTTGTGGCTTCTGTAGTCAACATGGTGGTGACAGAGTGAGAAACGGGAACAATGGAGGATGTGCTGAATGACAATGGGCAGACCGAGCAGGGTGCGAGGACAAGCATAGAAAAGGGAACCAGGGTCTTACTCAAATGCTTTGTAGAGCCTTTCTGTAGATACAAATATATATATATATATTTATCCAAAAATATGTTTTATACAGATAAACGTTTCTCAACTAAAGATGGGTCCAAAGCTATACTATAACATAAAGCACGTCTTCTGCTAAGACTGTCCACCTGAATTTTCAATTTCTTTAAAGTTAGTGCATTAGTTTCCCAAATATAATTACCTGACACCTCTTTTTATAGATAGAAATCAAGCAGGCATTACTTTTTAAAAGGGCTTGCAGGTTAAGATGCTATGCATATCAAACTTACAACAAGTCCCATTAAAAACCATTATTAAACATATCAAAAAGGGCTATGGAAGTTGAATATTCCTCTTCACAGTAAACATTTTCTGATTGCCAGCTGATAAATGTCCAAAATGCACAAAAAGTTCACTTCACTTCCTAAGTACTTCACTTCTTTATGTTAATAAGACTTCTGCTCCAATAGACCGCAATAAATCTTGCATTAGCTATCAGTACTTTTTAATGGGATGTAACGTGTACAACCACGACTTAGAAAATAAAGTGCACACTTATTTTGGTGATTTTACAAATCTTTTTTTCTTTTTTCAGGTGTAAAGGCTACAAAAAACTCCTAAAAATTAGAGAACACTGAAAACATTAAAAGTTTGACATCTGACTTCATAGTATTTCCATTTTACCCTGAAAGACAACTTAAAAAATATGACCTTCTTAGAATAGGTCACCTTGCTATAATATTGTAAAAAAATTGGTGAGAGCAAGAAAAATGTTCACTGGTTATATAGGGGTTTGTAAATGGTTTCTCCCCAAATCATTTGAAAAAAATGGTAAAGATAAAAAGCAAAGCAAAACAAACAAACAAACAAACAAGAAAAAGAAAAATGAAAGGTGGTCCCCAAACTATTTTGAAGGCAGATAGTTGAGTCTAAGCTAAAATATGTTCTCACTCAGAGTGATCACCCTCCCCTCAACGCCCTTTATGATGCAGGAACAGTGCGACAGCAGAAACAGAGAGCATAAACTGCATTTTCAAGAAAAGAAAAATTGCTACTGCTGAAAGATAAGAGTAGAAAGCAGATTCTTTGGGGGACATTAATCGGTCAGTTTCCGATCCATTACGAAGACTTCTCTTTCCTGTTCCGAGGAGAGTCCGCTCCATTGGATGTGACTGTGCCGTTCACACCATTCTCTGCAATGAGAGATAAGGCAGGGGTTGTTCATGGCATAAGCAAATGCGAGCACTAACTGTTCATACAGTTACGCTGTGTATCTGCAGGTATGAACTGAAGCCCCAAATTCTCAGGCAAATTTTGTGATCCTTAATGTGAATGAGGACTTAGGCAGCAAATTACAGGGAAGTAAGCACTATTCAAACTCCACAGTCCATGATAGACTCGGAGCTGTCTCCTCCTGCATGGCGAAGCCCGAAAAGGTTATTAGGGACGGTAATATAGCTGATGGGGACTGCAGTCCATTCCTCACAGCTGTGACAAGGTGCCAGCGGTGGCAGCACACGCCTTTAATCCCAGCACTCAGGAGGCAGAGGCAGAGGCACGTGGGTTTCACATCCATAGAGAGAGACTATGTGTCCTTTGAGGTACAAAAGAAGCATTTATTGAACTTGGGTACAGGCTGAGCTATAATCTAAGTGTCAGCAAATTTTAGGGAAGGGAAATTCTTTGGAAGGCAACCTTAAGTCACAATGGAATATAGACAGCAGAAGAAGGACAAGCGGGGGATGACAAGACATCTAATAAATCAGATAATGGACTCACAAAAAAGTTGTGGTTCCAAAGAGAAACAAGTTCCAAGTATTTGGAGCTGGTCAGCACCCAAGGCTTGAGTGCAGCCAGGGTGAGGGAGAAAGTTTCCCTGAGCTCTGGGTGATTCCCAAGGAGCACTCAAGACTAGAAGCCATCTCAAGAAGGGGACCTCAACTCCAAAAGAGCCAACCAAGCCTAAGGCTGGAAGCAAGAGTAGGAACTGACATAGTAAAGACACAAAAACAAACAAACAAACAGATGTAAGAATAAAATAATCAAGAAAGACTTAAAAGTACTTTACTTTGTCTCAGTGTTAGAAATTGTACCCTGGTAGAACACCTACAATTCTGTGTAGGTCTCTACCCTGAGCTACATCTTAGCTCTAATATGCTGGGGTTTGACTGACAAGAAAAACAGGCATAAATTCCTTGGTGGGGAAAAAAAAAATCACAGGTTGCTGAAAGGGAGAGATTAAATCGAGACTGAATTCCTTGAGTGTCAGTCTGCAGAGACAGACTTACTGTTAAGTCCTCTAACAACTTACGGACAAGCAGCCCCAGAGTCACCCAGGATAGATGGATTTAACTCGGTTTATAAAGCTGCTGGAACCGAGGAGGGTACTGGGAAAAAGTGACAATTGTAGGCCAATCTCTTACATGAACACACATGGAAGAAAATCCTAAATAATCAAAAACCAATAAAGCAAAGGTGCACCACCATCCGTCCCTAACGTGTATATGCCAGGATTGAGAGAGTCATTTTATATCCAGAGAAGAGAGGGCTGGGTGACGCCTCCGCAGTCACAGACAGTCCTTGCTGCAAGAATGTGAGGACTGATTTCACATGTCCACACCCAATGGAAGCCTCTGTGAAGACAAGGACCTAAATCTCTGTGTGCCATATGTAGGGACAGGAGGACTGCTGGGCTCACTAGCTGCCATCCTCACTCCAGATTCAGTAAAGACCCTGTCTGAAGGGAGAAAGGCAGACAGCAAGACACCCAACATACCTGTGGGTCGCTATGCCTGCACCATGCCCATACCTGTTCTCAAGTCAGGAGAATTTAGTAAGACAATGCAACATAAACAATCTGGATTGCGAGGAAGGTGCAGAACCTAATTTCATTTATAGATGACCCCAAAGAAGCCACACCCCCTAAACCACTTAATCTAATCTAAGTCCATCAAAGATTGCAGGATGCCAGATCGATTGGCAGATTCAACTGTACTACATATATATATATATATATGTAGTGTACAATCTGAAAATGAAATTAAAGAGATGATTCTACTTCATAGCAGCATCCAAAAGAGTAAAATATTTGGGGAGATATTTAATCAAAGTACTTGCCATTTAGATCGGTAACTATAAAATTTTATTGGAAGGCATTAAAGAGCAGAATAAATGAACAGACATCCACGCCTGTGCTCCCCACAGCATTTACAGATGAAAGAGAATTTGGAGCAAAACTCCAGGTGGTTTTGGCAGACAGTAAAAGGAGGATCCCAAAACTCACACAGAAATGCTTGACACCGGAAATGAATGAAATGTGAAAAGGAAGAAAACTGAAGAACCTTCCAGAGCCACAGAAAACAGCCAGGCAGTGAGTGAACTACCTCCC
>NW_022196896.1:42565182-42587049 GCF_008632895.1 Mastomys coucha
GCCAGGCAGTGAGTGAGCTACCCTCCCCCACACCACCACAGCAAGGCAGTGAGTGAGCTACCCCCCCACCACACCAAGACAGTGAGTTACACACACACATACACACACACACACCCTACAGCACAACAGTGAGCTAACCCCCACACACACATACACCACAGCAAGGGAGTGTCTACCCACACAACCACAGCCTCGCAGTGCAGTATTTGCATGGTGACAAACACCTAAATACAAGATGGGACTCATTTTTCTTTTCTTTTTGAAACAGGGTTTCTCTGTGTAGCCCTGGCTGTCCTGGAACTCACTCTGTAGACCAGGCTGGCCTCAAACTCAGAAATCCGCCTGCCTCTGCCTCCTAAGTGCTAGGATTAAAGGCGTGCGCCACTACTGCCAGGACTCATGAGGTGAGTCAGTCTTCCCTCAAACAGTACAAGAACAACTAACTGTGTATGAAGCTAAGAAAGATGTAGCTCCCTAAAATGAAGCCACTATGCATCAGAAACAATCTGGGCGCTCTCCCTAACGACTCAGCAGTTCACACCAAACACATACCTAAGAGCTAACACAAAAGGTGTGGAGACGACGACTGGAGCGTGTGATTACATCGCCTTATAGTTAAAAATGTGCACAACCCAAATGTGATCCAACTTGATAGAGCATGGCATGTTCATACACGACTGAGCAGTGGCTGTGCTGCAGCACAGCTGCACTATGGCTCAGCAGGTGAAGGTGCTGCTGACAGGCGGCACCCTGAGCTCCACCCCACAACCCAAATGTGATCCAACTTGATAGAGCATGGCATGTTCATACACGACTGAGCAGTGGCTGCGCTGCAGCACAGCTGCACTATGGCTCAGCAGGTGAAGGTGCTGCTGACAGGCGGCACCCTGAGCTCCACCCGTAGGTCCCAGAAGGAGAGGGCTGCTGCCCAAGTGTTGTCCCCTGCCACCCACACGCACAGCTTGGCCTCACTCACCCTCCATGAATAAAAATGTAATTTAAAAAAATTAAAAATATTCTGCTATGGTTGGCAAGGTATTTCAGTAATTGGCTGCTTTGCAAGTCAGATCCCTGGAGCCCATGTTAGATGAAAGAGCAACGCCCCCCTCCTCTGATCTCCAGACAACATACAGATGCATCTACATAATACACAGAACAGTTAAAATATGCCAGCTGAGGTCGGTCATGGATGACCTCGCCCTGTACTGCTCCGCGTACAGGAACTATCTAGCAAAGCTTTGGGAATCAAAAGCCCGATGGCTAAGTTTCTGCATGCCTCCACATCTGTGAGCGCACGACTGAAGTCAATACCAACCTGTTCCTTTTCTGGAAGACCTGCCTTTGGTCACAGCCAGTTTCCTTTTCACAGGTGGGGCCTGGAAGCCAGAATGTTCCCTCCATCTCCGAAGCTGGAAGTTAATGAACTTCCACATCATGAAGGCTTGTGTGATGCAAATGGACGCCAAAACAGCGATCCTGAAAAGCACGTGGGAAACCACACAAAAATTAGACTGTATTAGGCTACAGTCTAACCAGAAAGAAGTACTGTGATCTGATGGTGATGACTCAGTGCTAATGCTTAATGAAAAGGAATAATCATTCACTGAAAAAAATCATCTCAGAAGATAAACAAAAGCTTTAGCACTGTCTTGCGTGGACAGAAACCATCAACAGGCATGAAGCCAAACCAAGGCTCTAGCCCCAGTTAGCCCTCACTTTTTCCAGCAGACAGGGAGAGGCTGGCAGTGCGCTCAGCAACAGGGGACGGACGCTCCAGTACCTAACAGCCAACACGTTGAAGTTTCCAGTACTCAAATCCAGCTTCTGACTCTCCGCTCTTGCCAGGCCAAAGCCAACAGTAAGAACTGAAAGAATTAGGGTCAGAAGTCTTCCCAAAACAAAGAGAACTGCCCAGAGAGAAAACCTGCAAGAAAGACATGCACAATCACAGTAAGAAAACCATGAAGACATGATCCTACTGTAGTTAGAGCCCTCCTGAGCAAACGTGTATTCAAACAGTTCTGCTGTGTTATGGGTGTGCACGTGTGTGTGAGACTGTGAAGACCCGATCAGTGAGGGCAACTTCCTCACTGAGACAAAGGTCTGTCACTAATTAGATCTCACCGACTGTCCGCCTGGCTCGCCCAGCCCCTCAATACTCTTGCTGCCACACCATACCTGGCTTTTTTTTTTTTCTCCTTTTGAGATGGGGCTAGGAATCTGAACTCGGGCTCTAATGCCTGCACAGTGAGCACTTCCCCACCAAGCCATCTTTCTAGCCCCTAAAACAGCATTTCTTATTTTGCAAAAAGGATCCGTGTGTTTGAATTCCTGGGAAATCCTATACAATGTAGCATACTGTCAGAGGTCCACAGCATGGATTACCCTATTTAGGTTTCCAGAACTCCAGCAGACAACTGTTTAATATTTTTGTTCACTGTGAAGTACTAGTGATGTGCTTCAGAACTTATGTACTAAGCAACTGAAACATGCTGGGCTCAGGCAAGCCAGTGCTGCTATCCACAACCAACGCCGATTCCTCTTTCAGAGCTCACAGACACCACTATATACAGGTTACACTTTTCACATCTTTCTTTTCCATTGGAGTTTTTCTATCGGAGTCTTTTCATATCCTTAAGACTGTACTACCCATTTCTTTATTCTCTCCTTCTTATAACAGTTTTATGCTGTACATGTTGTAGGGACAGGTGGGGGCACAGGCATGCCATGCGGAGGTCAGAGACAGCTGTGTGCATTTGGTCCTCTTCTCACGCCTTTTTGTGCTTCTGGGGATGACCGTAGGTCTGCAGGCTTTTCTGTTGAGCATCTCACTGGGCCCGCCTCTTTACTTTCTTCTAAAAGTTTTCTTCGCTATCGCTCCTTTTCTCAAAAGAAAGCCATGCTATTGCAGCTGTACAAACACTAAGTCCAATACAGTACCTGTCCAGCTAAGAAACACTATTTTTAAAGAAAGAAATATAGGCTATGAACATTGTTTTTAAAATTATTTATCTATTTATTTAGGTATATGTGTGGGTGTTGTGCCTACATGTATGCCTGTGCAGTGTGTGTATGCCTGGTACCTGTGGAGGCCAGATGAGAATTTTGGATCCCCAGGAACTGGAGTTACGGATGGCTGTGAGCCACCATGTGGGTGCTGGGAATTGAACCCAAGTCCTCTGCAAGAGCAACAGGTGCTCTAACCACTGAGTCACCTCTCCAGCCCAGAGCATCAACATTGTTCAGTGGTGATTCTGCTTCCTTTTAATGTACTACTAACAAAAATGTACAATTTTTGAGGATGCAGGCTTTGACAGTCTAGGCACTGACTGAACAAACAGGAGAGGGCAGCACTTACCCTTTCTGATACTTCTCGTCACTAAAATAAAAGAGACGAGAAATGTGAAAAAGAAATTCAACGAAATAGTGCAGCACCAGAAGAACAAGGCCCAGATGGTTCAAGCTGGTGAAAGAACACACAAAGAAAGGCTAATTACCAACTCAGATAAATTCGCACGCTATCTGCTAGTCATACGCAAGCCAAATGTCAACTCACTTCAAAAGATAAGCTCCTGCAATATGGAAAAGGTAAAGACCAATGTAGACGAGCTGACGAGGAATATCTTCCTGCAAATAAAAGGACATATCATACATGAACAACATGGTCAACACTTTCACTTTTTTTAAAAAAAGATTTATTTATTTATTTATTTATTTATTTATTATTTGTAAGTAAACTGTAGCTGTCTTCAGACACACCAGAAGAGGGCATCAGATCTTGTTACAGATGGTTGTGAGCCACCATGTGGTTGCTAGAATTTGAACTCAGGACCTTCGGAAGAGCAGTCAGTGCTCTTAACTGCTGAGCCCTCTCTATCCCCAACACTTTCACTTTTAATGGCATAAGCCATAACGCATTTCTTACATCTAGATGACTCGGCATCTTAGCCCTCCCTTTCTGGTAGTCACCTGACTGAGACAATAACGATGGCAGATAGAGAGCCATCCACAAAATCCATACTCACAAGCAATAGTTCCCCAAGATGCTGTCGGAGCATCAACAGGCTTTCAAACAACAGTTTTCAAGGGCGCTTTCCCTTAGCTGCACACAAACAAGCGCACTGAGGCGCTGCTCACCTACCCCAGGTGCACCACACAGAAAAAGCCAACAGGACAAACTAAGTTCTGTGCTCCTGTGGGTGTGGTCTTGGGCAAGTTAGCTCAATTCTGCATCACAAGCCTAAAAACACCACCAAGAAAAAAAGAAGGGAGGAGACATGAGAACTCAGGGAGCTGCCAGAGAGCAAGCATCCCAGGTAAGACATAAGGCTAAGCAGAAACCGCATATCTGGGAAAAGACTGCTTCAGGGGACTGCACCACGGCAAGCATTGTTCTCCAGTCTTCCTGGGAGTACCGCCATGGGGCTGGGAGCTCAAGGATAAGAGGCTGATAAGCAACCACTCTCTTGTCTGGTCCCTGGTCTCTGGTGTGGGGAACAGGAGAGAACCAAGAGAGCTTGGTAGAACTGGCTTTCTGAGAAGGAGCTCACAGAAGCAGTCTGCTGCTTAGTCTTGAGTAGACCTCCTGTTCCAAGACGGCTCATCAGCACAGCTGTGGAAACTACAGACTGGTCTGACACAGCTGGGAGAAGAAGGTTTGCTGTGTTCTCAGCACATCTCTCCTGTTGTTCTATGCTTTTGTTAGGAGAATTACCTTTCTCATTACCAGAAGCCACAGTCAGATTTTGCTTACAAATAATACACAAAATACTTAAAAAAAAATGAGTCATTTAATAGTCAGGCGGTGGTGGCGCATGCCTTTAATTCCAGCACTTGGGAGGCAGAGGCAGGCGGATTTCTGAATTGGAGGCCAGCCTGTGTCTACAGAGTGAGTTCCAAGACAGCCAGGGCTATACAGAGAAACCCCGCCTCAAAAAAGTTTAAAAAAAAAAAAGAGTCATTTAATAAGTGTTTCAGAGAAAGTTCTGTGGTGTGATTCTGGATGTGTGCTTCCATGCCTGGCTACTATATTCTCAACACTTATAATAGCTTATGCAAAAAGGAAGTCGTGGAATGCCATAAAATTTGGATAATCTCATTTTTCTGTGAACAATCTAACTGGTATATTTAAATTATGAATTCCAAAACTTCTAATTGTTCTTCCAGGATCTTTTTATTAAAGAGCTCTTGTAGACTTCTATTTTCATAACAAAACATTTCTTTTAGATTTATTTTTTTTTAAGATTTATATATTTATTATATGTAAGTACACTGTAGCTGTCTTTAGACAATCCAGAAGGGGGCGTCAGATCTCATTATGGATGGTTGGGGGCTTCCCATTCAGAACAGTGAGCTCTTCACACTGTCCTTACTCCTCTGCCAGCGACACTGCTGCCAAACAGTCGCCACTAAGTTTCTTCCATAAAGATTTCTCCCCAAAATACACTTCATAGAGTAAAGTTTAAGAAAAGGTTTAACACATATACAGCTGTTACTTTCAAATTATGCTAATTACTTGAAACAGTTACTTTCAACTGTCACATGTAAGTGTTAAAAATAGTTTCAGTTAAGTTCTAAGTTATGCAAATTATTCCATAAAAATGAGACCACACTTCTGGAGAAATGCCATCTGGCAGGAAGTGATAAGAAAGAGCTTTAGGAGATAAATGAACAACTGCTTTGAAAAGTTCCTTCTTACTCACCAGGGTCAGTGTATGAGGGACAGACTTGGATTAATAATGAAATCCAAAGGTATGGATATTCAATGGGTATGCAAATTCCTAAAGAAAGCTTAGAATAGCTGAGCCATGTCCAGGAGCCTAGCATCAAGAAACTATGATACTCTCAAGACTGTTGTCCAACAAAGCTCCCCACAACTACACCAATGTCCCCTAAATCTGTCTAATCCATAGATGGCGGCACACATACCTATCACTTCCCCTCAGTCAGGGGAGACCGACGAAGGAAGGTCATGACTGGGGCCACACAGAAAAACCATCTTTAAAGATGTTGGGGGTGGTGGTGGGTGGGGAGAATCTTCTATATAAAACAGTAGTTGTTAGCCTCACAGGGATGAGGGGCACTGAATACAGCCAGTGCCACTATGAAGTAAGACTGTGTTTGAACTTCATTTCTTTACCAGTAGCCAGCAGCTACAATTTTGCACAGCACAGCCTGAGACCCAAGCCCTACACGAGGAACCCACCAGACAGGGAAGAGCTCCAGGAAACTGTGGGTCTAATAATTTTTCAGACATTCCAAAACCAAGTACCCTCACCTTACTTTGTCTGATCAACTGTAAAAGTATTCCTCTTTCTGACATGTGCCAAAGTGTATGGCTTCTACTCTGGAGCTGTTTGCTAAGCCCAGCAGACACCTGCCTGGTACACATAGAGAACAGACGGGAAAGGGCCTATTCGTAGTACATGCTTTTTAAAGACAATCTGTGGACTTTGGGAGGGAAGAGATAAATCTGTCAGTAAATGGATGTTATAATAGCACTTAGGAAAACTTCTCAAAGACCAAACCTTCTACCTGTGGCAAATGTGGATAAGCAAGCACACAACTAACAAAAAGTAAAATGAACCCATGTGCAGCTGTAACAGGCTCGGCCATTAATAAATGACAGAAACTGTCTCATCTGGATCCCTACCTGTTTATCCTTCTCTGACATTACTTTCAAGTAATGCCACATTATTATTAAACTACTACTAAACTATAGTTACACAAAAATAAAGATATTTGATTAATTTATCCCAGGGAAAAGGTAATCCTGAAAGAGCAACCTTCATGTGAATATAAGTGTGAAATACAAGGCAAAGTGTACAGAATGGAGGGGGAGATTCCAGAGGGAACACCCCACCTGCACCCAAGCACAGCTGGGCAGCTCCTGAGGAGCGAGGAGAAAGAACAGTAGCAGTAACTGTGTATGTTGTGGAGGTCGGCTTCTTAAGGGGGCATGGAGAGCTCCAGTAGCTGGTCTACTTCTCCAAGCACAGGCCTTTTCCATAGGCTAAAAGAGGACTGGCCCACCCACCAGGCTTCCCTAGTGAAAACTGAACTGCGGTTTACTTTGCTGTCAACACAGATTTCTTCTTTTAGACTTACATACAGAACAGCTAGTTGAAATCCAACTAGTTACTTGTGAAATAAATTGCTAAAAGAAAACCACTAAGGGGACTAAGACAATCCTGTAAAAACTTGGTTAAGTTTTAATTGAAATCCCCACTGATTTAAGAGTGAGCAATCAGCAGCTAAAGCACAATCACAAGGTGTTTTGTTTTTAAGAAATAGTTGGGAGTTTTAGGTTCCTATGGGTGCAGAGACATGGAAGCAGAGCTGAGGCCAGGGCACAGGCACACTCAGCGTTAGCAACAGTCACACCGTTTGCTTGCTTGCTTGCTTGCTTCCTTTCTTTTTTTTTAATGTTTTTTGAGACAGGGTTTCTCTGTGTAGCACTGGCTGTCCTGGAACTCACTCTGAAGTCCAGGCTGGCCTAAAAGGCAGAGATCTGCCTGTCTCTGCCTCCCAAGTGCTGGGATTAAAGGCATGTACCACCACTGCCCAGCAACAAGACAATTCTTTAAAGTTAAAAATCAAAATAATACAAATCCAGCTTACTTTTTTGGTTTTCTGGAAGTAGAGTTCAGGGAACGCATGGAGCCAGTATGCCAGCTGGGAGATGTAGAAAAACTTCATTTGAAAGCTGAGTGAGGAAGGGAAATATCTTTTAAAGGACAGTATTTTAAAACAAAACAAAGAAAACAACAACCAAAAAACCAAAGAGGCACCAGATGGCAGAAGAGACCGAGGTGGCCAAGCTGTTGCTGTCATCTCATACAACGTGCCACCCATTTTCAGCGGAAGCTTGCACAATTTCCCCACCATTCAGTCAACGGTAGCGTTGCACCAATGGGCAAAGCATGCAGAACCCCTTGTCTGTCAGTTATTCAAGGTTGAACAGGAGACCTGCAGATCTACACAGCTTCATCAACGGGGAGATGGGGCAAAAAGACACAAGGAATACATGGTAAAAGGGGAGGGGCCATGGCAAAGCCATGGCTCAAGGCGTCACTGGAAATGGGCAATATTTTCCTTAGTGAGGTATTACTTCCTCTGGGCTACAACACGCAAGAATACAAACAAATGGAAGCAGAGGCAGGAAAGGCAGGGCGGAGGCAGGGAGGGTTCCTGGGGGTTGGGGGTGGGGCATGGTCAAGTGAGACGCCGCAGTCTCCTCTGAACACCACGCATCCCTGCCTCTTCTGCCTGACCATCTCCTCACTCTTACCCCTGAGTGTGAAGTGGAAAAGCCAATCTGAAACCATTTCTAGAAGGTGCACAGCTGCATGTAAGTATGACTCAGAAAGGGGAATATTCTATCACTGTTGGCTTTAAGACAGGTATGTTCATGGCCACACGACTCCCTTCCTTCGTGAACTGTTCTCTGTGAGTGAGTACCGTCTAGGTTGGAGTGTCCAGACCTTCCCAAGCAAAGGGACTAAAGAGAGAGACAGCGCCACTGTTGATAGGACATAAGTCTCGATGGGTAAGGGCGCAAAGCACAACTCACACACGTGGGACGATTAGAGAACATCCGAAATCATTACAGATGCTACACAAATATAAACCAAACAGCCAACACTGGGTGCAAGGCAATGTAGCAAGGAAGATTCTCTTGCAACAGGATCACGAGGGAACTGTGTCATTCTGACAAGGAGCTTCCAGAAGCAATGTATAGACATCCAGAATGCAAGCAAGAAGAAAAAGAACCCGAGCCTTAGGAATTTGACAGAACAGAGCAGAAATGAAGGAATAGGAGAAGTAGGGCTATGGAAAGAAAAGACAGAAACCACAGGAAGATGTAGACATGCCAACAGGAAAAGATTAAGGCACAGGACGGGCAGAGCACACTAGTTACAATCGTTAAACCTGGGGGCCGCGAGCTGGCTGCTCAGAGCGTGCACACACTGCTCCTATAGAGGACCTGGGCTCCACGGCAGCTTACAACCATCCAAAACTCCAGCCCCAGGGGATCTGAAGCCTTCCCACACTTTCTTTGGCACCAGGCACACGGAGGTACACATACATATGAGTAGGCAAAACAATCACACATAATAAAATACTCTCTTTAAAAATGTGTTAAGATCAGTTGTCTCAAGTTGGTGGAGGTGATGGAAAGACAGGAAGAGCACCCAGCTCTTTCTCCTTATGACAGGGTAATGCCACTATTCTAGGCTGCAGGCACGCGCCACTCATACTGTTATCAAGTTCAGAGGGAGAACCAAGTGAGTGGATTCAAGTTGTCTGTGAAATGAACCGTCTTTAGTTAAGAAAGGCCTGTGGGGCCGGGCGGTGGTGGCACACGCCTTTAATCCCAGCACTTGGGAAGCAGAGGCAGGCGAATTTCTGAGTTCGAGGCCTGCCTGGTCTACAGAGTGAATTCTAAGACAGCCAGGGCTACACAGAAAAATCCTGTCTAGAAACACCCACCCCCCAAAAAAGAAAGGCCTGGGGGGGGGGGTGAATAACTTACGTCATCAGGTTATGGGGATATGCTCTCCACAGGATAGTTGGGTCTGAGATATAGTTTTCCTAGGAGACAGGACAATTATCTGTGAATACCATGCAAACATTTATAGTTCCTCACAAAAGGTTCCAAAGAACATGCAGAAATCAAATGCTTTAGTTTGTCCAATGTGATTTGAATCGCTTAGGTTAGCAAAGTGAAAATGAGCCTGAGACATAAAAACCAAGTGAGACCCAATGCCCAGCTGTCCAGTCCAGTGCAGTAGCCCTGAGTCCAGGTGCAGGGAAGCACAGGCCACAAACGCTAGGCCCCTAACGGAAGAGAACGCAAAGGAGCAGGCCAGCTCTGTAGAGATGCCTTCTGTTGCATATAACCAGAGAACTGAGAACTGTACTTCTTCACAGGCCACAATGATGCAAATTCACACAATGCTACGCAAATGTTTTCCTCAAAAAACTAGATGTGTTTGGTGAAAATTACAAGAAACAAAGGAAAAACTTCCTCCAAACCCTGAGTGATGACTCTAAGAAGATTCTGCTTCACTGCTGTAACTCGTACACGTACACTTACACGTACACATACACGCGCACACACACACAGTAAGCTGACATTTCCCTTTTGAGTCTTCAATCAGGAAGAAGGGATAGGCACTGGACTGGAAAGCTGAGTCTTAATATAGCTCTGACATTAACAGTTAGATCCTGGCCATCTTACTTTGTCTATTATTGATCTCCACTATGACGACTTAAAAGAATTATGTGCTTAACAATCTCAAGTGTGTAAAGCCATGCAGTGGGATATGAATGAAAAGGGCTGTTATTTAACAATAATGTGGACACCGTCTTCCCTCTCATTAAAGAGAGCTGAAGGTTCTGACTGCTGCACTTGAAAAGTTATCCATCTAAGTTGGGAGAATGTTCAAGGAGGAAATGACTAACAACACTCATGCTTATCTAACCTAGGCACGCTCACTGCTGACATGAGAGTCTCTTTGTGAACAGAGAGATCTGCCAGTGATGACAAGGTACAGTGATGATGTCCCATGCCTAAAGACGTGAGGCTTCTGAAGCAGTCAGCAGGGTCAGACTGAGCCTCGTAATCACACTCGTTTCTGAGTGCAGAGGTAAGAACAACGGCAGAGGAAGGCCACACTTACAGAGATGAGAATGAATGTGCCCCACACACAGGCAAAAAGGTAGAATGCACTGAGCTGACCAGATTCATTAAACTTGCTGTGCTTCGTTTTGGAGAAGTGCATCCGTCGGTTAATTTTCTAAAAATAAAAGCAGCTGTTAGAAACAACGGACAGATACAAAACACTCTTACTATATGGTGATCAGCAGGTGGAGAACTAGGAGTGTTTTATAAAATAGGGATTTCTAAGGTTGTATACTTACATCCAACACATACTCCTGAATTATGGCGTGAATAATTATCGCCACTAGCATGTAGAAGAACACTGTAGCCAAGTCTTTGATACCATAGTGATATAGGGATGCTGATTCAGTAGCTTGTTCTTCTGAAGGCCAAAAGGACACACATACACACACATACACACAAAAATATACGTGAGATTATGAAAACAGCACTCCGTACAACATAGTTATGGAAACAAACAAGAGGCGACTAACCCAGTAAAGGTTCTACAGAGATTCCTTAGACAAGTCTCCCTGAGGGTCTTGGGTCAAAGGTAAATGACAACCAAAGAGGCTTTCTACAACCTAAAGTTTCAGGGATTACTTACAAAAGACTTGACACATGTTAGTCACGGCCACCAGAAACCAAAAAACAGGGGAAGGAGCCATGCTCTACCAGCCTTGCCTGGGTTACTCTCTTGTCTTCTCTGGAGCTTCTGCAGGCCCGGGCTGAACGTGCAAACTGGACCCTCCATTATGATGCTTGATAGAAGCCAAGTTAACTTTTATCTGCCTTGGTTCTGACCTCTAAGCACTAGAGAGATGCAACTACTACTTAAGAGTTATTTTGGTTTTTGAATTTGCTTTAATTTCTCAAAGTATAAGTATTTTTGAGTTGCTGACACCTGGAGTGTGGGGGTTTGCTTAGGGACATTTAGGTGAGAACATCATCACATTGGCATCTCAAGTGTCCCCTCAAGCAATTTGTTTTCTGTCACTAAATCAAGCATTTATAAAACTACATACAATAGAACAAATATGGCCTATCCCTCTGCTCTTCCACTCTTCCACCAAGGTGGGGACCCCAGGGTAGGTTTCTGCCACACATTCCCCACTTCCTAAAGCAAGCATCTTCTGCTGGCTTAGAACAGTCATAGCCAACTTTCCGTGGCAACTTACTTTTTATATAACATAATTTGGAAATACAACTTTCTAAAATAAAAGTATAGTTTGGATACAATTATCTGATATTTCCTAGAGTTTACTAATATGTTCTCTAGTCAAAATACTTGCTATAGGCAGGATTCAACAAAAATAAAAAGAATGAGTCTGAAGAGCTTATATTCCTGGTGCTGAAAGCCTGCAGTGGGTACCATCCCTGTAGAAACCCTGACTGTACAACAACCTAAACGAGGACATCTACTCTCAGGATTCCCTTTAGAAATGGCTCAGAGGAAGCAATACAAAGAATTCTCTGATGGAATTTCAAGACCATGCACAAAATACATAATAAACAATAAACACAGAAAACTAGGTTCCATACACTGCTTGGGATAAAATAAAGTCCAGACACTAGAAATTAATATAGACTCTAGTGTCTACAGACCTTCTAAACCTGTTCAACTGCACGTCTAATTTATACCTACCTGTTGCAGGGTGGGTAACATTATACTGAAGAGCAACAAAGATGATGGCTCCTTTTGCTGTTATCTGGAGTGAGAAAGCATGAAAGATGTCAATTGTGAATCTCTCCCAAATGTACGTACCAAGGCAAAAAGATTACAAATTCTGCCCCCGGTTTTAAGAAGGTCCCCTTTTCTGTGCCCATTGGGTAGGCATTCTGATCCTAAGTAGAGTCTGGTAGGCAATTCACTGAAGGGTTTTCCTCTTTTCTGTGGTTTAGACCATGTAACTCATCTGTATTGTTAACATCTCCCCCCTCCTTCAAAAAGAGATAGCTTTAGTTGATCCAGTAAGCAAAGATTTCTCAAATAGCCATTCTCTGTTACAGAACAATCACCATGAAGTTCCTACCAAGGAAAATGCTATATAAATTAATAAAAGGAAGCAGAGCTTGTGTTAGAGATGGATCACGTGCAGGGCCTGTGTGTTCATCTTCCTCCCACGAACACATGCCTGGTTAACTAGGCAGTAAATACTTCTTTAACTTGACTACTGGTCACACACAGTAGAGTGGTCAGAACCCAAAGATGGAAGTTAACTAAGCATTTACAGGTACCAAGGCCAGTGATGCACCAGAAAAGCTCAACTACAAATGAACTAACTAATCCTTGATAAGACGCTGGGTTTTGTCAGGACTGGTAAACAAACTGTTAAAATACTGCAGGACCTGTGCCAACAGCCTACACTATAGATAAAGGCCTCTTAAGTGTGTTGCTTTTCCTTGGGGTAGGAAATGCTTCTCGGAGGTGTGGTGCAAGATCTTGTTTGATGCTCCCAAGGTGCACAAGCAGATGAAGGCGGCAGCAGAGGTAAATTTAAGGTCAGGTATAGCACACATCAGAACCAGCAGAAGCAGACAAACAGTATGAGCTGCTTCAGTAAGCCTGCAAGGCTTTTAGGAGGGGCTGTTTCTTCTTTTGTAAGCCTGCCAGGTACAGCCTAATGGGTCTATTACCCCCCTGGAGTCTCCACATCTCTGCCACAATCATCTTCCTCCCAAGATTCTTTCCTTGGGTTCCTGTCTTCCTAGAATAGTGTGGTCTGCACTCGCCTACGGTCACATCTACGCTCTGACCCCTGCCACAGAGTCTTTTTTTGTTTGTTTTTTGAGACATGGTTTCTCTGTCCTGGAACTCACTCTGTAGACCAGGCTGTCCTCGAACTCAGAAATCCACCTGTCTCTGCCTCCCAAGTACTGGGATTAAAGGCGTGTGCCACCACCGCCCAGCTAGCCCACGGTCTTTCTTTGTTGGAAAGTCTTCCTCCTTTAGAGCTCAGTCCCATCACATCTTTCACGGGCAGTTTCTTTGTCAGACAACCACAGGAAGGGTGCTCCTCTCCTTCAAGTCACACATTATGTATGGCAGGACTACACTGACCTTTATCATACCTATCACGGAGTAAGTGCTACTTGAGGGGGGCCATGCTACATCATCCTGTCTCTGTATGCCCAGACCTAGTATGGGGCAGCTGGGGAGATGGCTCAGTCAACAAAGGCCCTTGTCACCTCTCCTGACAAGCTGAGTTCAATCTCAGAAGCCCACATGGTGGAGGGAGAACTGACTCCTGTAGGTCATCTTCTGACCTCCATGCAGTAAAGTTCATGAACACAAATATAATTTTAAAGAACCCAGCACAGCACGGCACCTAGAAAATACTACACAATTCATCAGTGTTACAGAATAAATGGAAGATGGAATACCATAGAGCAAACATGCAAGACAAGACATGAAGGACTGCAGTCGGCACTCAGACAGTGCTGGGGGGTAGAGGGACTTGTGAGGATGAGTGTGGCTTGGTAAGCAAAAGAAAGGAACCCCATATCACTTACTGGTGCTCAAGCTTGTACAGCGAGGTAACAAACACTAGTAAAAATGTGGGACAGAAGAACACAAGGGCGAGAATCATCCCGAGCTGAGATTTCTCTAGATACACGGTTGGAAATGGCTGCAGGTGGCTTACACCCAATAAAGAACCCAGTAGGCAGGACTTAGGGGAAGACTTAGGGATTAATATTTATGGATGCAAGTTGAACTATGGGAATTTATCCACCATCTATGCAAGTGTGCAGCGTCTGCAGAGAAGAAAGACAGAGCAAAACTTAAGTGCCCGTTATGCTTTGTGTAAGTGCCTCCTAAAGGCCCAGGTGCCCAAGGTTGGTCCCCACCCAGCCCATGGACCACTAGAACCTTTAGCTCATGTAACCTAGTGAGAGCTTGCTGGTCAATCAAGTCAGGCCTCAAGTGGGCCTGTCAGACAACGCTCTCTTTCCTCTTCATGTCCCCTGCTTGCTTGTGACATAATGGGGACAGCTGCTGTTCCATCAGCAGCCTCACTCTGCCACAGACCTAAAGCAGTGGGGACAACTCACAATGCTTTGACTCCCTAAACTGAAAATCTGGGAAAGCCAATGGTATCCAAAACTAAAAAGAAATGGTGGTGACAGATATATAATGAAGAGCCTGTCATCCTCAAAGCCAAGGGATTTCGAAAATGCTTCAAATGCAGACGGATTTACAAAGTCATTTTCACAGGTGTGATGAGGAAAAGTGAATCGGAATCATCACAGGTCGCAGCTCGAGTGACATCCGTTAGGGGCAGAGAGATCACACTTGTGTGGACTGAAATCCTAAGCGTCACGAGATGGTACCGAACCCTCTTAGCAGCTGGTCACGATGCTGCTGCTTTGAGGAGTGGAAGAACGAGTTTGTGCAGGGCTAACAGATAGTTCTGGGGGTAGGGAGTGGGGGGTAAATATACAGCCAGAAAGAGGAAAGATGTACTGAAAAGAGTTCTCTTGAGTGCTTCCTCCTAGGCTAATGAGAGTAGCACAGGCTAGCCGGGCAGTAGTGGCGCACACCTTTAATCCCAGCACTTGGGAGGCAGAGGCAGGTGGATTTCTTGAGTTCGAGGCCAGCCTGGTCTACAGAGTGAGTTCCAGGACAGCCAGGGATACACAGAGAAACCCTGTCTCGAGATAAAAAAAAAAAAGAGAGAGTAGCACAGGCTAGCTCTCCCTTATCCACACACACCTAAGATCCAAAGCAACTTAGATTTTTTTTTGTTTTGTCTTTAAATTCTGGAGTATCTGCATATATGCCATGGGATGCTTTGCAGATGGGACTCAGCTCTATGCATGCAATCCATTTGTTTCTTACACACCATATATGCAGTTGATTCCTATGTTTGACTGTAATTTATCATGAGTCAGTGATGGAACTTCTTACATCATGTGAATGAAGAAATTTGTATATGGGGGAGTGAAGGGGAAATGGAGGAGAATGAGGATCCATCCACCCACCCTGTACACACACACACTCTTGAGGTATGTGACAAGTAGTTACAGTTAACCTACGTCTTCCTCCATGCTCCAAAGTCCTAGCATTAGAGGGCTGTACTACCACGCTGGCTTATATATGACAAAACACATTTTACCTGCACATGAATGTGTTTGCGAGGTATGTAATGTTGCCTTTAAGGGAATGGGGACCTGCATGATGAGGAATACGTAGTCCTCACTGGGAAAGCAGCTGGCCAAGACAAGTTCAAAGACTGCAGATGACGTCTGAGGTAAAAAAAACTTAATGTATGACTATCAACATGTGGGTGATTACTGTCCCAGAAGCCCTCAGCAGTGTGAGCTGAGATGCATATAAAAGGCAGAAACAGCAGGGTGGGTATGCAGTAATGTCTGCAATCCCAGCATTCATGAGGTGATAGCAGGAAGATCATGAACCTGAGGCTAGCTTGTCTTACACAGACCAGTAAAACGGGCTGGAGATGGAGAAGGGTGAGGAAGAGCAACAACAGTCATCTCCTCTTAAGCATAGTTTCCATTTCTCTGTGGTGAGCAGCAGCAGCAGCAGCAGCAGCAGCAGCAGCCGCCGCCTTGAAAGCATGGGCGACTCTGACGGGAAGGCCAGGTTCAACTGTGTCACAGGAAGACACGTGATGAAACCTTTGCTGTCGCACTCGGTCTCACCAGGACATCAATCACTTTTGTCCAGTGCTCTTTAGCCGTAGGCACCACTGTTAGAAGCTACGTGGCTGTCAGATGAACTGCCAGGACAGTGCTTGTGTCCTGGTAACCTTGACACTGTAGACCAACACCTGCCTAACTGCCTTACTTCATCTCACCTCACATCATCGTAAGGCTGAACACAGGAGGCTGGCTTCATAGAACTAGTACTGGAGTATACCTGTTATACTTTATTACTGTTGTTAGTCTTTCATAATACTTGGTTTATTAAACTAGCACAGATATTATGTATAGTGAACTCACAGAACATACAGTGAAGTATGTGGAGGCATATGCAGGCACTCTTGGGGTAATGAACTTGGCTCCCGAGCATAAGGTGCAGAGAATGTCCTTTAATCACAGAAAGGTTTTAGGAAGAAAGGTGAAGCAACAAGTGAATACACCGGAGGAAAGGAAAAGAGGCAAAGTTACACCAAGCCAACAATGCCGTCTAGCTAGACAGTTGGCAAAAGAACAGCAGGAAACGGGGTGTTGGGGGGAGAGGGGCTGTGTAGGCTGTGTCTGAACTCTGTTATCGTGGAATTCACAATCTAGAGATAAATCAGGGTCTATGATTAAAAACAAAAAAACTCGAACACAAAAAGAAACCCAAACATATCTAAAATATGGTCACTAAAACGAGTTAGTCCATAGGGAGTGAGGGTATGAAGACCAGAAGGTCTAATAAAGACACTGCATCAAAACCTCGTGGGGGACCTGGGGGGCTCAGATGGCTGTTGCTGGCCGTCACGCCTGACACTCAAAGTCAGTTTCTAGGATTCCTGTGCTGGAAGGAGAATGCCGACTCTTGTAGGTTGCCTTCTGACCCCCACACGCATACACAGTCTAATGAGAATTCTGTCTATCTGTCTGTCTATACAAGGTTACAATAGGATTTAAGCTGAGATTTGTGGGGCCAACAAGAAGGCGTAGAAGTTAAAGGCACTTGCCTCAAGGCTGCCAACTTAAGTTTGATTCCCTGAACACACTGGATGAACAGATACAAAGCCCCTCCTCAGAGCTGTCCTCAGGCTGTGTGTGCTGTGGGTATCAGATGGACATGGATGGATGCTTGCCTGCAGATCTGCACTGTCTCTTCTGTTGCCTCCATGTTCCCATTTCCAGTTTATAATATGAAGTTATCAATACTAGGGAAAACTTTATTTTCCTTTATACACAGCAAATATAAATCTTCAAAGATAAATATAGTACTGAATTCTAAACACAACAAAAATTAGATTATCCTTTTATGCAAGGCTTCTAAATAAAATTAAGATCTGGCTTCCAGCTGGCTTAGCATGTGACATTAGGCAGGAAGAGAGGAGAAAAAATAGGAGCTATACCCACCAAAGAACGTATAGAGGAAATCAACTTTGTTGCTGTTCCCACTTCCCAAGCTTCACCATTTATCCAGCAATGCTCCGTTTGGTAAGTTCGCAGTAAAGTTTATTGTTTTACACTCTACACATGCCATCCTGATGCTCACTGAACTAAAAAGCAAAAATGGCCCTTTGGGACATTTATCTACTATCTACTTCTAAGGAAAAAAAAGTGAAATTAATTTAGATATATCTTACATTTAATGAGAGATCTAAGACTTCATATGAAAAGTCATAAAATTTTAGTGTTTTGGTTTTATTTTTTTGAGTGGCTATCAGTGGGGGCTTAGTGTCTGATGTTATAAAGATGAGACATATTCTGTACTGTTAGAGGTAGGCACGATTACTATATATACTGGATTCATGAAGAATAAGTGAATTTCCATCAAATTCCACTTTTCCATTAGTTTATATAAATTTTTTTTCAAGACAGACAGAAATGCCATTAAGACAAGCTATGTTTAAAAATAAAACTTGTGGGATTAAATAGATGGCTCAGTGGTTAAGAGCACTTGCTGTTGTTCCAGAAGATCCAGGTTTGATTCCTAGCACCCACGTGGCAGTTCACAATTGTCTAACTCCAGTTCCAGACGCCCTGACATCCTCTTCTGACCTCCCAGAGCACCAGGCACACGAGTTGTGCACAGACATGCATGCAGGTAAAACATCCATACATGTATAAAATTAAAAATTAAAACTAAAAACAAATAGTAATAAAACATGTGGCTGCCGATCTAACTCCCGTAAATTGTCCTCTGATCTCTATACATGTGCTGTGGTATAAAGGTTTGTGTGTGCAAGGGCACACACACACGTGAATCTAGAAATAAACTTAGATACCTGTGTATTCATTCCTGCAGACCCTTGCTCACCCCTCAGCAGGCCCTCCTTTCAGAACTGTTCTGTGAGCCTCTCTTAACTCTTCCATATTATCCCTTCTAGCAAGTTTCCAGAGTACTCTCACATCTTTTTTTATTGTTCAATTTTTCCTACTTTAAATACAAAATCACTAATAGTATTTTTGCATTCTGTTGACAACACTGACTGTGAAAAGAAAACACTACTTACAAGATTTGTATAATAAAAAGTTTCTAAAGTCAAACATTTCCCTCAAACAGATTACTTCTTCCTCAACCTTGAGAGAGATAGACAGACAGACAGACACAGAGACCTATGGCATCTGTTTTCCGACCTGGATGATGTGCTAAGGAACAGCCATAAACTGAGAGAGGCACTATGCCTATCAGCTAACTTAAGTCTCTGAATAACCCATTTAGACAGAAGGAAACTTAAGTTTCCATGCTCCCTGACTTGAATCAGCTATAGACTGCAGACTCCCAGAGTCATGACCAAGCACTTGCCTATTTGGCTGGTAACACACCTTGTTATCTATCTATCTATCTATCTATCTATCTATCTATCTATCTATCTATCTATCTACCTACCTACCTACCTACCTACCTACCTACCACAAACCCTCTATTTCCTCAGTATTCGTCCACAAAAGGCTTAGTAGTTCTGCAAAATACCATCCTTGTTATTATTTCATCATGCACACACACTGTACTTCTACAACTAGACTGAGATTAAGTAGCAATTACTTTCAAAGTCACACAGCCAGGCCCCAGCAGTCAGGTTCCTCTGCATCTGCACAACGCAGAGCTTTCAAAGCTTGCATCTTTACCATATGGTTAAGGAGAGTAGATGGCCTGCCCAAGCAGCTTGGCCCTGCCCACCATGTGAACACCACACCCTTCTCAAGTGCTTTAGAAGCTTCTATTTAGCATTAAAGCATCCACTTACTGTCAGAAACCTTTCATCCAGCACACAGAAGGCAGAGGCAGGTGGTTCTTGTGAGTTCGAGGCCAACCTGGTATATGTTAATAAATTTCAGGATAGCTAAGACAATACAGAAAGACTTAACCTCAAAAAAAAAAGTCATTAACATAATAGTGACCATCCTAGAAAATAAGGCAGAAATTTACATAAAAATGAGGCTGTGGCATTTCCAAGTGTCCAGATTTCTGCTGTCAATTTTACTTCACTTACAGCCCATGAGTATGCTCAGCAGATCATCACACCCCTAAATTACACCTCTCAAGGCAGGGATTGTTAGCATGAGAAATGGAGCTGGGCAGCAGACTTGGAATTCACTATGTAGTTGCCACTGGATCTGAATTTACAACTCTCCTGCATATGGGTGACAAATGCCTACTGTCCATGTGGTACCTTTAATACTATATCAAGAAAACATTTTTCATAAATTCAGAGATTACAAATACTTAGCATTGTGAATGTTGCTTATAACTGAACCCATAGGCATATTCTGACCATGCAGAAGCAACAGGGTGAGCAAGCACTAGAGACTCGGGGTAGGTCAGGCATAGAGCTCCCGGATTCACACTACAACAATTATCAAGGCAAGCATTTACAGGGCCACAACCAAACCCTAGATTTTATATACCACCCACTCATGTAATACTGTCAGACTTCTCTAAGCCCAATTATCTGATTCTTCAACAGCAGCTGTGAGGCCTGTACAAGTGATGTACAGTTCTTCATTTGTAAGGGAGGACAAACTACGTCTCAGATTTGGGTTACCTAGTAAGCATTTTGACTAGCTCTATTTGCCCTTCACCCTGCCACCTCCTTAGTTAAGTGGCTACAACCATCTGTGACACTATCAGGAACAAGAAGTACTTACATGTAGATTCAGTCTTTTAGAAGCCGGGCAGTGGTGGTGCATGCCTTTAATCCCAGCACTTGGGAGGCAGAGGCAGGCAGATTTCTGAGTTCGAGGCCAGCCTGGTCTACAGAGTGAATTCCAGGACAGCCAGAGCTATACAGAGAAACCCTGTCTCAACCCCACCCTCTCCCCGCCCCCCCCAAAAAAAGGAAAAAAAAAAGTCTTTTAGAAGAGAAGAAACAGAACATAGAAAGTTATCTAATGACACCGAATTGACTCCATGGAAAACAAAAAATCGTAATCACTTTTCATCACTGGATGTCTCATTCCATTAGTTCTTTGCTTTCCACTCAAACCTTTAAAGCTCTATTCTGGACAGCAGAAAAAGACTACTTAAAATGGATGATAAAATATTTATCCTCACTAGGTTACATGTTAGGGGGACAAGGAGACAAAATGGTAATCATCAATATATCAATATATTTAATGAGACTCAGTGGCTTACAGATTTTAAAAAAAAAAAAAAGGAAGAGTGGGCGGAAGTACTGAGGAGGGTGGAAAAAAACCCGTAGGATGTTACAGGTTCACCTTGCAAACTTTATTACCCACATTCAACAGCTGTTAAATAAGTCATCAAAATACTTAGATCTGTGGGAAGAGAATTTACAGACTCCTGACAGTCTCATCGCCTCTGCTTCAAGAAACGAAATCGCTCAACTCCTCAACACAGCTGTTGCGAGCCTCGCGTCGGGCTGAGACCCGACCCTCCAGGCACCCAGAGCCCAGACAGAAAGTTGGACGAGCGGCTGCCGGTGGAGCACCCCGTCTTCGCCCCCCACGCAGCCAGCGGCCGACGCTGTGGGTCGGGGTCGAGCGGGGGGTCCCTGCCAGTCATCGGGCCCTACAGTCCCGGCCCCGGGTCCGCCCACCGCGCAGGGCCAGCACGGCCGCGCCCGCCGCCCCCGCCGGCCCCTCGCCGGCTGCCACGTAACCCTTCGCGGGAAGCAGGAACTGAGCGACGCGGGAGGGGGCGGCGGGCCGGGCCGGGCCGGGCCGGGCCGGGGTCGCAGGGCCGCGGGGGGCTGCGCAGCTCCGGCCGGGTACTCTAGGGTCGGCGGACCCGGCCAGGGGCCCGGGGGCCGGGAGGAGGGCTCACCTCAAACATAAGCCCCAGCAGGAAGAGCATCGCCAGGCAGGAGACGATGTCCGCGTGATTCTGCAGCACGAATTCGTGGCTCAGCAACGGCGGGTTCTTGTTGCTCTTCTTGCGAATCGCCATGGTGGAGCCGCCGCCTGTGCCTGCAGGTGCTCCCTCCGCCCGGCTCCGTGCTCTCGACTGCTCACCGCCGCGCCGCCGCCTCCCGCCGGCTGCTCTGCACAGCCCCGCCGCAGCCGCTCGCTGGGGCTTCACTTCCCATCCCACAGCCAGTACGCAG
>NW_022196896.1:42587059-42589401 GCF_008632895.1 Mastomys coucha
AAGAAAGCCAGCCCGCTGAGCTGGCGAGCATGCGCACCAGGGAGAAACCGCGCGCTCGCGCCGTGGTCGCACCCGGCGGCCCACAGCGCCCCCTGTGGGCTGGAGGTCGCGGGGCACAAGTGGGAGTTGGGAGTCGTTTGGAGCGCGAGCGTCCTGGGTATGGCCCTTGCCATCGCGTGCCGCTGCAGCGTGCACCACTATGGGTGCCTTCGTGCCCTCCTGACCCACCCTGGCCTTAGTGCTACCACGTTCCACACTTGTTGGCCACTTGTGTAAGTGATAGCCACCGTCTAGAAAATTTGGAAAAACGAAGTAGCCTGCTTGTTCAAGTGGTTTTCGCGAGTTTGAGTGTCTGCCTTCCAACTTTGCTGCGGATGAGTTAGTGGTTGACTCCTGAAATCCCATGATTCGTGAGGCTGAGGCAGGAGAAGTGTTCTGAGTTTAATACCATCCAGGGCTACATAGCAAAACCTTGTTTCAGAGTGAAAAACTAAAAACCAAACCAAACCAAACCAAACCACACCACACCAAACCAAACCAAACAAACCAAACCAACAAAACAAGAAAACCAAACCAAGCCAAAGAAACCTAAGAGTTAAACGCTTGCTTACCTCAAAGTTAAGCTCTTTTCTGTCGTTCTGTCCAGCTCCCCGGTCCCCACTGGAAGTTTAGATTTACTTGTTACATTGTATTAACACTATTTAGGAATCCCAAGAAATAGTGAAAAGGGATCCCTTGCCACCTCTTTCCAACTTCTGTTTAACCTGGGGCCTTTATTTTTCCTGAAAAAGTGCACTCCTTGCCCAATCTAGAAGCTAAAATCATTCTAGGTTACATCTTTTTATTATCCTTTGACATCTAATCCAGCACTAAATCCAGGAAATTCAATCTCCTTCGCTCTCCCCACTGTCATAGTACAGTCCCAGGAGGGGACCTGGCCTGAAATAGTACATCTCCGGTGGAATCATGGTAGTTTAAAAAGGTGGTGATTGAGTCAACTTATTGTGCTCAACTTATTGCCTGCGTTTCCACAGACAAGTTACCTCTACGAGGCTCAGTTCTCTTATTTATGTATCCACTGATTCAACAAGTAGGGATAGAGAGTTGACCTAGTAGCGGGAATTCCATGGAGGATTCAGAGAACACAAGGGAAGTGTCAAATTAACCGATCCTCATGGGCTTGCATTCTCATGTGGGAAAGAGAATCTTTTAAAAAGATTTAAAAAGTGTAATGTGTTTATGTAGAGCTGAAGCATCAGGAGGAAAAGCGTGGGGAAGCCAAACAGAGGAAGGAGAGCCAGTGGGTTTCGACTGTTGGGACGGTGTTGGTGCCCACCTTAGCTAGCCAAAGAGCTTCTTCGAGGCAAGTGTTCAGCAGAGCCGGGACTAGACTTGGCTATTGTTATTATTTTCCTTTCTGGTAAAATTGTATTCTACTTTGTTCCAGGTCACTTCCTAGTTTTCCCCCATCTACCCATCTAGAATGTTCTTTGAGAAAGCACTATTCTTTACTGTTTTTCCCTTTTCTTTATGGAATGCTATCTATCCTTTCATAATCTGGTTCTGCCTGCAAAAACAGGCTTGGTCTTGTCCTTTACTGCCCTCCGCCCATCTCTGATTTGCATTACTGAAGACTTAAGAAGCTATGGCAAGCTTTCCCAAGCTCCTTTCTGCCTTTGTGTCATTTTTGTCTTTGTCTGGAAATTTACTTGTCTTTAGCTAGCAGTTTGTGTGGTTCCAAGTCTTCACAGATACCAAGGCTGACCAAACCAACCTGAGCTTATGATCGATTCTACTGTATTCTAAAGGAGCTTGAATATAAAAATCAGAGTTCATTTATTTAAGGTGTATATTCCTATTGGTTGTCGTATATTTACAGAGTTGCACAATTGTTAACACAATGTTAGTATGTATATATTTGATCTCCGAAAGAAACCTTGTACAGATTACCTGTACAATGTTTCTGATCTGATGTTAAATGTTCTCCAAAACTGTGTACTAGAAGTTTCATCCAGGGCTGATGGGCTATTGTGAGATAATTGAAGCTCTGGGCGGTGAGGTCATGCGAGAAGTACATCACTGGGGGCTTCCTACTTTTGTTGCTTTTGTATTTTAGACTGGGTCTCACTCTTTTAACTCAAGTTGGCCTCAAACTCTATAGCATCCTGCGACTTCAAACTCACTGCAGTTTTCCTGCCTCATTCTCCCGAATGTTGAGATGATAGCTCTGAGCCACTAAGCCTGGCTGGGCTGGGGGGATGGTGGCTGCCTTTCCTACACCCTTGACTTCCTTTGCCCTCCAGGACACACACTCTCTCTCTCTCTCTCTCTCTCTCTCTCTC
>NW_022196896.1:42589582-42613996 GCF_008632895.1 Mastomys coucha
CTCTCTCTCTCTCTCTCTCTCTCTCTCTCTCTCTCTCTCTCTCTCTCCATTCTGAGACTTTAGCCTGTACGATGGCTCCATACACATTCAAGGTGAATCTTCCCTTCTTAGTTAAAATCTCTGGAAATGCTCTCAAAAACAAACTGAAAGATATGTCTCCCAGGTGACAATGAAGATTAATCATCTTAGATCTACCCTTTGTCATTTTCTACCCAAACACATCACTTTTAATTGATAGCCTTCTCCTGGTCTTCAAAGGCTCATGGTCATCTCATGGTGCAAAATACAGTTAGTTCATCTGTAAGGAATCCCCAAAGCCTTAGCACTCCTAACATTAAAAGCTCAAACTTTTAAAGGTTCAAGGTCATCTTTTAACTGTGAGCCTCTATAAAAACACTAGGCACATACCTCAACATACAGTGGCACAGAATAGACATTCCCATTCCAAACGGGAGAACAGGAACATAGTAAGGAAAGATCAGACCCAAGAAAGACCAAACCTCAACCAGGTAAATATGAAAGCCTGCAGCTCTGTGTCTGGCGGGGTGGGGCTGGTTGAAGGCATCGCTCTAGTGGGATCCATTAGTGTGCTAGGTAGCTTTATGTCAATTTGACACAAGCTATAGTCTCCTGAGAGGAGGGAACCTCAATTAAGAAAATTCCTCCACATGATCCTAATGTAGACCAGCCTGTAAGGCATTTTCTCAATTAGTGATCAATAGCCCAGCCCATTGTGGGTGGAGCCATTTCTCTGCAGGTGGGTTCTATCAGAAGGCAGGCTGAGCAAGCCATGGGGAGCAAGCCAGTAAGCAACACCCTTCCATGGCTTATGCATCAGCTCCTGCCTCCAGGGTCCTGGCTTCTTCGATGATGGACTACAATGTGGAAATGCAAGCCAAATGAAGTCTTCCCTGACTTGCTTTTGGTCTTGGTGTTTCTTTGTAGCAATAGAAACCTTAAGTAAGACAGAAATGTCTTTCAGTCTTCTGCCTGCCACACATGTGCACATGCAACGCCCCTCTTAGGCCAGCTTCCGTCCATGCCTGAAGTTTTCTTCAGAAAGCACATGATCCTGATCTCTCTCCTATATCCCAGTATTTCCATTACAACTTAAGTCTTACCTTCATAGTTTCACACAATGGCCACTCAGAGTCCTGGAAGGAAATCCAAGCCTGCCACACATAGCCTGTGCTTGGCCACTTTTTGGAATCTTGATGCAAGCCTTCATGACCACGTAATTCTTTCATTTTGTACAATTGTAAAAGTAGCAGTCTGTGACTATGCTGCCAAGATTTTCATCCGGCCTGGCTGTGTTCTGACACCTTCTACTATAGTTGTAGTGGCCTCTTAACATCTAGGTGAGTGAACTTGGAAACATTTCTCTGCTTGTTTTGAAGCAGGGACCCATTTAGCAATTTTTTTCTTCTCCTTTTTTTCTTTTCAGTCTCTTCTTTTCAAGTTGACCAGCACTTTTACAAATTAGAGCTTCCATGTCTAGCCTTTCTACACAGTGCCTGTCTTAGTTGCTTTATCTGTAGCTGCGATAGAATACAAGAGCTCCTTAAAGAAGGGAGGATTTATTTGGCTTGCAGTTTGGGGTTGCAGTCTGTCATGATGGGGAAACTACAGTGGGAGGAGCTTGAAGCTGCTTACAAACATCCAGTCAAGATGCAGAGAAAGATGAATGCTTGTGTTCAGCTCATTTCTTCTTTTTATCCAGTTCACGATTCCAGCCCAGAGAATGGTGTGGCCCACAGTGGGTAGACCCTCCCACAATTAACCTAATCAAGATAATTCCTACAAAGCTCTCCCAGGTGGTCCAATATCTTATCAAGTTGACAGTTGAGATTAGCCAGTCCAGTGATGAAACTTCTCTTAATGACATCAATCACTTTACCTGTTATAGTTCCTTTCCTGGAACCCACTCTGTGCAACTGACAACTTGTTCCTACTCCTTGTGGTAGGATTCAATGAGAATGCCTCCATAGGCTCATACATTTGAATATTTGATCCCCAAGTTAATTATCACAGCAAGTAATTGCTAACTTGAGGGCTGTTCTCAAGAGTCAATGCAAAGTAAAAGGGTGACTTTTCTACTGTCATTGGATTTAAAACTGATGGTTGTGCCAGGCGGTGGTGGCACACACCTTTAATCCCAGCACTTGGGAGGTAGAGGCAGGCAGATTTCTGAGTTTGAGGCCAACCTGGTCTACAGAGTGAGTTCCAGGACAGCCAGGGCTACACAGAGGAACCCTGTCTCGAAAAACAAACCAAAAAAAGACCAAACCAAACAAACTGACAGTTGTTCTTTCAAACTATTAACTGTCATTTCTACCTTCTGTATGTGAGGCAGGAGCCATAATGGGCAGACTTCTAGATCAGTACACCTTTAAGGTGTCTTTTATTTAAACTAAAACCTCACAATGCAAGCTGACTATGTTCAGAAGCATTCCTGCCTAAAATGTTAATACCTTTACAAATTGCTCCATGATCTTGAGCAAAACATATCCAAATATGCACATTTTCTTCAAATATGACCTTGAACTGAGCATGCTTGCAAAGGAACTTCTTAACTGAGCAAGCTCAAGAATGTGCTAAGAGTGCTTTTCTATAGGGATATGTATTGTTGGGGTTCATCTGGTGCTGTTATGTATTCAAATGCTAAGTACCCCACCCCCCAGATCCAGTTGCCACTTCCAGGAGATTGTCTCATACACCAAATGATGCTGTATAACATTGCTTCCCAAGTTGATTGGTCAATAAAAGGCTAAAGCCTGTGATTGGGCAGTAGATAGAAAGGTAGGCAGATGTTTAGTTACCTGGCTGGGAGTATCAAATAGAAACAAAAGAAGGAGGAAGGAAATGAAGAGAGGAGGAAACTGCCATGAGAGGAGATGGACCAAGAGCACAAGGCCAGGAAAGACGGCAAGTAACAAGGGATGTATGACTGGGACATAAGTTAGAGTAGCTCCGCCCCTCCCAAGCTAGGCTCATAGCTTGTAAATAAACACCTGTATTGTGTGTCTTTCATGTGGGCTAGCTAGAATTCACAATTCCTCTTACAATGTATATTCTCATTTAATATATGTATATACATATGCGCATGTGCACGCGCGCGCGCGCACACACACAAACACACACACACACACACACACACACACACACACACACACATTCAAGCTTCCTGAATAAAATCCCTATCTTCCTCTCTTCAAGGAGGATGCTGCTTTGAAAAGAATGTCTATGGATGGTTTGTATATGCTCAGCCCAGAGAGTGGCACTATTCGGAGGTGTGGCCTTTTGGAGTAGGTGTGGCACTGCAGGTGTAGGCTTTAAGACCCTCATCCTGGTTGCCTGGAAGCCAGTATTCTGCTAGCAGCCTTCAGGTGAAGATGTTGAACTCTCAGCTCCTCCTGTACCATGCCTGCCTGGATGCTGCCATGCTCCTGCCTTGATGATAATGGACTGAACCTCTGAACCTGTAAGCCAGTCCCAATTAAATGTTGTCCTTTATAAGACTTGCTATGGTCATGGTGTCTGTTCACAGCAGTAAAACCCTAACTGAGACAGCCTATGTCCTTGCCTGCTGTAGGGGATCTTTCTCTGCTCTTTCTATCTTGGCTGTGATTGCTTTGGCTTTGCATTCTCTAAGAAAGGAACCCACTCTACTCAGTCATACACACTTGAGATATACTTATTTCTCACTCTTTTATTTCTGAGAAAATGCCCCATGCCGCTTTTACTCTAGTTGTTTAAACATACCATACTCTGGTTAGCCATAAGACTTTCAATGGCTTTTTGAAAATGGTTGGGCAACATGGGGTGTCAGTTTGGGTCATCCCAGGACACTGGTGTCAGAACAGATGTCTAGCTTATTGATGGTACCATTTTATGGCATCAGTAGTGGGTAGAGTCAGTAGGGAAAGGCAAGGGCAAGGGCAGCAAGGGCTTCAGGCTGAAGTGTGGCGGAAGGAGTTCCAGTTATCCCAGGGGCAGCACCTGTAGGAGTCCCCACTGTAAGAGATGGAAGTCAGTGGGCTTCTAGTGCTGTCCTCACGAGGCACTGAAAGATTCCACACAGCTATGTGGCCAGCCATCTACTGTTGCTCCAGTCAGGAGGCCCTCTGTCCCTCTATACAGATGGTCAATAGTCTCAGACCTTGTGTAATCCTGTATGGCTCCCTTACACCTTGCCCATACCTCTTATGAAAATTTGCCCAAAGCATCCCATCTGAATATACATGTTGTTCCTGCTAGCACCCTAACGATATCAAGATGATGGATAGGAGAAGACCAATGGCTGGCTAAGGTGGGGTCAGAGAGAATGGGAAGTGATGGAGAAAGCAGAAGAACTCATGAGGGCTTTCCCTGGAGACAGTACAGAAATGAGCAAGCAGCTGAGGAGGGTCTCAGGAAGGTCTGCTTTTTCTTTTTGTTTATAATGTAGTAGGAGCTTGTGAATCCAAATGGAAAGGCTTACAAGGAAGCTATTCTACAGGACTGACTTCAGGACAAAAGACCCTGGTGGGTCAAAGGCGATGCCACCCAGTACCTCTCCTTCTGTGACAAGGATGAGCTTGCCATACCTGAGAGGGATATGTTAATGCCAACGTGCAGTTGTCTTGCCTTGATTGTTTCTACTTTCTCAGGAGAGAGATTAGGACTAGAGGTGCTGTGCTGGGATTTGGGGAGAGAACTGGAAGCTCATGGGAGGGTGAGGGGATCAGAGGAACAGGATCAGACAGCTGGGTCCACTGGAGATTTTTGGATGTAAAAACTAAAGCGAACTCATTAGCAGATTTCCAAAGCTTTTCTGCAGCCACATTTCCCCACCTGGATAGAGGTGTAGAAGAGGTAGGAGTGTTTCTGGCTGGTGTGACAGTGCAACAAAGTTACTAAATATGTATGCAGCTGAGGACAGTGGAGATGCAGCAAGGGCCAGGGAGGAGTCACCATGTACTTTTTAAGTACTGTCATTTCCATGACATCGCACTCCCCTCCTCAACTCTATGGTGAAAGACCAAGGACTGTAAGCTGTATTGATGGGGCTCCCTGGCTCTTGGTCTCCAGCTAAGTAGAATAGGAAGTTAAATAGAAGACATTGGCCAAAGCATCGCAGGGATGAGTACTTTCCCTCATATGCCCATCTCTTACCACGCTTCTATCCTGATTCTCTGGTCACATCCCCTTCTTACCCAACTCTTCCTGGAGTTCAAGGATCTCCTTCTCTCTGCTTTAACCTGTGGGTGGCAATAGCTTATCACACTCCTTGTTTCTGGCCACGCCATTATCTCTTTTGGGTCCCTTCATCTACTGGCTACTGTGTGAGTAAGCTTCTTATATTTTTGGTTGTGAGCCTAGCCTTTAATGGCTGAGCCATCTCTCCAGCCCAATAAGCTTCTTAAACTCTCCACTCAAGTACTTGGGTGTGGGTCATCTTTTCCATGCTTCTTTGACGGACAGGGGATAGAGAAATGGTGGCTCAAGGGGCCTTTCAGTTGGAGGCACCTGTGAGGTTAAAGAGTTGTTGGGGGTTAGTTCTTTGGGAGGGCGTGGCCAGAGCCAGGGATGATGGATGTGACTGCAGACATTGTGTATACTGAGCACGAGATTGCCAGGGCAGGATTGTAGTAGTGGTAGCTGAGGTAGGTGGAGGAAGAGAAAGCAAGGAAGTGAGGAGACAAGGCTACAGGCCACTAATCTCTTGGCACACAGTTTAGGTGGCTACTAAGCCACAAAGAGTGACTGAAAGCAAGATGGAAGGGAGGAGGCAGTGCACGAGCCAGACACTAATGTCTGTTGTCAACCAGGAACAGGAGGCTGGCATATGAAGGCCTGAGGGGTGAGTGGGTGGTAGAACTTGAGGGTGTGAGTTTTCAGAAGACCTGGAGGTTTTCAGCTGGAGAAGAATGGCTAGCCAGCAGCCGTGAGAGCCATGAGAGTCGTGAAAGGCACTTACTCTGCCTCTGGGCTTGTGTGGGGGTGCAGTGGGGTGGGGTGACAGCCACTTCTTGAGAACACTCTAGGGAAAACAGGTTTTTATTTCCAGTGAGGGCTGCAGCCTGACTTCTAAGAAAGACAAAGAAGAAAATATCCAGAAAGAGGTAGAAAGTGTGGGTTCTGAAGGAGTTTCCAGGTGGTGCACAAAGGGAGTGCAGCAGAAAGGCTTGGAGACTGACAAGAGACTTCAGCTGAAGTTAAAGGGGCAAGCAGCACCTTGTAGGGGGAGAACATGGTGATGCTTGGTGACACGAGAGGTTTGACCATGGACACGAAGAAGGCATGCGATCTCCAAGTAAGTGTGAGAAAATGACTCTCCACCACATAGCACGTGGATGGGATCAGCAGGGCTGCAATTCTGGATAGAACAGGCACATCTGAGGGATCAAAAGACAAAAAGGAGTCCCTCCAAGCTACCTTAAGGCAACTGTCATTGGTTCCAAGGGTTGCTGCAGGAGTTGGCAACAGCAGAGGCACACATTGTTAGTCACCAGGAACACCTTAGTTCCAAGGGGTTCTTTGCATACTTTCCATCTAGGCAAAGTGTGTGAGGAAGAGCTCCATCCCCTGTCTCTCAGTGCCATCTTGTTAGGATTTGACATGGTTGCCTAGAGTTGGTACTGAAACCTGACCAGGTAGGAAGCACAGTGAAATTATCTGGGTGGTCTTGTGGTGGTAAGTGGTGAATGACTTCTAATTTTAGTTTCCTTTTTAGGAGTGCCTTAACAAATGTGTCTGGAAGGGCTTTGTGTGCCACGACACAGAATGTATAGGCTTTGTTAGCTTTCTGTCACTGTACCAGAAGACCTGGCACAAAGAAGCTAGGTCTGTATGGCCATGTGTGAACTGGCTGTAATTACTCTCCTTGCCACTCATGAAACACTTGAAAGAAGCGCTCAGGGGAGGCTTGCTTTGGCTTCTGGTTTGAGAGGATACAGTCACCATGGTGGAGAAGGCATGAAGGAATTCATGGTGGCTTCCAGTTCTGGCAGTGGGGAACATGCAATGCTACTTATTTATATCCCAGTGGCCCAAGGAACAGTAGAGACCTGGTGGAGAGCCAGCTTAACCTATAGAACCTATATATAGGCTAGAAATATGTTTGCCTATCAAAGTCATTTTTACTACATGCAAAGAAACAGTTCTCTGAGTTTTACTTGCTAGGATGACTCTGAGCAGTTATTCTTAATCTTATTTTAATCTTATTTCACTCCTAAGCCACTCAGGAGATTTTTTTTCTTTAGAAAGCAGATTGTGTATCTGTCCACATGTTATCATTATATAATTATTGAAAGTATAAAATTGAACGCATAGAAATTGTTTCTAGGAACCAAACCTACTCCATTGCTCTTTGAGATTACATAATTTGAGTACATGCTCTGCAACTTATGATGTAGTGTTGTAACTAGTAGATCAGCTTGGCAGGGGCTGATGCAGACTCAGAGGTAGACCTGACAGGTGAACAAGCACACTGGCTGGTTGTGGGCATGAAAAGCACGGAATGCCCCGACCCTGACCACTCCTCTGGGACCCTGAAGCTTATGCAACCTTAACTCAAAATGGAGTTTTTAAAAACCTTACTAACACGAAGTCCTCTAGGGCCTGAGTTAATGTTTCTCTGATGAGAGAGCATTTTTAGAAAGCAATGAATAACAGAGAAAGGAAAAGAGGAAGTGTAGACAAGTGCTTTTAAGAAGTTTATCTTTGGGCAGATTAGATGGCTCAGTGTGTAAGGAACTTGGCACACAAAGCTGGAGAGCCACATTCAATTCCCAGAACCCATCTAGAGGTGGATGGAGAAAGCAGACTCCACAAAGTTTGTCTCACCTACACAGGTGTGCTGTGGCAGTACAGTCCTACCCCGAGATTAGTTGACAGGTTTTGATTGGTAAAGGTTATGTTTGTTGCATTTTACTGGTGACATTAAATAGGGTTCACGGTTTGCTTACATGGGAACTCCAGGGGCTGGAGCTGGCACAGTTTAATGGCCTCCCAAGTATTTTGGTAGATCGAAAAAGACAGTATTTGTAAAAAGGGGAAAGGAAGAAGGCTGGAAGGGCAGGGATGGGTCAGTATTGAGATCACAGACTGGTTTGGAATGGGAGGAATCTGTCAGCCATACCCCAAACAGTAAGACCTCAAGATAGACCAAATTTGAGAGATAGGAGCAGTGTTCATTCAACAGGGATGAAGGAGGCTGGTGGCTTGACTGGAGGTCCAGGCCACAGCAGGAGCAGCTTGTTGGTACACTGGTGGAGGATGGAGATGAAGGAGGCTGGTGACTTGACTGGAGGTCCAGGCTACAGTGGCAGCAGCTTGTTGGTACACTGGTAGAGGATGAGGAGGAGATGCCTTTCTTCCTCTTGTTTCAATGGCCTGGGCTATGAAAGGGGGAGATATTGGACCAAAATTTAGGAGTCAAAAGAAAAGCTGCAGGAGCAGGATGTGTTGTGGATGTTGAGAATTAGAACACTACATTTGAACTCACTGAGCTCTCTCTCCCTTTCTCCCACTTCCCCTCTCTCTTCTCAACTCTCTCTTTACTACTTGGCTTAATTTTTCTCACTGTATATAAATTTTATTTACACAGCAGAAAATATGATCAAGTGCTATCAAGCATTTAGAGACTGGGCCTGCACTAGCTTGGCTTGGGCTGCGACCGACGGCACCAGCATTTGGTGGACTGACTGTCACTTTTTTGCCCTGGCTTCATAGACGCAACTCTTACAGTACATTTTCTCTTGGGTTTAAGTCCCTTAATACAATTATTGTCTCTTTCTTCTTCCCATTTTACTGCTTGACTTATCCAATATGTTTTTAAATACATTTCAGGTTCAGAGGATATGATTTGTATTAACACTGTCATTTAGACCAGCACAGTGGCATTGGAGTAGAAAATAAAACAGTTGTTAGAATTCTAGCAGGAAAGACTATTATGAGCTTTAAAGAGTTTCACCATCAGGACTTTTGGAGATTTTTAAGAATCTATTGTTTGAAAATAATTGCTATTACAGTGCTATCCATACACATGATTAGGCATGCAGTCCCTCAGCCTCCATGACATGACTTCGTTGCTCTTCTTTCTCTTATTCACTACCCTCAAAGGGCTGCTGCTTTTGATTTTTAGTGCTGTTGAGTATTGTCGCTGGGCCAAGCCATTTCCATGTGTATCGATGGGTCTGGAGCCATTTACCAGTGGCCTGGGCCTAAAGCTTTTGCTCTCTCTCTAGGGCCCGTTTATTTGGTTGTCTTCTAACATCAGACAGAAGCACAAGGAAAGCCTATACCCTTAAAACCGAAATCTTGGAGGTAGCTAGATGTCTCTGTGGGTAAGCGTGACTGCTGCCACACCTCACAACCCGGGGTCAGTCCCTGGAACCCACATGATAGAAAGAACTGACTCTTATAAGTTGTCGTCTGACCTCCACAGAGGCACCATGGTGTGTGCACCTTCGGAGCTCACTAAATAGATAACTTAATTATTTTTTAAATGGAAGTCTTTAGCTTACTTCGCTATCTCTGAACCAGTCTTTCCGATCACACTGTTAGATAAATGATACTCAATGATGTTCCATGATTAGTCCTCCCTCCATCATTCCTGTTTGCATTTAGGTGAGTGATTAGATCCTTTGAGGATGGGGGCTGAAGGCAGTTTCCAAGAAAATACAGGAGGGTGTGGCTGATGGATGAGGGTGCTACACAGCTGGAGGACGGAAATGGCCCCAAGTGGCCAGATTATAGTTTTCACAGCTTGGAGGATTTACTTCTGTTCTTCTCTAAACTAGTAATTTTTTTTTCCAACAAGAGAACATGGATTTATCTGAGACTAAACTAACCAATTGCCTTTGTTTTTCATAAGGCTCCTAATAGATTAAGGAAGATGAATGACCCTTTCTTTCTTTCTTTCTTTCTTTCTTTCTTTCTTTCTCTCTTTTTGTCATATTCCTTAAAATTTATAGAATATTATAACAATAAAAATAAGTATTATAAAAGTTGTTTGATATAAAACAACAATCAATTTAACAGTCTTATGTAGATGCTCATCTACAGCAATAGTGAAAATACATTTTTTCTCAATATAAATTTTAAATAACTCCAAACATATTAACTGTATATTTCAAAATAATACATCACTACTAGTATTTTCTTAAATGAACATAAATATATAAAGTCTTTTTGTTTGTTTGTTTTGTATTTAGTAGAGTTTAAAATCTTGGCTCTTACTGTGGTACAAGCCCCAAATAAGAACAATTTTTAGACATTGGGTTTCATTGTAATAAGGCTGTACTTCAATGACCTTCATATCATCAAAGGATTTTATCTCCATCGTAGCTATGCTGAGAGTTGATAGTTCTGCTGGGCCAAGGAATGAATTGTAGGCACGATTTTTGGATACAGACTTCCTGCTATGGTCAAAGCTATTTGACTTGAGTGAGTGACTTTATTCTCAGCCCACAGAGAACAGGTTACATTCATTTAAGAAATGCTGTAGGTATTAAGATGGTCTATCCATAAAGTCATTTACCAACTGTTTCAATGAACAATGGTTCTGCTTGGAGGGTGGCACAGACATTAGGTGAGGGTAAGGATCTGGTTCATTAGCTGTGATAATTTTTTTTGTTTGTTTTTGTTTTTTTGAGACAGGGTTTCTCTGTGTAGCCCTGGCTGTCCTGGAACTCACTCTGTAGACCAGGCTGGCCTTGAACTCAGAAATCCACCTGCCTCTGCCTCTCAAATTAAAGGATTAAAGGCATATGCAACCACTGCCCGGCTAGCTGTGATAATTTGGAAAAGCTGAATGACCCTTTCTTATTAAGATACACTATTAGCAGCCCCCTATCAGTTCCTTACTATGGTTTCAATTATCTACCATCAACCACAGTTTGAAAATACTACATAGAAAATCCTAGAAATAAAATACCCCGTAAGTTTTTAGTAAGATCCATTCCAACTATCTAGAAGTAACTCTGTGTTGTACACTCTCCCTAATGGGTGTGAATTATTTTTGTGCAGTGTTTCCAGGTAGTACACACTATCCCCTGAGCTATTCTGTTCATCAGATTATCAGAACTGCTCAAGTAGCTCTACATTTATTTTCTAATGGCCCTAATTTGCATGAGTGATGATGCTGGGAATTTAGATATTCCAAAGAAAAGTCAACTGCTTCTAACCCTGAAACTGTTCAGAGGTTAAAAGGAATGTATGCTTGTTTTGCTGAGTCACCTTGACAACAAAACTACTGCTGTAATGTGCAGGAAGTGCTTCTTAGGATGGGAAAGAAACTAAAGTACAGCATTTCAAGTTGTCCATGGTTACAGGCGTACACTGGCCTCCTGTAGCACATCCCTTTTACAAATTGGACTTCTGTAACGGATTTATTTATTCCCCTCTACATACCCAATCCTTGTTTCTATTCATCAAGGTAACGGTGGTCCTAGGTTAGGAACAGTATCTGGCCAATCAATTCCTTATTGGAAGAAAATGACTACGGAAGTATTATTGTAGTTTGGATGTGAAGCCTCTGCCCCTCAGAAGGTTCATGTGTTAAAAGCTTTGTCCGCAGACGGTCCCTAGTGTTACGGGTAGGGCACAGAGCAGTGGGGTGATGATTTCACGAGAGTATGTGGCCCACTTGGAGGAAGTATGTCATCGGCTGTGCCTTTGAAAGGAAGGTAGACCTTCTCTCTGGTCCCATGCCCTGTTTTTCTGTGTCCTGGCTGCCATGAAATGAGCCCTTCTGCTGTACCACTCCCTGCCCTCTGCTGCTCTGCCTCACCTCAGCCACATGAGGCTAAGCCGTCACGGACTGAAACCTATGAAATCAGGGGCCCTGCTCTTTTAAGCTACTCTTCTCAGGGAAAACTAACACAGAAAATTGGCACCAGAAGTAGGATCGTTGCTGAGACTAGACAGTGACTGTGTGGGTCAGGAGATTTTCAAACTGATTCATGGGGGGAGTTTGGAAAGGCCTGGGAAAACTGGATAGAAAAAATATAAAAATTATTGTAGGCAAGTGTTAATGAGTTACTCCAAGTGAGCTCAGATGCACACAGGACTATAGATGCTGAGCCTCTGAGTGTGCGGTCTCCTGGGAACTGGAGTTGGGCCATTCAGGCAACTCTGGCAAAGACTTTGTCTACCTGTTGTCCATATGCAGAGACACTGTGAGGCTGGGTTTGAAAGTGATGAACCAAGGGAATTTCAAAGCACCACAGCATTCATACACAACCAAGAATATTACTGGCTGCTTTTGGCTGGATTTATGGAGAAAACCACAGGCTCAGAATTGGCATGAAAAGCTTCGTGAAGCTTGCTCTGGTTGGAGGATGCATGCTTAAAGCTGGGCTAAGGATCCTGGGGCTGTTACAAACATCTGGGCTCAGGCAGCAGCAGGACCCCACCCACTCCAAGCTCAGGGTTCAGGGGCAGAAGGAACCTTTGTCTTCTGTCTGCTTACTCTCACTCGCCCTAGCAAGCCTGTCTACCTTCTTGCTCATTCTTCCCTCTATTATTAGAACTGACTTCTTCAGCATTTCAACCTAGACTGAAGATCAGCAGCACTCCAGGGATCCTCCAGGCCTGCAGCACCAGATTAGGGCTGGTGAGACATCCATTCTAGTGAGCTGAACAACTGTATTCTCAGCCACTCCAGGGCAGGCAACCATTGTTGGACTACTCAAATTACATTCTGGAAGCTAGTATAACAAATCCTCCTTTAACATAAGAGGATGAGGATGAGGGTGGTCTGGGCCAGGTATGATGTCACACACTTTTAATCCCAGCACTGGAAGGCAGAGGCAGGCAGATCTCTGTGAGTTCAAGGCTAACCAAGGCTGTATGATAAGACCTAGGCTTAAAAACAGAAAAAGAAAACAAACAACAAAAACCAAAACAACGAGCTCTGTTGAGATCATTTTTTGGGGCAGGAGTGCTTATAGAAGTGTTTCCTGGGTGTACTTAGGCATATGACAGCCAGAGGCTGTGGCACCCATGGTTTGAGTAGGCTTGGCTACTACTGAAGCTGGTGGCGGAACTTGGTGTTCTTTTTGCACACATGCATAGGTAAGAGCTAAGGAGGCTTCCTCCCAGATTTCCCAGGGAGGCCTGGGATCCACGAGGCACAGAAAGGTTCGGAAACCCCTGGAAATGAAGCTGAAACATCAGCAGAAATAGCAAGGAATAACCCACAGGAAGAGCATGAATATCTCCTAAGGAAAGCCACAGGCAGCCACCAAGGCCATCCAGGACAAGTGGCCACTCTAGCTACTTCTGACAAGGCTTTAAGGGGTGGGGTGGCCTAAGTGTCTGGAACTTGGATGACATGGGTCCTGCTGTTCAAACTGAATGATAGGATTGAGTGTTTGCCCTCAGGGTCTCAGTCTGCTCCTTTCTCTTCTCTCTGAGCTGTTTCTCTGTCTACTTCATCTTGGAAACCGGTGACTTGCTGTTTCAAAACAGGGGACTTTAACAAGTTGCCTTGGGTCTCTGAGAGGCCTCGTTTGGACTTAACAGTGTTGAGAACTAACTGTTGGGCTGTTAGAGTTCCTTTCCCTGTCCCTGTGATAAATTACTGTGGCAAGACAGCTTAAGGGAGAAAGGCTTTGTTTTAGATCCCAGTTTGAGGAAGATGCTGTTTATAGTGGAGAAATCCTAGCAGCAGGACCTGAGGGAGCAGCTTATACTGCGTTCACAGCCAGCAGGCAGAGAGGGATGCAGCTCATGCCCAGCCAGTTTTCTCTTTTGTATGCAGTCCAGAACCCAAGCTCAAGGAAAGGCTCCATCCACTGTTTGTGTCTTTCAATTCCAATTAACTTAATCAGGAAGTCCGCCAAAGGCATGGCCAGAGGACAACCTAATCTAAATCTTCACAGGTGTGCCTGGAGACTTACAGCCTAGGAGATGCTAGACTCGGATAACTTGGCAACACCATCAGAAAACACCTGGGGATGGATTAAATGCGTTCTCCATTATGAGACTGAGGTCGGTGGGATGAGGTTATGGTTCTTGCTGGTGGTCCTGTTTTATGAGGTTGCAGAACCTTTGGGATGTAGTGTCTATATTTCATTGGTGGCCCACAAAGGGGCAGCTCTCCTTTAAGGTGGTAGAATATCTGATCCTGTTTTGAACTCCCTGTATCATGGCCATCAAGATACAGTTATGCCACAAGCTCTCACTTCCACATTGAACTGTGTCAGCTGCAATGTCGTCTGAGTCATGAAGCTGAGGGCCAAAGTAAACCTCTCATCCTTTATGTCACCTCTGCCATGTGTTGTCATAGCAACAAGACATCAGCCAATACCGTTTGGTTAAGAACGGTCTCCCTAACAGGAGGATCCTGTGTTGAAGGTTTAGTTTGATGCTGGCAGCACTTTAGTGACTGCTCACGAGAGCACTAAAGACATCGATGGATGACTCAAAGCATTCAGAGCTGAATGGTTGTTAGGGTTGGGAGGGGTGGGTCCCTGGAGGATGCCTTTGGAGAGTACAGCCTGTGCTTGGGATTGTCTCACTGCTTTGCCCTGGCTCTCCCTAGACAAGCAGCTTTCCTACAGTATGTCTGTCTACCCTGCTCTTTCCACTCTGCCACAGTACTAAGCAATGGAGCGACTAAACCAACCCTGGGCAGCTGAACCAACCCTGGGCAGCTGCACCAACCCTGGGCAGCTGAACCAACCCTGGGCAGCTGCACCAACCCTGGGCAGCTGCACCAACCCTGGGCTGAAACCTCTGTAATGAACATGGAACCTTTACCTCTTTAAGTGGTTTCTTTCCGTGTTTACTGCACAATGAGAAACTCACACACCTCACCCAGTGACTTGTATTAAGTCGGTGGTTTCAGGTGCTTAGCATGGGCATCAGATGTTGAAGTTACACTGTTTTTAACAGTACATTCACATATCCCTTTATGAAATTTCACTTTAATTTATGTAATTAACTGCCATGAAATACAATATCCACCCTTTAGTAAAATCCTACTGACCATTACCAACTTTTACAAACTCCTCGTTCTTCATGCTGGAAGCTAAAAGTTAATACAATCGTTGCAAGACCTTAAACAAGGGATTTTACTGGGTCTGTGATTTTGTTTGAAACAGGGATAATGGTCTGTGGCCATACCACCCTGAACAAACCCCACATCATCTGAAATAGGGGTAACATCAGGATATTGGGTCAAGTATTGTTGTCTACCCTGGTCATGAGCTTGGCCCATTCTATAAAATGTAGAGGAGGGTGTGTTGGGCAAATCAGAACAAGAACATCATCGGTGTCTCAGAGAACATAGTGGAGGGTTCTAGAGGGAAAACAACAGTGAGAAGTGGGAAGGTTAGGGAATAAAAAAGTTGCTATAACATGAACACAAGGAAGCCAAAGAAAGGAGTGAACAACTTAGATTTTAGGAAAATGGCAGAGAGAGTGGACATATGTGGCAAGGTGGACCTGCAAGATAAGGAGCTATCACAGAGAGACCTTAGTTTGATTTGGTTTGCTTTTAAGAAAACCCTGAATAGAGAGAACAGGAAAATGATGGTGGGCGATTGCCTCCAGGGGAGGCTGGCACATGCGGGAGACAACAGCCGCTTCTGGAGACGTCTTCGAAGGTAAGTCAGCACTTGTCACTGCCAGGGAGGGTATTAAATAGGTCACGGCCATCCCCGGACAGAAAGCATGCCATCTCTGCAGGATGCTGCCCTAGGCTGGCTCGAAAGTGAGGAGGAATTCTGCCTCTGGGACTTAGGAGTGCTGGACGGAAGGAGATATCTTATGATCGTAACAAAACAAAAAAACCAAAAACCAGTACATGGCTCTGTGACCATAAGGCTGAGAATGACAGAAGGCAGGCAGCTGAGCTCTGTGCCTAGTGGAAGCAAGGTCTTAACAGCATGGCCACAGATTATTGAAACACCTCCCTCATTCCCATCAGCCCACAGGCTCTAAGACAAAGCTCACAGCACAGGGAATGAATAAAAGCACACTCGTTTCCATGAAGCACACTTCATACACGGCATTAGTTTTAAGTTCATTATCAATATAGAATGTGTTATCCCCATCCCAAGCTAGGAAACACAGAGCTAAGCAAAGTCACTTGTTTAAGGTTTCAAAACCATTCTACCAAGTTTTCAATATGGCAAATGTGCATTTTATATCATAAAGTGTGGATACAATTTCACCACTGAAGGGTAAATGTGTCACCTTGTGGCTTTTAGCTCCAACAAAAATCGGAATCACTGTCAGGGCACATGTGACCGTAAGGCTGAGAATGACAGCAGAAGGCAGGCAGCTGAGCTTTGTTAGGTGTTGGGCTCCTGGGCGAGCCACAGCAAGTTATTCCACCCGAGTTGTTGAAGGACATACTGGGGCTGTCTTGTGTAGGTGAAGAGTTGGCTGGACGGACAGACTGCCACATGATAACTAGAAACACAAACAGGATACATGCAGATTCACTGAGCAGTAGTTTATTTAGTTGAGAATGGAGCATTATCCCAGGGAAGGAGAGAGAGAGAGAGGAAATACATTAATTTTTAAGATTTATATATAGTTTTTGCTACTGGCACAATTTCACAGACTTGGGAGGGAGAGTGTCTTTGTTAGGGTTTCTATTGCTGGGACAAAACACAAGCTGGGGAGGGAAGGGTTTATTTGGCTTTTACTTCCACATTGTAGCCCACGAGTGGGGGCGGGCACCTGGAGGAGAAGCTCCTGCAGAGGCCGTGGAGGGATGCTGCTCACTGGCTTGCTCAGCCTGCTTTCTTATAGAACCAGGGACCACCAGCCCAGGGATGGTCCCACCCACAACGGGATGGGCCCTCCGCCATCAATCACTAATTAAGGAAAAACCCCACAGGCTTGCCTACAGCCTACTCTTATGAGCTATTTTCTCAATTGAGGTCCTTTCTGTGTCAAGTTGACATACAACTATCCAGCACAGAGAGATATAAATTTGCTTCATAGTTCTGGACTGTTAGGCACATGGTGATGGCTTCTTGCTAGCAGAGTTTAAAGGCAGAACAGGACATTACATTGCAAGGTACTGTCTGTCTGTCTGTCTGTCTGTTTCCGGTCTCTCTCACTTACTAGTCTTCACAGTCCAATCATGAGGATTCCACCCTAATGAGCTGTCTCTCCAGTTCTAAACAACTATTTCTACTCCATTTTCTTTTTTTTTTTTTAAGTTTTATTGCATTATAAATGAGAAAATTTACATGATTTCAATTTATCTGAATTTATTAACATTTAAAAACATATTTTAAGTAAATAGAATTAAATCACATTCTTGTTTTCCTTTTGTACCCCAACTCCTCTCAGAGACCCCCTTCAATACCTACAATATCTTTTTTGTCATATTCCTTAAAATTTATAAAATATTATAACAATGAAAATGAGTATTGTAAAAGTTGTTTGATATAAAACAACAATCAATTTAACAGTCTTATGTAGATGCTTGTCTACAACAATACTGAAAATACATGTTTTTCTCAATATAAATTTTAAATAACTCCAAAAGTATTAACTGTATATTTCAAAATAATACATCACTAGTATTATTTTCTTAAATGAACATAAGTATATAAAGTGTTTTGTTTGTTTGTTTTGTATTTAGTAGAGCTTAAAATCTTGGCTCTTACTGTGGTAACTTGATACAAGAGTTACAAATGTCAAGCAAAGCATTCAGTCTTACTCTTTGTTGTTCTCTTACAAACCCCCTCTCAATATAATTGTCTACATTTCTTTTGGGTATATAAATACTTTTAAAATATGTTAGCTGTTCTGAAAACCATAGTATAGTGTAAAAACATGAAATAAACAATACTACTAATAGAGAGGCTAGATAGGAGAAGCCTCAAGATCTCAAGACCATTATGTTGTACACAGAAAGACACTGTCATGAACAAACAAGCTCAGGGCACTGGCTGGCCTAGACAGACTGGAAGGAACCTGAGTCACTGGGCTGGTGGAGTTCCTGTTGGCCTGGGTCCTGCTGGTCCCAGTTACTCCTGGTATTCTGACAGATGTTGTGTCCACCTCACCTCTGATCCTGGCCTGTTAGAGTGCCTTGAGTGGAGCTTCCTCTGGGTGTTGTGGGACCAGAAGGAACCTGAGCCACTGGGCTGTTGGAGTTCCTGTGTGCCTAGTCCCGTTGGTCCCAGTTACTCTCAGTGTTGGAACAGATGTTGTGTCCTCCTCACCTCTGATTCTGGGTGTGTTAGAGCACCTGGGAGTGGAGCTTCCTCTCAAAACTCCATTTTCTTAATCTTGTTATTTTATTGTAAAATTTCTAGTCATTATTTATACTTTCCCATAAAAATACAGAGGGAGAAATTATTCCATGTTTGTTTCCTTTCTCGCATAACTTGTTTCTTGGGATCAATAATTGCTTCGTTTTGTATATGATTCTGGCTTTCTATGCTCGCACTGCCTCTGTATGATGGTAGTGCTTTTCCCTGTATGTTCAGGTACCCTATTGCTTCACTCCTCTAACCCCTGAAGATCTTTCTTTGAAGCCCCCTTCCTCCTGCCTTAATCTGGATGTTAGCATTTTGTCTAAGCTCTGCTCCACAGTTACCTGGCAACAGCCAGGTATGCCTGACTCAGTATAAAAGGGGCTGCTTGCCACCTCTGCACTCTTGCTCTTCCCTTCTTGCTCCTGCTCTGTCCCCTTGCTCCCTTCCCCCCTCTCCTCCCATCCCCTCCCCTCCTCTCTCTCCACGTGTTCATGACCAGCCTCTATTTCTCTACTCTCTGTCTCTCTGTCTCTGCCTTTCTCTGCCTCTTCTACCCTCTTAACTTCCCTCCCCATGTCCCAAATAAACTCTATTCTATACTATACCAGTGTGTCTGCTCCCTCAGAGGGAAGGGCCTACAGAAGTACCTCCTTCCTCCATACCTGACTACACCTTCACCAAAACATATTCTTCTGTCTTTATCTTTTTATAAACACATCACTGGATCTGACTTTGGACATGCTATGGTGGACTGAGAATGAAATTCCCCCAAAGGTCTACATGTTGAAGGCTCAGCAGCCTATTGGGAGATGGTGGAGCCTTTATGACTTGGGGTCTATTGAGCTGAAGTCAGATCACTGGAGACATTCCATTGAAAACTGAGTCACAATAGGCCATTCTTTCTAATGGCTTAATCACAAAATGTATTTTGTCAGAACAATTGAGACCTGACACATATACATTTGTGATCATCCTTCTGATAGTGTGCTTGGTTGCATACATGCATGCATATGCATATGTTCATGTGTATGTTGCTTTTCATCCAGGACCTAAAGAGGTGGTGCATTGTGGGACTGTGAAAAGTAGCCTGTTTCCCGGTTGAGCTAAGGCTTGAAACCCCAGAAACCATGAAGGGATGGTAGGCACTTCACTTGTTCCAGGGCACTAGGCCCCTGTCACTAGCTGCAGCCTTTCTCCAACTACACCCCCATCAGTCATGTATGGGCAATGCCTGAAGCCCCTTCACATGTAGAGGACGTGACCTGTGATCATGTAGACTCAAGACAGACCTTCATTCTAATAGGTACCTAAAGGCCTGCAGGGCTTAGGCAGTAAGCTTCCCTTCTCAGACACTCCTCTCTGCAAAAGGTATTTAACCTCAGGCCTGCTTTGAGAAGTGGGGCACGGTTTTTACTCACCCACTTTCTGCCATGATGATGAATGTCTTAAAACCATGGACAGTCTCTTTTCATTGGGATCTAACATGAGGAGCCATGGAGAAGGCCTTTGCCTATAGAGCCGTCGCCAAATCTCCCATAGAAGGCCTCTCTGTGCCACCAAGTCCAAGCCAAGCCAGCCCACTGACAAACCAAGGACTCCCCATGCGGGACCAGCCAGAGCTCTCCCCTTTCCCCCCAACCCCAGGCTAGATCCAGTCTGTGGGCCCCCACTTCTTTCTCAGCTCTTTTGTGACTTCCAGTGGCACCTGGGTGTCCAAGAGCCTGAGAAGCACATGGCCCTGGCCTCGTTGCAGGCTCGGAGATTCCCAGCAAGCTCCGACTGTCCTGCAACTCAGACTGTGCATTCCTCTGCCCCAGAGCAGTATCCTGGGGCTTCTCTATGACCCAACACCCATCCTGCAACAGTGTTGGGTAAGCATGGTCAACTCCCTGAGTCCTGCCTCCCTGAGCTGCCCAGCCCTGTGGTGGAGTGGACACAGGACCCATAACCATACAGTGCATGGCTGGTAGATTTTTTTGATCCCTTTCATTCACACATGATTAATTAGTTGACTATTTTTAGTATGCAAGTAATTCTCCTGCTAAGAAAAGTAGTATTGTTTTTATTTGTGTTCCTTTGTAAGTGACTCCAGGTCTATGATTTAGAATCTTCTTCAAGCTTCTTAGTTTCTTAATATTTTTTTAATGGTATGACTTGGATGGACTGTGTCTCTCTGTTACTCGATCCTCATAGACCCTTCTAGTTTAAAATCATGTTCCCCAGTTCTGGGGAATGTCCTCATATTTGTTTGTAGATATTTCCACCTCTGTTTTCAGGAGAACCCTACCCCAGGGGAGAAGCTCATATTACTTTGATGTTACTGTTTGTTTTTCTCCTAAAGTCTTTCTATCTTTCATATTTTCCAAATCTTTTTTTCTATATCTTGAAAAAAATTGCAACTCTATTTTCCAAAAATTATATTCTTTTTGGTTAGCTAAACTTCCTAATGATTTTGAATGGAGCCATTTTTATACTTTCCTGTTCTTGTCTTATGAATACACCCCCCAATCTGAAGATACTAATTAACATGTTCCTCTGCACTGTCAGTTTCACCTAAAGCTTGTTTTATGTTTTTGTGTAGCCCGCGTGGTCCTCTCGCCGGAAGAAGACACGCGGACACTCTAGGTTCCTTCTGCAGCAACTGTTTTATTGTCTCCATCCATGGTGAAAAAAGGGTCGAACCCAAAATCCGCACTGCTTATATACACCACAGTGCGTGTATCTGCCCACAGCGTGGTGTGTCTGCTCATGATTGGCTGTTCGCTCATTACCCTACGTAACGCCCCGGGATGGGCTGTGACATGGCGTCCTTTCACTCTACACACATGCGCCAATAGTTGTCTACGCACATGCGCAAACAGTTGTCCACTAGGAGTTAACAGCGGAAGTAGGCGCCATCTTGCCATGGCGAATGCCTCTCAAGATTCACGGCTCCCAACATTTTTGTATCTATTAATCTTTGGATTTGCGATGCTGAAATTTTTATGGGCATTTCTGTCAACTGGTAGGGGACAGGCCATTCTATGAGAGAAGACACATAACTGTATGTGAAGGAACACCCACTTTCTCTACAGGACTCTTTTCTATCTTCTATCTGGCACTCATATACTTGCAAGTCAGTATTCTGGCTATTGATAAAGAAAGAAGAATGGAATTCTATTCTTCCTTCACAGTCTTTACTCCAACCTTCATCTTTAAGAATAAACTTCAGCCTTCTGTCTGGGGTGTTTAAAGTGGCATTGGTCCATCCGCATAGCAGTGATAAGGTGACGAGGGGATATATTCCACACATAGGCTTTTAGAATTGTCTGTAGGGCCAAGCACCTCCATGTCCGGATCTCCAGGTCTATTTTTTTTTTTTTTTTTTTGGTTTTTCGAGACAGAATTTCTCTGTGTAGCCCTGGCTGTCCTGGAACTCACTCTGTAGACCAGGTTGGCCTCAAACTCAAGAAATCCGCCTGCCTCTGCCTCCCAGGTGCTGGGATTAAAGGCCTGCGCCACCACTGCCTGGCTCACAAGAGTATTGTTGCATGAGGTGAGCAGTTGCCTCTATCAGGTGCTCCCCCGGTGAGGTACTTACCTTGCCATAGCCACCAGGAGCATGGACTGAACTCTCAAACATTGGCCATTCCTTCTTTCAATTTGCCTTAACTTAGTATATTGGGTACAATGAGGGGAAGCTGACTGACCCCAGACTTATAACTTTTACTATTTCTTTTATATGAGTACAAACCTTTATTTACTTGCAAATTGTTTTCTGGTGGTAGTGGGATTGAACCTAGAATCTCAGGCACACCTGAATGTCCTGCCTCTGAACTATAGCCAAAGCCCACTTACTATTTTTTTTTTTTGAAGGGATCTCAGAATGGAGTAATGATAAACATATAGCAAATCTATTGTAAATAATCAGTAGCAAAGAATTGAAACTTCCAAGGAAAAATGCTTCTGTAGACACCTGGTACCTCTTGTTGTGGTTGCCTGGTCTCTGTTAAGTCTTTCTAAGTCTCCCACAGCTTTTCCTGCATAGCCACTGCCAGGCTATCTACACGAGCTCATCCATTACTTTAATTGCAGCCCCCATATAGACTTCCCATTCTATCTCTGACCCAGAACTCTTTCATTAGCTTGTCAATAACTGTACACACACACACACACACACACACACACACACACACACACACACATGCATGCACGCACGAACGTGCATGCCTTTCCCCATAGGTCATGTACTTTCCCACTGTTGTGGAATGCAGATTTTCTTACTAGATTCCATAGAGCTAATGTGGGCCAGTTTGTCTACTCATTTAATAAAGTCTTATTAGCCACATCAGACTCACTTATGAGCCTTCTTTCAGCCTCTGGAGTACTGGGTATATACAATGAAGTAGCCATTGTACCTGGATGGGCCTTTTACTTTGATTAAAATGTTTATTATTTATATTTTAATATGAAACATATTAAACAATTAAAAATTGAAAGTACTAAACAAGCATATGCTGTAAAGTTTCTGAGATGTAAGCAATGCTATTGCTTCCCTGATAGTTTTGGTGGGTTTTCAAAGATAGTACTCACATAGCAGCAAATGCATTTGACATGCATGAGGCCCTGGGTCCCAGCCCCAGCATGACATAAAATGGTGCATTAGCACAGACAGCCTCTAATTCCAACCCTTGTGAGGTAGAGGCAGGAGGACCCGGAGTTCAGGGCCATCCTCAGCTACATAGTATGTTCTCAAAGGCAAAACAAAACAAAAAGCACTTAGTACCCTCCACCAGGTTCTCATTTTCATTCTGAATTTGTCTCTTCATGTAGTATCTTTGTTAGGGTTTCTATTGCTGTGAAGAGACACCATGACCATGACAACTGTTATAAAGAAAAACATTTAATTGGGGGGTTGCCTTACAGTTTCAGAGTTTTATTAGTCTATTATACCATCATGGCAGAAAGCATGGGAGCATGCAGGTAGACATGGTTCAGGGGAAGGAACTGAGAGTTCTACATCTGGATTGGCAGGCAGCAGGAAGAGAAAATGCCACATGGGACCTGGCTTGAGCATCTGAGACCTTAAAGGGTGGCCCAGTCACTTCCTTCAAGAAGGCCACACCTACTCCAAGAAGGCCACACCTCCATGTAGTCCTTCCCGGTGGGCCTATGGGTCCATTTTCTTTCTAACCTCTGCATGCAGGTTGAACTGATTTTTTTTTCTTTTTAAAGATGTTTATTTTTTACTTATGCCTATGTGTGTATCTACATATATGTCTGTGCATCACATGCGTGCAGTTCTTGCAAAGGCCAGATGAGGGCATCCAGTCACCCAGAACTGTAACTGGAGTTACAGGTGGTTGTGAAGCACTGCATGGGTGCTAGAAATCAAAGCCTGTCCTCTCATGCTCTTAACCACAGAGCCATGTCTCCAGTCCCCAGGTAGAACTGATTTTCTTGGTTAGTGCTTCAAATTCTGTACTCTTTTCCCAACTAAAAAAAAATCCCAACACTATAAAAGTCCAAATCTGGTAGAAAGACTGGTAACAATGAGGATTTTACTATTCTGACATTGTCTAGAAGCTGGTAGAAAGTTTTCAGTTTCATTCTAGGGCTGGAGAGATGTGGTTAACATGTGGTTAAGAGCACTGGCTGCTCTTCCAGAGGTCCTGAGTTCAATTCCTAGCAACCACATGGTGGCTCATGACCATTTATGAGGGGATCTTCTGGCATGACTCCTACACTTAAAAAAAAAAAAAAGCATAAACTAAAAAAACAAAACCAAAAACAAACCAAAAACAACAAAAAAAAGTTTCATTCCAGTTTGTCCCTCTGATTAGCATGTAGACTTGTGAAAGAGAGGGTAGTGGTAGCTGAAAGGATTCAGAATCTTTGCACATACATCTTCCTTCCTATTTTTCAGGATTATAGTTTTCCACTATTAGCCATTTTACAGACTTCCTCAGGTGACAACCTAGATAGAAAAAATGCTCAAAGTCCCTCAGAAGAGTAGGGTTGCAGAGCCAGGCATGGTGACACATGCTTGTAGTTCCAGTACTCAGAGGCTGAGTGAGGCCTGAACTTGGAGGGTTAAGGTCAGCTTGCATTACATAAATGACCCTGTCTTAAGAAAGACTCAGGGACTGGGCAGTGGTGGCACACACCTTTAATCCCAGCACTTGGGAGGCAGAGGCAGGTGGATTTCTGGGTT
>NW_022196896.1:42616892-42637103 GCF_008632895.1 Mastomys coucha
TGCAGTAAGCAGAGCAGTGAGCACTCACTGTTCCTGTGCAGTAGGCATAGCAGTGAGCACTGTTCCTGGAGTGTGCTTTCTCACTGCAGCCACAATGCTAGGGATGACACTAACATGGGGCCTGTTCTCTTGGCCTCATGCATTGACCTGAAGTAGTGAGGTAGTGAGCCGGTATAAACAATGGAATTCTTTCCATAAGACCTCTTCATACTGAAGCTAGCAAAGTCAGCCAGCCATTCCTGCTGGGCAGGATGCCCAGCGCCAACTCCCCAATCTTGTGCATAAGCCCATTGGAATCTTTGATGTGTAAAATAGACTGGAAGGGGAGAGACTCTGGTCTTCAGCCTGGCCCCTCTCATCCTCGATGGTCAGTTACCTGCACAGAACAACCTTTCACCTGAGCTATTTGACAAAACTTTGTCAGTAATAAGCTAAACTTCATCCACTCCATTTCTATGTTGTAAATGCTTATGCGGCCTCATGGCAGGTGTGCTCACGCGTGTCAGATTTGGATCGGTAGTGAAGTTCATCTTTCCTGTCTTCCACACAGTGGGCAGTAGGACCTGTTCTGTCCTGCCTCCTATTGCAGATGGGCAGTCAGGGCCAAGCCAGGCCTCCTCTGCATCTTCCTTACACCTCTTTCTACCTGACTCCCACTTTCAAAGATCAAACAGGTGTTTGGGTACCAGTTCTCTTTTCTATTTCTCTTTCTACTTCTTTTTTCCTTCTCACCCTCTCTGTCTCTCTGTCTCTGTCTCTGTACACGGGGTTGTTTGACTATGTGGCAGCTAGAGGTTGGTACTGGGCACCCCCCCCATCTCTTCTCCATCTTATTTCTCAGACATGGTCTCTCATGGAGCCCAAAGCTGTATAGACCTGCTAGCCGGTGGACTTTAAGGAGCTTTCTGCCTTTCTGTCTCCTGCAGTGCTGGGATTATAGGTATACACCACCATGACTGCCTTTTTTTTTACATAGGTGCTAGGGATCCAAATTCTAGGTTTCATGCTTTGCCATTGAGCTGTGCCGATACTTCATCTGATGTTATTTCTCCTTTTAAGTAGCACTCGTATCTGCAGTCCTCTATTCCTTTGAAGCCCCTCTCTGCTTTTGTTTTTCCCATTCTGCACTGCAAAATCACTGCAAAATGTCACCATGCCTAGTGCTCCTGTTTATAAGACTCTGGGCTGATGGCTGTTCAGAACAATTAACACAAGGTCCGGTCAATAACATAAGAGAACAGACTTAGGGTAATTATCTGCCTACCTGTTCCTTTCAGTTCCGTGTGAGACACAAAGAGCTATTCAGTTACAAACAACCTGAGGTTTATAATAGAGAGAAGGCAGAGGTGCAATAAGCCACTGTATAAAATCCAGAGTAAACAGAAAAGGAGTAATTCAGAGCTACTGGGTGTACTGAACTGGGGGGGGGGTGCGGGGGGAGGCTCTTCAAACAGAGGGACAGCATTTCTATAATGGCAGGAGATAAACAGGAGACAAACTTTGCTGCTAAGTCAAATTACTCCTAGATAATTCTATTAATGGTGCTAGGCCCTAGAAGCTGAGCTGCATGCTGTTCTGAGTAATGAGGTGATGCTGCATATGGCCCCATGCTGAGCGGCTCAGAGCATGAGTCATCATGTATTCCATTTATGTCACTGTATGTGTCATGAGTGTTACTCACTCAGGAGCCCTGTTGAATTGTGAGCACTATAGGACTGTGGTTAGAGCTTGTATGCAGGTAACCCTGATTTACTTAGCACATTCAAAGTACAAATATAGTTATGTTGGCAACTCACATATGCCCAAGAGCAGCTGGAAAGTGTGTCTCTTAAGAAAGATGCGGTAAGATACTTGGAGGAAGGGGACAGAGTACTTACTTTTTCTTCTTTTGACTAGGGCCTCATTATGTAGCCCTAGCAGGCCTGGAACTCAATGGTGGCATCAAACACATAGAGATCAATGTATTATTATGCCCAAGTGCAGGGATCAAAGGCATGTGTCATCACAGCTGGCTGTGCACATATCTTTATTATCTTACATGAGATTAGTGCTATATTGCTAGTCATTGCTAATGTCTTACCGTGTCTTTTATAAATCAAACTATTATAGGTGTATGTGTGTAGGATTTAATATTATCTGTGGTATCAGGTATCCACGGGAGGTAATGTATTCCCTACATCTAAAGACTACTCTATTGTGCAAGGCATGGGTAAAATTAATATATACATAATTATCTATCTATCTATCTATCTATCTATCTATCTATCTATCTATCTCTATCTATCTGCATCAGTAACTGTATCCTGACCTGCTTGAGTTCCAGTTCTGATGTCCTTTGGTGATGAATAGCAATTTGGAAGTGTAAGCTCAATAAACCTTTTCCTTCCCAACTTGCTTCTTGGTCATGATGTTTGTACAGGAATAGAAACCCTGACTATCTCTATCTATCTATCTATCTATCTATCTATCTATCTATCTATCTATCTATCTATCTATCTACCTACCTACCTACCTACCTATCTCTCCCCAATTATGTTTGAGATAGGGAATTCACTATGTGTCCCAAGCTTGCTTTGCCCTCTAGCTTCATACTCCTAAGAACCACTGGGTTTATAGTTAGAACCCCTTGTGTTCGACTCTAGTACACTGGTTCCTATGTGATGTTAATGCTCTCATGAGAGTCTGATTAGCTGTGACTCAATCACAAATACCATAGATTCTGATAGAAATTAGTTCACACACAGGATGCTTTTCTCTGTTTTGGAGCACAGACACAGTTTATTTCAACAGGAATAATAATTTTTCTCATCTAAACAAATACTGCATTTCCTTCTGGCTATCACTTTCTTTGTAAGACTGAGCTCAGGTTTCTATTAGTAGCCTACTATAGACCAAGTGGCTTACATATTCTTCTTTACCCTCAATAATGGTACATACATCATTTTGATAACAAGGACAAGAGCTTGCTCAAGCCCAGATACTGTTTTGCTCACCTTTGTTGCCTCAGTATCTGGCACAGCCCCCAGTAAAAAGCATTTAGTATATGTCACAGCTTTTATAGCTCTGTTGCTAGGCTTTTAAAATGACTAATAGATTTAGTAGTTTCCCATTCTTCCCCTTCTTTGAAAAGATCTACTTGCATTGTGCAGTATCTGAAGAGTGCCATGGCAATGTGATGATTGCATGGCTTTTTATTTTATTAATTTTTTTTTCAAGACAGGGTTTCTCTGTGTCCTGAAACTGGCTGTCCTGAAACTTGCTCTGTAGACCAGGCTGACCTTGAACCCAGAGAGATCTGCTTGTCTCAGCCTCCCAAGTGCGGGGATTAAAGGCATGTGCCAAGGCACTTTAACATGTCCAGGATCAGAGGTGAGGAGGACATAGCATCTATCCCAACACCGGTAGTAACTGGGATTAGTGGGACCAGACATACAGGAACTCCGCCAGCCCAGTGGTTCAGATTTCTTCCAGTTTGTCTGAGCTGGTGGCCTGAGCAGACATTGGGCACAAGCTCCACAGCCAGTCCCACAACACCCAGAGGAAGCTCCACTCCCAAACCCTCTAACATGCCCAGGATCAGAGGTAAGGAGGACACAACATCTGTCTGAATACTGGGGGTAACTGGGACCAGTGGGACCAGGTACAGAGGAATTCCGCCAGCCCAGTGGCTCAGGTTCCTTCTGGTCCCACAACACTCAGAGGAGGCTCCACTTTCAGGTGCTTTAACATGCCCAGGATCAGAGGTGAGGAAGACATAGCATCTGTCCTAACACTAGGAGTGACTGGGACCAGTAGGACTCAGGTATGCGGAAATTCTGCCAGCCCAGTGGCTTGGGTTGCTTCTGGTCTGTCTGGGCTAGCCAGTGCCCTGAGCAGATCTTGGGTACAAATTCTGAAGTCATTCCCAAAACACCCAGAGGAAGCTCCACTCCCAGGTGCTCTAACAAGTCCAGGATCAGAGGATCCCAGAATCATAGGATCACAGAGACAGCTTGACTCTGAGGAGTTCTGACACAACCAGGATCACAGGAAGGACAGGCTCCAGTCAGATTTAGCAAGGGCAGGTAGCACTAGAGATAACCAGATGATGCGGGGCAAGCGTAAGAATATAAGCAATACAAACCAAGGTTACTTGGCATCATCAGAGCCCAATACCCCCACCATAGCAAGTCCTGGACACACCATCACACAGGAAAAGCAAGATTCAGATCTAAAATCACTTCTCATGATGATGATACAGGACTTTAAGAAAGACATAAAGAGCACCCTCAAAGAAATACAGGAGAACACAGGTAAACAGCTAGAAGCCCTTTAAGAGGAAACACAAAAATCCCTTAAAGAACTACAGGAAAACACAATCAAACAGGTGAAGGAAATGAGCAAAACTATCCAGAATCTAAAACTGGAAATAGAAACAATAAAGAAATCAGAAAGAGAGACAACCCTGGAGATACAAAAGCTAGGAAAGAAATCAGGAATCATAGATACAAGCATCACCAACAGAATACAAGAGATAGAAGAGAGAATCTCAGGGGCAGAAGACACCATAGAAAACATTGACACAACAGTCAAAGAAAATGCAAAAAGCAAAAATCTCCTAACCCAAAACATCCAGGAAATCCAGGATGCAATGAGAAGACCAAACCTAAGGATAATAGGTATAGAAGAGAGTGAAGATTCCCAATGTAATGAGCCAGTAAATATCTTCAACAAAATTATGTCTAATATTATACAATCCATATACACTTTCAGCTTGTTTGTTCATGACAGTGTCTTGCTGTGTACAACATAATGGTCTTGAGATCTTGAGGCTTCTCCTGTCTCAGCCTCTCTATTAGTAGTATTGTTTATTTCATGTTTTTACACTATACTATGGTTTTCAGAACGGCTAACATATTTTAAAAGTATTTATATACCCAAAAGAAATGTAGACAATTAAATTGGGGAGGGGTTTGTAAGAGAACAACAAAGATTAAGACTGAATGCTTTGCTTGACGTTTGTAATTCTTGTATCATGTTAGCACAGTAAGAGCCAAGATTTTAAGCTCTACTAAATATAAAACAAACAAACAAAAACACTTTATATATTTATGTTCATTTAAGAAAATATTAGTAGTGATGTATTATTTTGGAATATACAGGTAATACATTTGGAGTTATATAAAATTTATATTGAGAAAAAGTATGTATTTTCAGTATCGTTGTAGACAAGCATCTGTTAAATTGATTGTTGTTTTATATCAAACAACTTTTATAATAGTCATTTTTATTATAATATTTTATAAATTTTAAAGAATATGATAAAAGAAGATATTGTACATATTGAAGGGGGGTCTCTGGGAGGAGTTGTACAAAAGGGAAACAAGAATGTGATTTAATTCTATTTATTTAAAATATGTGTTTAAATGTTAACAAATTCAGATAAGTTGAAATCATGTAACTTTTCTCATTATAATGCAATAAAATTAAAAAAACATCTTAATCCCTGAGGGTCCAGATGCACATGTCAAATAATTCAATGTGATAAGCAGATCAAAAGTCTAAATTACGGATCTTGAGAAAAAAAAAAAGAATTGAGTAAACAGGGACACCTCAGAAAAATATACTGGGAAGCCAGGAATGTCCATTAAGCTTAAAGTCAGGGAGCTTCCAAAGAATTTGCTGAATAGACATCTGTCCTCAGGAGATGCCCCAACTGCAGAGGTCCCACCTACAGTGAGGGGTGGATCTCTCACCACCCCTTCCACTTGCCTTCCTGTGCCTCACCTGGGGCACAAAGGACAATGGACACAAAACAAGGATGGGCTCCACCAAAGTGAGATAACCAACTCATGCTGTAAACTAAAACCTATATTCTGAAAGAAAAAAAAAGATCGATAAAATAAAACGAGTTTCTGCTTTGACAGGAAAAAAAAAGGGCGTGTGCCATCACCACTGGCTTTCACAGATTTTTTTAGCTCAGAATGCCCTTTTTATCTTCGTCCCCAACAAGAGGTGACAGCCATTTTCCTGGCTCAGGAGGGATGCTGATGGCTGGGACTCAGACTGGCTAAGGGTGATGAACTCTGGGGGCAGAACAGGAACTGCTTGGACATGTGGGATGGACACAAGCCAACAAGGATTTTTTTTTTTTTTTTAATTTTCTAATTTGACCAACTGAATGGTGTTTGTATTCAACCTTCTAGGAAAGAAGAGAAGCTAAGAAGTAAGCTAATCTATTCACATACTAATGAAATTAAATTCTCTGTCTAAATTTTATTGATGTGTTCACATTTTTTAGTTTTTGGTGGTGGCATTGTGGAAGACACAGTTGTTACTGATCACTTTAGGGACACCACTTGGCATTGACTATGCTTCCAGGTTTACAGTGTTTTTGTGGTCAATGTCACCATGCATGCCCAGAACTTTTTTCACTGTCTATTACTGAAACTTGAGTAAGTCTCTGTCCCTTTTCCTCCAATCCTGGCATTCACAATTCTTACCATCTATGAATTTCCCTATTATAGGTGCTTCAGGTAAGTGGAATCGTGCTGTTTGCTTTTGGTGTTTTATGTCATGTAGCATTGTGTCTTTGAAATTCATGCATGATGCAACCCGTCAGGTGTCCTTTTTTTTTTTTTTTCCTTTTTTCCTTTTTTTTAAAAGGTGTTTTTCTATCAGTCAGGCTTTGGGAATGCTCCTCAGAAGTAGAACTTCTCTGTCATACTGTGAGTCTGTTATTTTTTCAGAGGCCATCCTATCAAATGATTGTACGGGTTACAGTTTCTTTGTACCTCAGTGGCTGCTCTCTTATTTTCAGAAAACAACAGCTATCCAAATAGGCATGAAGCCGGCCCCCGTGGTTCTGATTTGTGTTTGGCTTTGTATTGATTAAAGATGCTAAACAGCTTTCCACTTAGTTAGGCATCTTCTCTGGAGAAAAGTTCATTGTCCGTTGTGAATTGATTGGGTCACTGACTCACTCTGTAGACCAGGCTGGCCTTGAACTCAGAAATCTGCCTGCCTCTGCCTCCCAAGAGCTGGGATTAAAGGTGTGCGCCACCACTGCCTGGCTGGGTCACTGGCTTTTAATTGTTGAGTTTATATTTACTTTAATTGTTGAGTTTATAGTTATTTTAATTGTTGAGTTTATAGTTATTTTGTAGAACGGAACACTTCTGGGTATATGACATGTTTCCATGGAACAAGAAAAAAATGTGTTAAGCTTGTATAAAAATGCATTACTGAAAAGCCCTCTCCATATCCCCAGAGCTCCCCTGTATCACTTGTAGACAGCGCAAGAGGTGAGAAAGTGTCTTCTCTCTAGCAGTCAGTACTGCTGAGATAACCTTGGGGAGGGATCTGGCGAGTTACTTAAGTTTCAGAAACTTTTTGAGACTTGTGAGTTATTTATGTCCTGAGCCCTGTAAGTTTCATTTACTTCCTGAGTCTTAGGAGACTCCCTCCAGGACTGAATGTTTCAATTTGGAGGAAATTACTTTTCAGTACCACTATTTAAGAATGTTATTTATACACTTAAAAGACCTATCTTGCCATCTTCTAATTAAAAGAAAACACTTTCTAGTATATAATTCATATATGAACTGATGACTATTTCTATATTAAAATTCAAAGCATGTTGTCGTGGGCTGGAGAGATGGCTCAGCAGTTAAGAGTAATGGCTGTCCTTCTAGAGGACCCAGTTAGATTCTGTGCACACACATGGTGACTAACACCTGGAACTCCAGTCCAGGGGATGCAGTGTCCCCTTCCAGCCTCCATGCACATTGCATGCATAGAGTGCACAAATTCTCATGTAGGCAATATATTCATACACATCAAATCAAAACAAATTTTTAAGAATTACTTCTTTTTAATCACATAATATTTCAAGTTAGTATATTTAATATTTTTAATGATCAACTAATGAATTGCTTATGGGATACCATTATAAGAAAATGAACATAGCATAGAGTTGTAGAAACAATACTTAAACATATAATTGACAGAAAAGTGAAATAAACTTGGTACATAGAAGGTAGAGACAAGGGTTGAAGAAAAGAAATGAGTATGCAGATATCTGTGCTGTTGATTGACATAGCTAAAGAAAGCAATATTAGCGGCAAATGCTAACAAACAACTGTGGTGGCTTGAATATGGCCCTCATAGACTCATGTCTTTGAATGCTTGGCCCCCAGGAGTGGTACTATTAGGAGGTGTGGCCTTATTGGAGAAAGTGTGTCACTGTAGGAGTGGGAGAGCGTCCTCCTGGCTGCCTGCAGAAGACAGTCTCCTCCTGGCTGCCTTCAGATCCAGATGTAGAACTCTCAGCTCCTGCTCCAGCACCATGTCTGTCTGCAGGCTGCCAAGCTTCCCACCATGATGGTAATGGACTGAACCTCTGAATCTGTAAACCAGCCCCGTTTAAAGGTGTTCCTTTATAAGAGTTTCCTTGGCTATGTTTTTTTTTTCTTTTTACAGCAATAGAAACCCTAACTAAGACAATAATCAAACTCTAAAGTACTAACTGGTTTGAATTGTTCAAAATTTATTATTCTTAAGTAACAATTTTACTTAATCAATAGGAAATTGATAAAGTGCTAGATCCTGAATTTCTGGTAAAACCTTCCATGACCAAGGTTAGATCAGTAACCTGTCCTCCAGACATAAAATGTAATTTACATATTTTACAAAGGTATCAAGGGTTATTTTTGAAGTTATACATTTGATATTTTCTATATACATATATATATAAAATCTATAGGTAAAAGAAAATACCATCTTCTAAAAGAAAAACCAGATAGAACTTCATTGATCTGAAACTAAAGGACTGCTCTCCATTTCTTGTTAGGACTTGTTGTGTAAACTGTAGAAAAAACAGAAAGTAAAAACAAGAGATAAGTGTATCATTGGATTTCAAATTTTTTTATAGTAAGGAAAAGGAATTTTGGTTGACTATAAAGTGAGTTTCTTCTTGAAGGTAAATATATGGCTGAGGCTTCTACACGAAACTCAAGCTTTGAAACACTTCTTGATTTTAAGGACTAAACTTTTATAAAAATGCCTGATTTGACAAGTTCATCTACCATTAGGAAAAAGTTATAGGACTCTCACTTTACCGTCTCTGACGTCACTTAAACCCTGTGCCTATTCTACAATGTCCCCCATACCAGTGCCCTTGGTCTTGGCGTCTAGAAGAGAGCTGTTCTCCCGGGCACTGAGTGTCACTATGGCAGAGGACTTGGACCCTACTTCTCCACTGAATGTGCTATTTAAGGGAGACCTCAGACAAACACTTGCAAAACTGTTTAAATGCCAGTAGAATTAAAATTCAGAAGGATACATACATATCTTCCCATCTTTCTCTAGTTTTCTCAAATGAAGCAAGAGATTATGCTCTGCCATCTTATGTAAATTCTCTGGAACATCCTGAAATATAGGATAAAAGGAGTCTCATTTCTAAAGAATACTCAATTGTTTAGAATTTTTAAAACAAGACACACACAACAGAAATGAAAGTTTAACCGGAGTACACTATAGTGCTAGCTTAAGTCAGGGATGAGGCTCAGTTGATAGCTTTCCTACCATACACAACACCCAAGTTCTACCCCAGCACACACCAACTGGGTGAGTCATACACAGGTAACCCCAGCACTCAGGAGGTGGAGGCAGGATGGTCAGATGGTCAAGGTCATCCTTGGCCATTGTGAGTTTGAAACCAGCTTGCCATAATGAGACCCTGCTTCAAAAAGGCAAAATCAAACAAAATATATAATAGCAACTTAAGCAATTTCTACCTTGCAAATGGTCTTGTTTTAGAATACTATTCTCTTATATTTCTATAGATAAAATAGTTAAATGCCACAAATTTTGTTCACTATGGAACTCCTAGGGTTTAGCATAATGACACACAGTAGAGACTCATTAGCATAATGACACACACTAGAGACTCATTAATACTTATAAACAAAGGAGTGAGCATAAAGATTTCTCCTTGGTTTTGAATAATCTTAAATTGGCTTTATGCTCTTTTGGGTATTATGATAATATCTTTGTATCTTATGACTCACATCTTTCCTTTATCTTGCTAAAATAATGTAACATTGACATGTTTCAATAAAGAGAAATTTTATTATTTAAATAAGGATTACAATTCTGAAGCCAATTTTCTTGACTAAACCCACTTTGTCTGTGCCCTACTTAGCTTTAATTGTCATGGTGACACAGTCCACAGACACGGGACAGGAGAGCCTCAGATTGTCCTGTAGGCGTGTCTGTGGGGACCCTAGAAGGGTCCAGCCTACTATGGGAGGCACCATGCCTAGGCAGTTGGGTTCTGGGTTGTATAAAATAACAGCAGCTCCACCATGGTTCCCACCCTGTGCTCTTGCTCCGACTTGGACTGTGACCTGCAGCTCTTCACCAGCTAAATCCTTCCCTGCACAAGTGGCTTTCAGTCAGTGAGTTACCACAGCAGTGGAATGTAACTAGGCTACTCTGGTTCTCAGCTTCCTGGAAATACTTTGCCAATATTGTCAAATTATATCAGTCAAAATTCGGGGGATTTGTTTGTCCCATTGTACATGAAGCCAGGTAGTTGATCCTCTTTTTATTTTTTATTTTTCCCAAGACAGGGTTTCTCTGTGTAGCTCTGGCTGTCCTGGAACTCACTCTGTAGACCAGGCTGGCCTCGAACTCAGAAATCTGCCTGCCTCTGCCTCCCAAGTGCTGGGATTAAAGGTGTGCGCCACCACTTCCCGGTGTGATCCTCTTTTTTGAAGATCCTCTTTTCTGTATTTATCCCACTTCATTAACATTCACAGTCTTCTTGAATATTCTCCCTTAGATTTACCTTAAAACATTGATATTTACAAAGAGACACTGATGTTTACAAAGGGTTGTCTCATTGGCTCGCTCTGTCTTTTGAGATAGTTCAATCTGTATATTCACTGTTTGTAAGGCTGGCCTCAAACTCACTCAGACTCCTGAGTTCCAGTATTGTATGTGTTTCCCTTTTCATTTCTACCCAGCTAACACACATAGAAGTAATAAGCAGCGATGATTACCAAATTCTCCTTTAAGAGCAGTACCAGTGTAATGTTTGACATCTCACCACGTAAGTTACCCACTTAAGATCTGTGACTGATCATTCCCAGATCCTATCTAAGGTTTTTAGCTGGTAGTGAGGTCTCCTTGTGATCTGATCACATGTCCTCTTCTTATCTCACTTCCTGAGACTTTCTTCCTGTCTAATGTCACCTGTGACATGCGTACTCCTGTTACATGGCTTCTTTGTGGATTTTCAAATGCACAGGGGTCTATGGTTACTCCTAGGTTTGAATGCACCTTTCACTTTGTCTAGAATGACTCCTTTTCCCTTCTACTCTGGTCAGGAAAGCGCTTACTCCTCCTTTAACCCATCACTGTGTATCTTCACTGGGTAAGACTGACTTCAAATTTTGTGTTACCATATGGTGTATAGAACCTGAAGTTGAGTGTGAAGAAAATATGATTTGGATATTCAAAATGCCCCACCATGTGAGGCCTTTGGAGTGTTGGAGTATTTTGGATTAAGAGTATTCAACCTATCTAAACCATGTAGTGTGTGTGGAGGCAACTGTTATGACAGCCTGCCTTCACTAATCCTTGGATCTGTCAAAGGCAAAGGGCTGTGCTTGTGTATGTATTTCTGCACTCACTGTAGCATGTGGCATATAAAATATTTAACAAGTGCTGAAATGACTAACTCACTCTAGGCTGTCTCATGCTAGTCCACATGCAGGAGGTGTTTCACACACATGCACGGTGACTGCCTCTGTTTATGTACAGAACCTACTCCTGGGTGAAGCAGCACTGTTTACTTAGGCATGAGCATTACGTAAGGACTCATCTGTGGCAGGGTTTAGAGAGCTTAGCTAGCTCCTCTTAGGTTCCGGGAAGACAACCCCTCAATGTATCAGTGTATAGTTTAGAGTGGCTACATACTGGTATTAGAGAGGTAATGTGCTCTTACACACAATTTTAATGCTTTTCTTTATCGTGTTTGTGCTCACACGCGTGCATACTGAAGCTACATGTTGACCTTGGGTATTTTCCTTGCCTACTTTCCACCTTATTTTTTGAAAAAAGGGTCCCTCACTGAACCTAGAGCTCATGGATTCTGCATCCCTAGCACGGGGATGACAGGCATATACTGTGACCTTTAGCTGTTCAGTCCTCACACTTGTACTATAGGCATTCTAGTGACTGACCTATCTCTCAGCCCTGTAAGAAAATACTTGTATTAATTTTTCCAATGACTTTTTTCTCTGGTAGTGCCAGAGATCCTAACCCAGGGCTTTGAATATGCTAGGCTGGCTAATACTATACTCCTGAATCACATCCTGGTCAGAGGTGATCTTCATTTACCATCCTTGTCTGCTGAGAGGAGACCCAGTGAGCATGCTCTAGCAGTCTGAGGAAGTTTGGGCAGCTTTATAAAGGCCCTTTACTAATTGTCCAGTCTCCAGGTTACCTCAGGGTAGATACTAACTCCATGAGTGCTGAGATTGTATGTGTGGACTACTGTGTCCATCCTAGGGGGACTTTGAAAACTTAAGTAGTCTGCCAAATCCTATATACCAAACTACTAAGCTATTCTACCTGCACGGCAGGTACTCGCCTTGCTAAAACATGGAGCAACATGAACTGAATGTGCCCAGGGGTCACACACTGAGTCTTCCTATAGAAAGTATTCTATTCATGTGTTTTAATGCACATTTCCCCATTATTAGGCTAAAATTTCCCACTGCTAATACCCACGGTGGTTTTGTTTGCTTGTTTTGTTTTGTTTTGTTTTTGTTTTTGCTTAGAGGGTCACATTCTTTGTCACCAGGTAACCAAGATGGCGAGAATAGAATGTGTCATTATAAACTCTGCAGGGCCCTTTCTCTGGCTGAGTTCAGGAAGGGTTACAGTGGCTCAGGATGGCTACACTTGCTCTCTATGGACACTTTTTTTCTTAACTTACACTCTTGATCTCGGGTGTAGACAACTGGAATTCCTTAGAGAATCCAAACACTTGTTTACACCTGGAATGTTTACCCTACAGCTTACTGAATGGACTGTAGTAAAGAGCGGCTGTGTACAGATAAGATGAAGTTACCTTGTAAATCATTTTCGTAAGTTCGGTTACTGTAAATGATTTCTCAAAGTTATCACGAAATAATGAAATAATTTGTTCTTCTCGGCTATTTCTGTGAGAAATATATTCCAGAATTTTAGCTTCAGCATTATGGATTATTGGGCCATGTCCTGAATTAAAAGAATAATACAAATTAGTGCAACCAAATATAGAAACACTAAGTACAAAGCTACTTTACTCTATTTAAACATAATTCATATGCTGTACTGAAAAGCACTTTAAATACATACATAGTCATTGCTTGGAAAGCTCACGGGTCCAAGATGTAAGGACTGCGCACACAGGACCTTCAGAAGTGGCCTGTCAACAGTCTGTGATAGGAGGAGGGCTCTCCAGAGGCCCCACCTCTCCCTGAGGAACTGCTGTCTGTCAGCAGTTGCCCGGGAGGAAGAGGCAGTTCCACTCTGTAGTGTAGCCACTGGTAAACTACCAATGCTCCTCCTATGAACAACTCTCACCCATGCTCCTGTGAGCAACCCCAATAAATTCACTGGCTCGCTGCAGAGAGACACTAAAGTAGAAAGGGGAACGGTATTTGGGAAGAAGAAAGGGATCACTGGGAATGGGAGGGGGACAAGAAATGTATTAGGTTAAAAAAAATCACCAAATCATAATTCTTAAATATTTCTCCATTCCACGTGTACATATGTCTGTGAATGGGTACATGGGTACCTATGGAGCCAGAAGTTACACTGGCTCTTCTGGAGTTGGTGCCACAGGTACTTGGGAGCCACTGGACATGAGAATGGAACTTCCACCATCTGAAAGAGTAGCACACACTCTTAACCAACCACTGAGCCTCTCTCAAGCTCCTCAAAGTACATTATATAAACCTATGAAAATGTCATAAGGAAACCAATTGTTATATATAATTAATGTATGCTAATAAAAAGCACTACATTACAGATAGCCTGCGGGAAAAATTAAGCTTTGATGGCAACAATAAAAAAACTGTGTACAATGCCAAAAACCTTTAGCAAATTCTATCAAATGAAAATGTGTAATGCTACTATGTGCCTTAAAATATAAGATCGATTTTAGCAATAATATAAGCACTAACACAGTAGCTACAATAAGAGTAGGTAGCATGTAAAGTGCTCTCCACATACTTGAAGTACCCTGTGCTTATAGGAATCCCAGGAGGTAGGCACTATTACTATCCCCAGGGAAGGAACATAAACTGCCCAGCTATGTAGCTAACAAGGGGCGGGGCTGAGATTCCCACTAGGCAGTTCTTAAGCACCATGGGTGAAGTCTTAACTGCTGCAGTGAGCTTACTAACAAAAGACTGAAAAAGCATACAAAAGCAGGCTAAGACCCACAGAAGAATTAAAATCTTAGAGCTAATGTAGCAACTCAGAACTTGCGACAAGCCAAATGCAGTTACCCTGAAATTGCCTGCTCTTTGAACAATGTGGCATGGGACAGAAGTCCACAAAAGGAATTTTTAAAATCTTTGAGAACAAAACATCCAGAAGCAGGCTAACCAAAGATCACATAAAGAGCACTGGACTTTGCTTTGTGACAGGCTGTTCCTTCTTAGCCCTGTGAGGAAAAGTGAGTCTCTCTGAGGCCGTTTCTGCAGCTGTGTAGTGACACCATCACCTACTTCATAGGGCTTTGTTAAAGCACAGGCCTATATAAAGTCCCCTGGATGATACCTGAAGAGACACAGTCTTTATTATATGGTAACTATGGTGACAGCATAATTTGCATAAAGACAACTTCCTTGCTAATAATACAGGAGGTTCACTGGATGCAAACATTAGAGTCCCTTTGTAGGTATCATCTCTCGGTCTCTAGCTCAGGAGTGCCCCAGCAGCTGCTCCTTGTATCACAGAGAGCCATCAGCACCCACTCTGTCCATGTCATGGCAATCAATACACATGCCCAGCCATATGGTGCATTTACTATTTCCTGAGCGTGGAGAACTCGTGGGAGAATGTAGGTGAACTGACAGATCTTCCCGTGGCTATTTTGTTAGGAGCAAGTTAGAAAATTAAGCAATTCCCCTTTCCCTTCTGGGCCTCTTGCTGGATTCTTCCTTAGCTTCCTTGACAGAACATTCATATAGTAACCAGTGCAGTGACATCTGACATACAACAGTTTCTTCTTCTGGAGATCGGATATGTAGCATTTTATAGTTGCTATGGAAACCCGACATCAGCATTGTGAGTTTAAAAAAAAGTTCAGAGGACAGGTGTTACCCAAGGTTTGACAGCTAAAATGTAGTTTATGAGAGAAGCCAGAGTCAGTTAATAAAAACAACAGTAATTGAGGTACTTTCGCTGCAACAGTTTTGTCAATGGCTGTCTGGATGTTGAAGAAAACTCCTTACAGAAAATGTTATGGATGTGGCTCTCAGCCAGGAAAGAGCCAGAGGTGGAACTTAAAGATGCAGGGTGGGGTGGCCATTAGGATTTCCCTTTGTTTAGCTGGGTGAGAAGAGTCAGGGTAACAGATCAAACTGCACTGAGGGAGAGCCTGGGAAGCAAGAGAAAGGTAAGGACTTCTAGAAACATGGACAAACACACACGAAGGTGATACAGAGGGGTCTTGAAACATTCTTCAGTTCCACCCAACTCCTGAGGAGAGACCCACAACTTTAGAAGGCCTTAAATCTACCTTAGGGATCTGGTATGACTGAGACTTCTGTGTCACAGCCGATGGAGAAGCATCGACCTGTTAGTCAGCCCAGGGCAATCCTGAGAGGGGCTTATTGCTTGAGATTGGGCTATACTGGAAATGAAATGAAGAACTAACCCCAAGTTAGCGAGCTGGGGGGCAGGCTGCTATGGTGTTTGCCTGGATGGAAGAAGACTGAAGAAGCAATAGTGAGGAGGGCAGGTGTAAATGTGGATTTGCTTGGGCGTTCAGAGAACAGGAAGAGATGGGGCTGTGGGGTTGGGGTTATTGGGCCCCATTTTGGCCCTGGTTTGGGCCTTGAGAACAAACCTGAGCCTGGCTCGAGTTTCTGCGGCCTTGTGGGAGAGCCCAAGCCTGGCTTGAGGTTCGAGACTGGTCTCAGTCACTTCCTATTGAGGTGACTCAGCGAGACCTGTTTGGTCCTGCCTCTGCCCTGTTGCTGAAGTGGGGCTTTGCCATTGGCCCTGTTAATTACTCCATACCCTCTGTCACCCTTCCCCGCCTCCTATGTCATCTTACCCCACCAAAAATCCTCCCTATGTTCCGAACTTATATAAGCGAGAGGCTGATGCCATAAAATTGAGTTCCTGCTTCGACAAGGCTCCTGGCTCGGTGTGTTTCTTTTGGGCCGTTGATACACGCCATCCTGTTCAGCCCTGGAGAGACCCTGGTGGGACTGGGACCTCTCTCCAATCATCTGGACCAGTCGGCAGGCAGGCAGCAGGCAGCCAGCAGGGGTGACTGGTGACCCTGCTCTGTGGGGTTGAGGAACTTATCGCTCATGGGAGCTGCATTTGTGCATGTGTCCAGGCAGGACTGACAGCTCAAAGCCCGGTTCTCCTGACGCCTTCTTCCTGCAAGGTGCTTTAGTGTTTGGCAGCATCTGGAGGTGCTGAGATTGGCACTCAAGCTGCTGAGTTCCCTAAGTTTTTCATGTCCACTGAGGAATTCCGTGGATAAGTCCTGCTAGGTATAAAAACTGAGGGACTTCTGAAAGAAGTGAGAACCCGTTCAGCTGAGAACTCGGGCTAGCAGTAGCTCCTGAACATGAGCAGGGAAGCCCCAATGGAAGAAGCAATGCTAGCAGGAAAGAACATCAAGGGCTGAAGACTGAGAGATTATTACATTTGAATATCAGTAAGACTGAAAACAGAAACCACGGCCACAACACTCAAGAGTCTGGGCCAGATGAAGACAGCAAACCTATGCATGTGCAGTGTTTAAAGGAAACTAAATGTGTTCAGTGATGTTACAGCAGAAAAATTCCCAAATGTAGGGAAAGAATGGACATTCAAGGACAGAAGGCATTTAGAATCCACCACCCCCCAAAACAAAAACATGACCAGAAAACAGCCTTTCCATGTCATACCATAATTGAAAAATGCCCAGAGTATGGAACAATTAAAGAATGCTGAAGCTGTGCAGGCCATGTCAGGTTACAAAGGAAAATGTTAGAATAAAAGCAGACTTGTCAGCAGGAACGCAAAGGCAGGGAACACAGACTGATGTGTTTCAAGTCTTCTGAGCTTATTGTACAGCCAGTGAAGTGATCCTTTACAGAGTTCCCAGTGCATTGCAAGCATGGACTAAGGTAATCTGCATCTCTTCAGGAGAAGTCACGCAATAGCCATGAAAGTTCTACATTACAAACATCAGGCTCAGTAGGTAACTGCACTTGCTTAATAGCCTGACAACCTGAGTTTGAGCCCCAGGACCCACTGGTGGAAGGAGAGAACCAACTCCTGAAAGTTGTCCTCTGACCTCCACTTGTGTGACACACACACAAACTCATACACACACAAACACACACACACACATGAACCAACTCCTGAAAGCTGTCCTCTGACCTCCACTTGTGTGACACACACACAAACACACACACACATGAACCAACTCCTGAAAGTTGTCCTCTGACCTCCACTTGTGTGACACACACACAAACACACACACACATGAACCAACTCCTGAAAGTTGTTCTCTGACCTCCACTTGTGTGACACACACACAAACACACACACACATGAATGTAAATAAACATTAAAAATCCAGAGATTTAGATCAAATAAGAAAATTAAGTACCCTGACATCTTAAAATAACTCAAACCCAAGATTAATAAATAGAAATAACATTACAGAGAATGACGTAATGACTAAGAAAGAGACAAAGAATGCAAAACATCAACCAAAGAACTGCTTTTTTTTTTTAAAGGATAAGATTCCCAAACTCTTAGCCAAACTAACCAAAAGGAGGAGAAAAATATTTAACAAAATTGAACATGAAAATGAGAGTACTGCAGGAGAGCCCTGAATTTCAGATTACTGTACAGTATTCTGTAAATCCAGTCTGTTAAAAATTGGAACATCAAAAAGAAATGAATTTTCTAGTATATGTGACATACCAGAATTGAAAGGAGAAGACATAAACAAGCAAACATCTGGATGAGAAATAGGACTGAGGTGTCACTGTGGGCCTCGACAAAGAAAAGCCCAGGAAATGAGCCAACAAGAAAGGCAAAACAGGCCCATATCTGTAATAAACGTCACATCAGAAGAAAAAAAGTTGACAAATTCAGCACCCCTTTATGATAAAAGTCCTGCAGAATGCAGGCTAGGAGAGCCAGGCATGAGCATTGTAAAGGCAGCGCATGACGAGTTTAGTGGCTAACACACAACCTGGGGAAAAGCAAAGCATTTCCTTTGAACTCAAGAACCAGGCAAGAGTGTCCACTGTCTCCACTCTAACTCAACACAGTCAGTGAACTCAAGAACCAGGCAAGAGTGTCCACTATCTCTACTCTAACTCAATACAGTCAGTGAACTCAAGAACCAGGCAAGAGTGTCCACTGTCTCCACTCTAACTCAATACAGTCAGTGAACTCAAGAACCAGGCAAGAGTGTCCACTATCTCTAACTCAATACAGTCAGTGAACTCAAGAACCAGGCAAGAGTGTCCACTGTCTCCACTCTAACTCAACACAGTCAGTGAACTCAAGAACCAGGCAAGAGTGTCCACTGTCTCTACTCTAACTCAATACAGTCAGTGAACTCAAGAACCAGGCAAGAGTGTCCACTGTCTCTACTCTAACTCAATACAGTCAGTGAATTCTTTTGTTTGTTTGCTTTTCTTTTTTAGAGAGACAGGTTGTCTCTGTGTAGCTCTGGCTGTCCTGGAACTCACTCTGTATGCCAGGCTGGCCTCGAACTTAGAAATCTGCCTGCCTCTGCCTCCCAAGTACTGGGATTAAAGCCGTGCACCACCACTGCCCAGCAGTTATTAGGTTTATTAACGAAAGAGCCCAAATAATCAAAGCAACCTTGAGCAATGCTGAATGGTATCATAGTATCTGATTTCAAATTATACTACAGAGCTACTGCAGCCAAAACAGTTTGGTTCTAGCACAAAACTTGATACCCAGCCTAATGAGGGACCCCAAAGGAAGTCCCATAGCTAAGCTATGGAGCCAAACAGAATGTTGGAGAGACAGTGAGGGAACCTGGATATACACATGTTGAAGAATGAAACAAAATAGTGGTCTCTCACTTTGTACCAAAAAACAAAACAAAAAGGCAAAAAACCAAACCAAAGCACCCCAAATAGATCAAGGATCTTGGTATACAACATGCACCTTTGAAACCACTTGAGCTAAACGTGGGGTAAATACTTTAAAAAGAAAACATGGAGAGACTTCTGGAAAGGACTCTACAGTTCAAGAAAATGGGCAAGAACTGATGAAAAGATGAGATTAAAACCTTCTGTGCCAGCCCGGCAGTGGTTGCACACACCTTTAGTCCCAGCACTCAGGAGGCAGAGGCAGGTGGATCTCTGAGTTTGAGGCCAGCCTGGTCTATAGAGTGAGTTCCAGGACATCCAAGGCTATAGAGAGAAACCCTGTCTCAAAAACAAACTCTGTGCCAATAAGGAACCAATCAGTAGTGCAAAAAAAAGCCTACAGACTGAGAGGAACTCTGCCAGCCACTGATCTATCTAGCACGGATTGGTTGGTCAATTTCTCAATCTCTCTCTCTCTCATATGTACATGCATGCACCCACAAATGCACACACATGCGTACACAATAACAAAACACCAAAAGAACAAATAATGCAGTCAGTAAGTGGGAAAATGAAAAGAGACAGGATCTTATCACATTGTCCTAACTGGCTTAGTATGTGCTGGGTTACTGAAGCTAGCCTTGAATTTATAGTAATTTATCATGTAATCCTCCTGCCTTAAGTACTAGGGTTGCAGCGCGAATCATCATACCCAAAATTACCTCAAAGAAGCAATTTTCAAAAGAGGTACAAATAGCTAATACATGATGGTATTATTTAATAGCATCATGCAAAGAAATGCAAATCCAGACTATACTGAGATTTTCACTTCATTCCAGTCAGAAAAGCTATC
>NW_022196896.1:42637113-42681484 GCF_008632895.1 Mastomys coucha
AAGAAATGCTAGTTAGAATATAGAGAAAGAGAACATTTAAATGCTGCTAATGAAACTGCAAATTGGTATGATAAATACAGAAATAAGATGGTTCCCCATGAAATGAAAAATGAAGCTGGAATATAGCTTGGAGGTAGCACTTGCTTATCATGTACAAGTCCCTGGGTTACATCCTTAATACCATAAAAACCAAAACCCACCAATCCACTAAACCAACCCAACTGAACTCAAACCGACCAACCAAATCAAACCAACTGACCAATTACCAACCAACCAACCAACCCAATATAACCAACCCAACCAAACCCAAGCCAACCAAACAACTAACTAAATCAAACCAACCAACCAACCAACCAACCAACCAACCAACCAACCAACCAATCAACCAACTTACAAATAGTACTATTACATGATCTAGCTGTCCACTGTTGGGTATACATACCCAAAGAAACCAACAGACATACCTAAATGTCCATGTCATCTTGGCACTAGTTGCAATAGCAAGTTTTGGAATCAGCATAGGTGCTTGCCAATGGATGAAAGAAAGTGAAAAAATTATTTATTACAACAGAATATTATTATACTATAAAGAATGAGATCATATTATCTGCTGGGAAATGGATGGATGGATCATTATGTCAACCTCAGAAAGTCAATCTCATGCAGAATCTAGATTTAAAAAAATAAAAAAGAGCAATGAGGAGCTGGAGAGATGGTTTACAGGTTAAGAACATGTACTACTGTTACGGAAGACTTGGGTTCCATTTCCTGCACCCAAGTCAGGAAGCTCAGAACTACCTGCAACCCCAGCTCCAGGGGATCTGACACCCCCTTCTGACTTCCATAGGCACCATACTAATATGCACCCCAAAACACTTGTTATTAAAACATAAAATGTTTAAATAAATGAAAGTTGCAGAGAAGGTGGAGAAGAGAGTAGTGCAATCCGCTCAAGGTCCGCTGTATAATACATGCATGAAGATGCCATCATGGAACCTAGTACTTAAACAGTTAGTATGTGCTGATACAGAACCTCCACATTGCCTCTCTCTATATTTCAACTCAGAGGTAAGCCAAATGGACATTCTTTATCATGGTAGAAGAATGGTTTTCTAGCTCCAAAGACATCACTCACCTGGATATATAATGTCGGCTCTGACTTTCAGTAAGTCTTTTAGGGAGTTCATGTAATCATAGAGGTCTTCAAATATCGTCGTCCCTTCTCCTAGGATGCAGTCTCCAGAAAAGATGGCATTTTCCTCTTCCAGGAATAAAGCCATGTGATCGTCAGTGTGGCCAGGAGTGTGTAAAACTCTAGGTAAGAGCACAAGCCAGGAACCATAAATCAACAAGTAGAAATTCTCACACTTGGGCAAAATGTTGAGAAGTGCACACTTCTGCCACCCATAGACATCAACACATGCTGCCAAGGAGGGGACTTCATGTTTCCCTAGGGACTGCGTGTGAAAACCTGACCCCAAACAAATATCTCCTGTTATTAGATCATGTTTCTTATCCAGAAGTACACATTTAACAACATATTTTCTTCTTATTATATAAATAAGATGATTACAACAAATTTGAAAAACATGAAAGTATAAAAAAGATGAAAATCAAGATTACTCAGAAACAGTACTTTTAGTTAAGAACATAGCTTTTCAATTTTGTATGCTAACAATTGAAAAAACAAAACTGCGTGTTTTGAAGTTTTCATTTACTTCATTGTATTTCTCTACATTATTAAGTGTCTATATGTAAATACCTAAGCTCTCTACATAGTAGCTGACACATTGCTACATGTTCTAAAAATAAAATTTTACTCTAATAGTATTTATATAAAAATTTTAGAGAAACATTCTTCAATCTATTTGTCTCCACATATTTTTTAAGATAAGTGTAGAGGCTGAAGAGACAGCTTAGCAGTCAGGAGTGCCTGTCACTTTTGAAGAGGGCGCAGGTCTGGTTCCCAGCACCCACTTGTGGATGACAACCATCTGCAGCTCTGAGTCCAGGGAACCCGATACCCTCTTTGGCCTCTGCAGGCGCCAGGCACGTATAGTGCACATACATACATGAAAATAAAAGACACTCGAACAGATTTAAAAAAAAATCAAATAAGGTGCCAGGTAATGTCAAGAGTATTTGTAAGCCATATAAATATTTAAAGCAATGTGCTACAGAAACAAAGACAAACAAGCCTTTAGAATCAAAGAAAAGCCATAGCCAAGCCTAATTCTGAATATATAGAACTTTTCTTTGGTAGTGCAGCCACTAATTTGACTGCCCAAATTCTAACCTCTCTATCCATGCTCCTGTAAGCAGTCCTAAGCGCCCGCCCGCATGCACACCAGGCGGCTGGGACACAGAGAAAGGATGTGGAGGGAGGGGACTAGTTGGCAGGAGGAAAGGATGAGCAAAGTGGGACAGGAAAAGAGAAGCTAGAGGATGTAAGAGGGTAAACATGAGGCTACACAAGTGGTGTAAATGTCATAATGAAACCTAGGATGGCCTATAACTAATATTTGGTATCGAAAAATCCCAAACTTACAAACTGATTATGATACCTTTAAGGCACGAAAAAAAATGTCCTTAAGAGCTTTTATTTATATTCACATTAAGTTTTATAGCCATACCAATAGTAAATGAAGAGCTAAGTCTGAATTTTGCTCTGTAAAGCACCTCTTCATGTCTCAGCCACATGAAGGTTGAACCCTCTGTGTTGTTGCACTTTCCGTTCTCCTGGTGCACCAGGAATCACACTTGCACTCTATAGGCTGCGCCCTGTTTTCCTGCTTCCCATTCAGGCAATGGCAGGATACTTTTCATTGCTTGCAGCTTTCAGCTCTTAGTGACATCTGGTTTTACAGCATAGCTTTCCACGTCTTGGCACTGACTCAGTCACTTGTAGGTAATGCACTTCTAACCCTGACACGGCTCTGCGTGGGTTCTACTAAACTTTCCATTTTATGACTGAATCACAGAAGACAGCAGTAAATGCTGATGAATACTGCTCAAACTTAATTTTATTTAGCTTAAATTTATTTATGAGACTAACTCAATTACCTTTCTCTGTCTGATTTAGATAGACTGACTTGTATGTTCTTGAAATATTTTAAATAAAACTCTCAATAATTTAGGGGAATAGGGCAAATATAACTGCATATTTATATTTAATACTTAGGGACTCAATGTGGGTTTTTGGTTAAAGGCAGTAGAGTGCGGCCTGCTTGTGAGTGCTGCCTGGCAGGCCATCAGGGCGAATGTGGCCAACATGAAGCTGTACAACATCCTGGGCGTCCCTCCCAGCGTCAGCGAGAACGAGCTGAAGAAGGCATACTGAAAGTTAGCCAAAGAATACCATCCTGATAAGAATCCAAATGCTGGAGATAAATTTAAAGAAATAAGTTTTGCATATGAAGTATTGTCAAATCCAGAGAAGCGGGAGCTGTATGACAGATATGGAGAACAAGGTCTACAGGAAGGCAGTGGTGGAGGTGGTGGCATGGATGATATTCTCTCACATATTTTTCGTGGAGGACTGTTTGGTTTCATGGGCAATCAGAGTAGAAGTCAAAATGGCAGAAGAGCCGAGGACATGATGCATCCACTGAAGTATCTTTAGAAGACCTGTATGATGGCAAGACAACCAAACTACAACTTAGCAAGAATGTGCTATGTAGTGCATGCAAGCACTACAAGGTGGAAAGTCTGGAGCTGTTCAAAAATGCAGCGCTTGTCGGGGTCGAGGTGTGCGCATTATAATCAGACAGCTGGCTTCAGGAATGGTGCAGCAGATGCCTGGATTCAACCCTCCATACCAAAAATCCCAAAGAAACAAACCAACCCCAAGCAGAATTGAAACCTGCCACATCCACAAGGTGTATTCTTCTTTGAGCCATTTGACCAGTACCCTAAGTCTGCTGACCGAACAGGCTTGGGTGGAGTAGAGATAACACACGGAGAAATGGAGATTCCTGAACGCAGGCCGATGCCATTTGGATGTCATGTGTTGTCAGTGAGGTCTTTACCCTTACCAAGACATCAAAAAAAGCCTTTCCTAAGTTATTTACTACCTCAACAAAAGCCTAAATTGTCAAAAATGGGTCCCCAACAAAGTTCACTTTGATTATGATACCATGGGGCTCATGCTGACAACCCTCTGTTCCCCCAATTCTTAGGACTCAGAAATAGCTCTACAGTTTTCATCAGAAGAAAATCAGGAAACATGAGAGGGTAACAAAGATAATTAAAGTAAAAGAAACACCTCTCACATTGCAGATGGTGGATAAGAAAAAGCAAATAAATCTAGAAGCAACAAACCATAGAGATGAAACTTTTTAAAACAAACCTCATTGATCATAAAACTCAGCAAGAAAAGAGAAATGTTAACCAAACCCCGAAACTAGGCTGGTGTAGGAGGAGTGCTGGGACAGAGTGTGCAGACACAGAGACGCACACGGCCCAGGTGTAGTGAAGAGTACAACGGACGGGAATGGGAGGTGGCCCGTGAGTGATAAGCACAGAGTTCTGACTGAACAACCAGACTGTTAGTAAATCAACCATGGAGCAGGGAGAGAATGCAGTCATATGCAACCTCAAGACAATTTTCTACAACGTAAAGCCCTATTTCCAGACTAAAATGTCCTATTTGGGGTTGACCAAGATCCTATGGTGAAAACTTTGGTCAGGTTCCCATGGATTCTTTTTCTTTTAAAAATTGTTCTAGTGCCTAGTGCCTACAGCATTCAAGAGAAAGAGCAGGATCCCCTAGAACTTGATTGCAGGTGGGTGAGCCATTATGTGGGTGCTGGGAACCTAACCTAATGGGTCTGCTGCAAGAGCAGCAGGTGCTCTCATCAGTGAGCCACTTCTCCAGCCTCCAGGAGTTCTTCCAGAGACAGGGCTTGGAGCAGGCTACTTTGAAGCATAGCATGTCCAGCATCCTGAGTGGGCAAAGCAGAGAACATGAGGGAGAAGAGAAGAAGCAGGGAGCTTTCTCTGACCTCCCAATGCCTTCTCCCCTTAACTTGTTTTCAAACCTAGGAATGCTCTGCCTTTCCTGAGGCATCAGCTTTATACTCAGCCTCACTTCTGACAGAAAGTCTGAACAGAGGCCAAGCAGAATTCCCTAGGATGACCCTAGCTCACGTTTTCTGTCCAGTTACACTTCCTTATGACTACTCCACCAAACAGATGTAATCTGGGCCTTTATTTCAGAACCCTCCACTGCCTCATAAAAACATTAATTCTGTCTTTGTCAATTCTATTTTCCAACTCAGCCAAGGACCCTAAGAAGGTGGAGGAGGATACCTCTCTGCTATGCTGACTTGGCCTGACCCTGAGTTTTTATGTCCTGGTGGAAGCTAATGTGAGGAAGACAGGCAGAAGAAATGTTCTGCTGTTGACAGCAGACCCCTCTGTATCTCACCATGGGGCTTGCCATGAGCAATGATCCTGTCAAGCTGGGTTAGTTGGAAATCTCCTTATGCCTGGTTTCTTCCTAGTTACTCCCATATGCTGATCCTTAGCTCATGCCCCACTCGTCCTTACTACGGCATGGCAGAGACCAATCCCTCTCTTCCATAGCAAGACCCGAATAGGAATGGTCCCTGTTTATATTTTCATGGCTCCCTTCAATTAACGTTTGTCCACATTAACAAAGGTCATGAGTGGTTTTCTCTTTATCAGGACATAGAATTACAAATTCATTAAGCATATAACCAAAATTTTAGAAAAAGGTGTGTAAGTAGGAATCCCCTAACCCCTATACTATAGCACAGAAAAGAATAGGCAATAAGTAAGTTCCGGATTCAGAAGGCCTGTATTTATCAAATATATGTAGAGTATTTAAGATTAAGCATCTAATTCCATAAACATGATCATTTATGGTAAAAGCATTTAAAATCCTTTCAAATATACAGTACATTACTGCCTCTAGCCATCTTGCTAAGCAACACAGCAAAACTTCATACTTCTACCTATAATGTGGAACTCATCCAGCATTTCTACAACCAACTTAGGTTTTAATTTCCCACGGCCTTGTGCATGCCAGCCCCATCACTGACATCCCAGCTAGAGCTGCACTTTCAAAGACACACGTAGACATGGAAGGGATCAACAGTTCACTCCATTTTTAGAAGTTATTGGGCATGAGTTTTCTAAAAGAAGGGATGCAGTAAAGTTGGGGGTCCCAGGAAGCTGAAGATCCAACACTGGGGAGAGTGCAGGAAATCTGCAATGACCGCGCAGGAGGCCTGGAGGACAGCTGTCCTGACGACATGAAGCACACGAAAAGTCAGGAGGCTCAGAGGGAAGGCTCATGTGGAAGCTATGACTGAGGGAGTCCCTGACACATTTACACACTCTGGAAGACCTGTGTAACCAGAGTTGAATTACTGCAAAGTGCCCACAAAACTACTCAAGAGGGACCTTGGTTACTGCAGGGGAAGAAAAAGGCAGGCAAGCATAGTCTACCAGCTGGCTCAGTTAATACAGTGCCTCTTCTTGTACTGCTGTAGCCACTGAAGAAACAGCCCCTCTGTCCCTCTCTCTTCTGCTTTTATTCCCGACCCCCCACTTTATTTATTTTCTTTTCTTTTTCTTTTTCTTTTTTTCTTTTTCCTTTTTGGTTTGTTTTTTGTTTTTTTTTGAGACAGAGTCTCTCTGTGTAGCCCTGGCTGTCCTGGAACTCACTCTGTAGACCAGACTGGCCTCAAACTCAGAGATCCAACTGTGTACCCCACCCCCATCCCTGGTTCGGGGAATAAAAGCATGCCCTACCAATGCTTGGCTCCTCTCCTTTTCTTAAAACATACGGAATTTTCTTAATTTCATTTCCTAGGAGGACCTTCTCCTGGTGTTCTACCTTCTAACAAGCTTCATCCTGTCTAGACTGGTTTTTCTCTAATTACAGTCAACCTTGCTTCTGTTACTCTCACGTGGGGCTTCCTTCTTCAGTGTTGACTTTTAAATAAATTTTATTCTAACAAATTTTTATTCTGTGTCTTTGGAGAATGTTGACTAATTTATTACACAACTCACTAGGACTATTACAAAGCAGTAACAGATAGATTAGCAAACAGAATAAGGAACACACGGAACCAATAAAATATATAAAAGTCCAACTGTGTTTCAGTACTTTACAAATGCAGAAACATATTGAAGCTATGGAGAAAACCAACAAGCGCATCTCTCTAGAATTTGTAGGACAATTGACAAATTCACTATTAAATAACAGTATTTAAGAAAATGAAATAAGCTGGAGTTTCCCCTTTGCCAAAAAATAAAAATTAACCAAAGCATTAATATTAAATATTGAAACTATAAAGGCTTTTAAAAAGCCAGGCATGGTAGTACACACCTTTAATCCCAGCATGTGGGAGGCACAGGTCGAGGGATCTCCATGAGTTTGAGGCCAGTATGGCCTATAGAGTGAGTTCCAGGACAGCCAGAGCTACATTGAGAAACTCTGTCTCCAAAAACAAAAAACCAAGAGTCAGCTTAGGGGACATGCTGGCCGAGCCATTTATGCTTTCTGTGTGCAACCAGGATGCAGGCTCTCTGTTGTTCTGGCCTCTGTGCCTTTGCTCTGCCATCATGGACTCTAACCCCTGAAAACATAAGCTGAATTACATGTTTTCTTCTACAGCTTGCCTTGGTCATACTGTTTTGTCACAGCAAGAGAAAAAGACAATGTTTATTTCCCATTTACTATTATGGGAAAATTCAATCAGCTACCTACCCATCCATCTGCTTTGTATTTTGTTGGTATTATTTTTGTTTTTCCTGCAGCACTAGGAATTAAAACCAGAGGCCTCTTAGACATTCAGCAAATACCATGCTGCTGAGTCCATCCCGTGTGTGTGTGTGTGTGTGTGTGTGTGTGTGTGTGTGTGCACATGTGTTATTTTTATGAAACCTACCCCAAGTAGCTGGCCTATAGATTATAGCAGTGAGCTTTAAAACCCACTGCTACCTTGGCACAAAGAGGACACAGGTTTGGAAGAGTACAGTGGACACTCATTCAAAAATGCGTCACTTACTTATTTAAAGACACGTTACCAATTTAAAGATACTTGTAGGATACTCAGTGCCTTCCATGTGTTAGGGACCTCATGAGGATACAAAAGTGAACTTGGAATATGCCTGTTGTCTTAGTTTGGGTTTTATTGCTGTGAAGAGACACCATGACCAAGACAACTCTTATAAAGGCAAACATTTAGTTGGGGCTGGACTTACAGCTTAGTCTATTATTATCATGGTGGAAAGCATGGCAGAATGTATGCAGATACAGTGCTGGAGGAGCCGAGGGTTCTATATCTTAATCCAAAGGCAGCCAAGAGGAGAAACGTCACACTGGGCAGACTTGAGCATATATATGAGACATCAAAGCCCGCCTCCACAGTGATACACTTCCTTTAACAAGGCCACACCCACTCCAGAAAGGCCACACCTCCTAATTTGTGCTACTTCCCATGGGCCAAGGATATTCAAGCCACCACACTTGTGTAAGAAGATGACTAGCTAATTACCAATCCTATTTACTTCTTCTTTCTCTTGGGCATGAAGTTAAACTACACATCCCTCAATCTCTACAATCAGGTATGAAACATAACTGAATGTATAGTTAATGCAACAGAAAGCTTGGCCCATGAAACCTCCTACATAAAACTTTCTCCTTGTTCTTTTCTATGTGCTGTACACGTGTGTGGACCTTGGAAGCCAAGAGCAGAGGAGTGTGTAATCACAAGATCAAAGAAACCAACAACCCATCCTACTGAGCACCTGGAGGCCACTCAGAAATCAGGGAGTTTTTTTTTTTTTGGACCTAATATGCCTGAGAAATGTTTTTGATATTTGTTTGTTTGTTTTTGTTTTTTGAGACAGGGTTTTTCGGTATAGCCATGGCTGTCCTGGAACTCACTCTGTAGACCAGGCTGGCCTCGAACTCAGAAATCCACCTGCCTCTGCCTCCCAAGTGCTGGGATTAAAGGTGTGCGCCATCACTGCCTGGCCTGTTTTTGATATTTGAACCATTGTATTTCTAAGCTATCTAGCTGTGATGACTGCATTAACTACTACTGTGACTTGTCAGAGCTAAGAAGATATCTACTCAGACACAAAGCGCTTTAACAAAAGAGCAAGAATTTTAAGAGAGCTGGAGGAAGGAGGAATTCTGCTCAGAAAGGGCATTCAAAGTTAAGTGGTGAACTGGGAAAACAGTGCTTTACCAGGGAGAAAAGCTTGTGGGAAGGAGCCACGCACAGGGAAAGGTAAGACCTAGACAAAGGTGGGACAGATCGTGCCACAGGAACTCACATGCAGCTCGTCGGGCCTGTGAGAGGGGTAGATGGAGGTAAGACCATGGAGGCTAGACCATGGAACTAAATATCTTGTGGCTAGAGGGACTCATCACAGGTTCTAGTGACAGGGTTACTGGGAGACAAGAAAGGGGAAAGGCTGGAGAGTGCCGGTTGGAGAGGAACAGTGCCAGCAGGTGCTTGATTTTAATTGTTTATAATTACATGTTTATTTCTATGTGGGTGCTGGGTGGGGGCATGGTGTCTGCAGGTAAGGAGGACATCTTCTGGGAGTTGGTTCCTCCTCCTATCATGTAGCCTGAGTGACTGCACGCAGGCCATCAAGGTGGCAGCAGACATTTTATCCACTGAGCATCTTGCTGCCCTTGACAAAGACTGTAAGGCAAAATCTAACTGGGTCTGATGAGAGGTCAGGGAAGTGGTAAAGCTGAAAAGTTAAAAGTTTAAAAGTAATCCCGAATAACATCTCAGTGCAGAGCACAGTGGGCACTCCGAGATCAGAAGGCAAGAACAGACTAGGAGACAGGGGATTACTGTTAGGTCAGTCTCAAAATCTCAGAGCAGGAAAGACTTCGTCTCTGAAACAGGCCGGCCACAAGAGTATTTACTTATTTTTTTTTTTTTTTGAGTGAGACTGCTGGGCAAGGCCCTACACTGAGGTTCAGGTAGCTCCTTGATTCACCCAAGGAGGAATGTCAAATTTGAAAATAACTAAATTTGCTTTATTGAGGCAGGGTCTTCTGCTGTGACCAAGCCAACATGTAACTTATCAGGTAGTAGAGACTGACCTTGAACTCATGGCACACGCCTGAGTCAGCCTCCCATGTGTGTGAACAATCATGTCTGTACCCAGTCTCCTCAAGTTTGTATTTCCCAACAGTGGCATGACTAAACAACACCAAGACCAATTAGAGAGCAGACTGAGAGAAGGGTCTTTGTTTCCTGGTTTTTCGAGCGAGCCCTTCCTTTCTCTTTCCTGAGAGTACTAAATGTGTCAGATGTCTTCTGGATCATGACTCTTCACATGTGCAGGCAAACTGTTCTCATCCTTCTTTGTAACACATCTATGCAGGCCGTAAGTTACCTGAGAGTGGCTCCCTCGGTCTTAATCACGTCTCCGTTTTCTATATAAATATATTGCTGTTCTCCATTTCCTATAATTTCTTCTCTCGGCGGATTCCGTCGAAGTTTTTTAATGCAATAGGTGGTATCTAGTCATAAAACATGTAAATATATTAAGTCATACTCTGAATGGTTCATCTTTTTTTTAAAAGATTTATTTATTATTATAATTAAGTACACTGTAGCTGTCTTCAGACACACCAGAAGAGGAAGTCAGATCTCATTATGGGTGGTTGTGAGCCACCATGTGGTTGCTGGAATTTGAACTCAGGACCTTCAGAAGAGCAGTCAGTGCTCTTACCCACTGAGCCATCTCACTAGCCCGGTTCATCTTTTTAAGAGACCAGTCCTCACAGGTGACACCTGCCAATGGCTACATAAAACCCTAGCATGGGGACCACAGGACAACAGAATTAAAGCACCGTGCCTCTACAATGGAACTAGTTCACATGTTCCCAGAGTGAGGTCTGCTCCAGGCCCCGTTAGGTCACACTAAGGCCGCTTGTGACTTTCTAGGCATTTCTCTCCTGTGTACATATGGAAAGTCCTTCATTATCTCAGCTAGCTGTGACCCAGTGGTGGTGGGCACATGGAAAGGCTGATGGAATGTGAGCTGGAGTGTGAGCACCTTTCTCCAGGCGCCTGCTTAACAGCAAACGAGCCATGGCAGCACGTAACAACATTAAGACCACCTGTGCTGCTAGTGCTCAAAGCCTGACAGCTGACATCCATGACCCTCACTGATAGAAGGAAAACCAGTGCTTCACCACTCAGCAGTGTCAGCCATTTAACCAGGACAGCAGCTACAGTGGATAAAAGCAAAAGTCAGACATAGCTGGGGAAATGAAACTTTCACTCCAGGGGATATTCCTGGAGTTGAAGAGATGGCTCTGCTAGGACGAGAGGATAGGGACTGGGGCAGAAGCTGAGACAAGGCGCCATCTTGTCTAACGAAAATGCTGTCTGTCTGGGAAGATCAGAGACACTTGATAAGGTAAGATGACGGCTGACAGGAGAGCGGGTGTTAAGCTTGGCCACTGTGGCCTCTAGGCAGTTTTTAGTAAGATCCATGACAGCATTAACAGGACAGTCAATATGGTAGCTACACATTGTGGGCTAGGGTGGGCGGGTGGAAGGGATGACTGCCAACAGTCTATCCAGCGGGTTAAAGGTTAGGGCAGTGGCACTGAGAACAGAGGGAGAAATAACATTTATCCTGACTTTTTCCCTTCCTCCAAGACAGGGTAGCCCTGGCTGTCCTAGAACTCCCTCTGTAGACCACGCTGGCCTTGAACTCTTAGATCCGTCTTCCTCTGCCTCCTGAGTGCTGGGATTAAAGGTGTGCTCCATACTGACTGTTTTTAATTTAAAGATTTTGTTTTTACTTCTATGTGTCTGTGTGAATTTATGCCACCTGTGTGTAGTGCCCACCGGAGCATCTGATGCTCAAGACATCATCTGACCCTGGAGCCAGAGTTCCAGATGGTTTTGAGCTGCCTGCCATAGGCACTGTGAACCCAACTGCTGCCCTCTGCAAGGGTAGGACACACTCTTAACCACCAAGTAAAATCTCCAGCCCTAAACTGGTTGTTTTTGAAAAAAGTCTGTCATCAATTGCTTCAAATTTACTCTGTATTGTCAAAGAACCTGTATAAATGGCATTTAAATATTTTAGTACGGCCTATAAAATACATGTAGCTTAAAAAATATATAGGTAAGCAGGTCAGCGATGGTGCACACCTTTAATCCTAGCACTTGGGAGGCAGAAGCAGGTGGATTTCTGAGTTCGAGGCCAGGCTGGTCTACAGAGTGAGTTCCAGGACAGCCAGGGCTTTACAGAGAAACCCTGTCTTGAAAAACCAAAAAAAAAACCCAAGCAACCAACCAACCAAACAAACAAAACAAAAGAAAACAAAACAAAAAAACCCCAAAAAACAAAAACAGGCAGCTAGCACTGAAAATTACTTGAGCCACACCTGTCTGAGTAGCAACTAAATTAAATAGTAAAATACTACAAAGCAGGACAGCTACAGTACAACAGAAAGGAGCAAGAGTGTAGCACCTGGGGATGTGGGGAAATTCCCAAGCTACCCAGAAGCAGCACGCCTTGGAACCTTCTCCATGCCAAACCAAGTCTACACACAGCTTGTGTGGCTTCAGTCAGGCCCAGGAGGGCAGGCAGCAAGATCCTTCTCAAAAAAAGGACTAAAGTTTTAGTAGCTATAAAGAGCTGTGTCAAATTTCTCTTCTAATTTCTTTGTATTATTTGAATGGTAATTAGACAAATATTTGTTCTTTTGTATAGCGCCTACAACTGTTTTCCTCTCCGGAAATCCCAAAGGTAATTTTATAGTGTACTTTCAGGGTATTTGTACTTTGACTGGCATCTGTAACGTGGTATGGAACGTCCCAGCTGTGGCAGCGGGCTGGTGGGCTTTGCTTTAGGAATGCTCATGTGTAGAAGCCCCTGGGAGATGCTCTGCTTTTGTTCCCTGCTGTTGTCTTTGTGCTATGCATGACCAGTACCTGACAAACAGCAGGAGTCTGAATGATTGTTCAATGGCTGTCTCAATCTACAACTGTGATGGCAGAATAAAGGATTTAAGAGACTAGGAAAGATGTCAGTACTAAGTAGGTTTCAGGGAGAGAAAACTATCGATATACTGAGACACAGCTTGATTTCCATATGTCTTAGCATCTGTCTTAAATTTACCTTAAGGTCTCAGGTAGTCTGCTTGGGAGCAGACACTAAGAGCATCAACCTTCCAGTACCCTTGGGCAGTGTTCAGCACAATGCCTGACAAACAGGAAATGCTCAAAAGCTGTTCAAGGCTGAAGCTGTGCTTGTCTGTCACAGAGCCTAAGCTTAGTTTTATCACTGGCCGAGGGAGGGAAGGATTTGAAAGAAGTTTCCTGTGTCACCTCTGCTAAACCTGACAGTATTCATGTTGTGTCAGTTAAAAAATATCACTATAGTTGAAAGCTTAAATTATAAATGATTTCTCAAGCATGCTAAATGGTTTTCTGCTTACCATTATTGATGTGTTTATAAATGTCCACTATGCCTCCAGAATGATCAGAATGCCAGTGAGTCACCAGGATTTCCTGGATTGCTGTGTCAAACTCAACCAAGGCTTGCTTTAAGCAGCTGATATATTCAGGAACTGATGGCTCTCCAGTGTCAATGAGGATTCTCCTACAAATGACAGGGAAGATAATCGAAGTTGGAACTTGGAGTTCACATTAGCATATCTTTACATAGATAACTTGCATTAAATTAAAGAAAATATAAACCTTAGCTTTGAACATATTACTCCAGTTTAAAGCAAAATTTTACTGTAAGGAAGTTCTTGGAAAGAAATTATAGCTAAATGTTAATGTGAACTACAGCTGTTGGAGGGGATCTGGGGCACTTGAGTAGCAATTAAAGTAAACACAGCACCATTAGAAACTAGAAACTATCTCCAGAGCAGCCTTTCACCCTCATGTTCTGAGGCTCAATAACTTGCCTAGGGTCACTCTATAGTAAAATGGTAGGATCATCATTCACTCTGATACACTGAGTGAGCCAGAGTATGTGCTCTTATGTGATCTGCTTTCCAGATGGGTTATAAATTCAAGGATCAGAATTTAACACACCTACACATCAACAAAACACTTGTAAACTTAAGGCTCAGGGAACACTGTGGAAGTCAGAGCAGAAAGACTGTAAGAGCCAGAGGACATGGGAGTTTCCTGTGAGAATTTATCTCTTAGTAACATCAGAAGCTACACCCCCACAAAGTCTCACCCACATAACCACCCAAACATGGGCTGAACAAGGGTGACACCAATAGCATACAAAACTAGATGAGAAAAGCCCATGAGGCTTCAACCCAACATAACAAACTCTAGGCAAGTGAAGAAAGCTGGGAACAGAGAGGTGGTCTTCTCGAGGGAGAAAACATCAACTGGTTGTCCAGTGCCAGGCAGCCTGAAAACACACATACAAGTACATTATGCAAACTGAACAATTATATTTAGGAATATCTAGGTGTGTATACATACATATATGCATGCTAACACAATTTGTGAAAAAAAAGAGACCACGAATTTGAAGGACAGTGAGGATGATTATGTGGGAAGGTTTAGGGGAAGGAAAGGGAGGGGGACAATAGAAGGAGGAAGAATGGAGGAAGGGGAAAAAAGGAGGAGGAGCAGCAGCAGCTATAAAAGATGGGAAAGAGTGAGAGGCATGGCACATGTAATCTGTAAACAGTTATAGGTGAATAATGAATGGTCATGTTTGCCATGGCTAAACTTTCTCAGCCTAAACAGGCGTTGCTGTGAAGTACCAAGAGTTAAGGTGGCCGGGCGGTGGTGGTGCACGCCTTTAATCCCAGCGCTTGGGAGGCAGAGGCAAGTGGTGGCACACGCCTTTAATCCCAGCACTTGGGAGGCAGAGGCAGGCAGATTTGAGTTCGAGGCCAGCCTGGTCTACAGAGTGAGTTCCAGGACAGCCAGGGCTACACAGAGAAAACCCTGTCTCGAAAAAGAAACAACATACAGGGTCAGAGAATACTGAGGAAGATGGCTGGGGAGACTTGTAAAAGCAAGAGAATCAGGATGTCTGATGCAAACAGTGTTTTCCACATATGACAGGGAAATGGCACTCACAAAATTTCAACCATATGATCGGCTAAACAAGACCTGAAAAATGACAATACCAGTTGACATGCTAACATGGATGGAAGAAATCTCACTAGGCCTCAGCCCTAGATAAACAGTTACAAGCAATTAATGGTGCTTTGAGGAAGAATCAATCAATCTTCCAGGGAGGAGGAGCCCCCTGATAGGTTAGAAGAATCAATCTTCCAGGGAGGAGCCCCCTGATAGGTTATCTAATTCTAAGTGGTCAGTCCTAAATAAATACATATGAGCAATACTAAAAGCACTCAGCAGGTTGTATTTCTGTATTTATATATGTAACAATGACACTCAAATAAAAAGAGGCCATGAATCTGAAGGAGGTTGGAGGGAGGCCAGGGACGAGCAAACCATGTAACTACAGTACTCAAATATGGAGTTCTCAAAGTAATATCCACACCAAAAATAGTTTAAAGTCTATGGCTTTTTTTTTCTGTTATAATATATAAAATCTGTCCTCAAAGTAACTTTGACAGGGAAGGCTGGATTTCCACTATCAGTGGCTCCTGGACAGAGGAAGAATGTTCCATACCTGGAAAAGGCTTATTAAGTCTGGGCATATTAAATGTCATGGTAGGTCTGTCAGGGATTCAGTCGACTGTGATGTCTACAAACTGACCAAAACAAAGGACAAAGGACAGCTAAAGCTGTCAGTACTCCAAGAATCAAACAAAAGAAAAAAATTAAGACAAAACTGTAAGCAAATATTCAGTAAGGATTCACTATGCCACCTCTGCTGTCCAAGACTTGGGGCTGGGAATACAAAAATAAACCCTGGCTCATCTTCCATTACAATGGGGTAATCAAGTAGAGAGACAGTGGATTTCACACATATACAGACCTTAAACTTAAAAAAAAAACAAACTACAGTTGAGATGAGCACCATGAAACCTATAGTGTATTTCAATAGAGTCTAAGAGGTCAGGGCCAACTTCCACAAGGAACTGACAGTTCATGTGAGCTCTAAAGAGTGAGTGAAGCAGAAAAATCAGAAGAGTACTTACAGTCTGGAGGGAGAAATATGCCTCATCTGGGCACTAGGAAGGCTGGCATGACTGGACCAGAGCCTCTGAGGGTGAACAAGATGGCTACTTTTGGGAGAATGGACTGAGGGACAAAAGCAGAGGCAGGTAAGCTAGACAGGAGGCTAGTGCAGACATCTAGGCAAGAACTGAATGGGTTGATAGAAGTCAAAACCACATTTCCAAGATAGCTTGGATGTGTGCCAGAAGCGAGAAAATGTTAAGGGGTGTTTAGGTGTTTTGTATGCTTACAAGACAGGGAGCCACTAATTCAGGAAGGCCCACGCTTCACTTTAGTAGGTCAGACGGGTTCAGTCTGAAGGACACAGGTAACGGAGGAGAGTTAAGCAAGCCACTAGTTCTGAGCCTGATTGAAGCTGGCCTTCTGTTTTAAAATTTGAGTGTTATTAATAGCCAGGTGCCGCCTATCACGGAAGCGGGGATGATCTTCTGAACTAGAGAGGACAGAAGTCAGTGTGGTGTTTTAACCTCTTCATCGCTGCAACACAATCCCAGCAAAGGCAACCCAAGGAAGGGCCTGTCTCCAATCACAATTTGAGGACACAGGCCAGTCTGGCTGTGGTAGCAGAAGTGGCCACTGGTTATATTTTGTGCTTGGTCAAGAAGTGGAAAGGGAGAGGGGGACAGGTTCTTGGTGCTTTATTTGCTTTTTTTTTTTTTAATTCAGTTTAGGACATGGTGTGTCCTTGCTCTTCAAGGAAGGGCTTCCTGCCTTGGAGAAACATCTCTTGAAATCCCTTCTCAAAAGTTTCTATTCTAGGTCAATTCAATAAAGTTGACAGTCATGATTACTTATCACAAGAAGTCAGGATGAGGCAGGTGAGAGGGCTAAGCGGGGAAGGGTGCTTGCTGTCACATCAGACAACCAGCGTCGGATCCTCAGGATTAACAAGGTGAGAAGAAAAGAGTCGCATCCTGTAAATTATCTTCTGATTTCAATATTCCAGTCATGGTGTGTGAGAGCTTATGCAGGAGCGTCCCCCACACACATGCACTCACGCGTGTGTAACTGAAAAGCATGATGTTAGAATTGCATTTAGAGGAGTACAAAACTCTGATGGAGAATGAGAGCAGCATAGAGAGGATGTTATGCGAGCCAGGAGGGACTGGCCAATGACCCCAAAGTTAGCAAAAACAGAAGTACAAAAATGCCATTGAGTTCAACGATACATCGCCACTTATATATAATCTTAGACCTTTTAGTGATGTGGAGCAGTGGACGCAAGTCTTGGACATCTGATTTGGACCCAGATAATATTTGTTTCTAATCATCTGTTAGTTTGAGTAGCACCATCTGCACATTAATTGTTTTACCATTACTTATTACTTAAGTAGCCTATAAAAATAAAATTATCGCTTAAGTAGAATATGTGATTCCATTGGACATTCGTGCTTAGTAACTGTCCTCTTAGTAAACTTCTTCATCTAGTTTTCATAGAAACCCAGGCATCTATTTTAACCCTCGAAGAAAAGCAGGCTGTGTTGAATTTACTGGAACCATCCAGCAAACTCCAGCAGGACATTCTCCAGGGTTATTCAGACTATCTGCAATTTCTGGCTTGGGTGCTGACTTCCAAATGGGTTTAAAATAGCACACGGAAGAGATTGCCCTGGGCTGAGGAAGCACAGCTCATGCTGTACTCTAGAGGTTAGGCACTAGTGTGCAGGAAGCCTGAAGGCCCTGCCCTTTACCCTGCTCTGGGTTTAACCTTTTTTTTTTTTTTTTTTGGTTTTTCGAAACAGGGTTTCTCTTTGTAGCCCTGACTGTCCTGGAACTCACTCTGTGAGGCTGGCCTCGAACTCAGAAATCCGCCTGCCTTTGCCTCCCAAGTGCTGGGATTAAAGGCGTGCGCCACCACCGCCAGGTGCAGTAAGTACTCTTAACTACTGAATAATCTCTTCAGCCCAAGATGCCAAGCATTCATACAGCCCAGGCAAGCACTCTACTAACACAGTTCAATCCTAGCCCTCGTCTGCTTTGGAGTGAGGGAGTATGGCACTTTAAAAGAGGTGTCCCCTATATTCTCAGGCATTTGAATACTTGGCTCCAGTTGGTAGCACTGTGCTGAGTGGCCTCGCTGGAAAAAGTGCATTAGAAACTGGCTTTGAAAGTTCCAAGACTCTCCCAGTTCCCCGCCCCGCCCCTCCCCCCCTTGGAATACTTCCATTTCCTGATAGTCAGATGCTCGTAGTGTCATTTACTCTAGAAGGATAAATATAATAGAGACTTTAAATGCAAACAAGCTATGCTTGTCATACACGATTAGTAGAAAAAGCAAAACGAGTTAGTTTCTCCTACCCACAGGCTCTTTCGGGCTTAGAAGCGGGTTGAACTGGAAGCAAATTCTGCCCTCTACTGTAAGAGACTGGATTCAGTGTAGTCAATAGCTTTCACTATGGGAGGCTCTGGGCAAAACAAAATCAAATCAAAGAAGCAAATACTGTAAACTTTTGAAGGTCAGGGAAAAAGGGGCCTTGCTATATGACCCAACCAAGCCTGAAACTGGCTATGTAGACTAGGATGGCCTCGAACTTGGAGCGACTCCTGCCTTTATATTCCAAACACTGGATTTCAAGAGTGCACCAATACAGCGGCTCCGGTAGTCACTCAGTCACCACCCGCGGGCAGCTAGACAGCAAGTAAACCAGGATTCAGACGTGGGAAGCCTGTGCTTTTCTTAAGATCTCTGTCCTCCACAGAGATGGGGACGCGCTGGGGGCTAGCCTGGCCTCTCCCCGCCCCGCGAGTGCGTGAGCTGCGGGCGCTCGGGAGTGGCGTTTACCTGCTGCCGGTCCCCACCAGGTACGTGTTGGTGCCTTGCAGGGTCATTGGACCCGGGTTGCAGCCCAACACGCGCACCACCCGACTGGACAGCTGCTCGATGCGCTGCAGAGCAGCGGCCATCTCTGCCTACCTCGGTGGCCGCCCGGCGCCTAAATTCTAAGTCACGGGCGCAGTGGCCTCAGTAGGGGAGGGCAGGGAAGAGGCCACGTGACATCGCGACAGCACGCCGGCGCTGATCACGTGAGACTTTGCTCATTGGGCCAGAGCGGCTTGGCAGCGGTATCTTATGACTCACCCGCCTGCCCGGCCACTAAGTGGTGGGGGTGGGGGCAGGGCGTGACTATGGCGTGAGGTGGCACAGGACTAAGCTCAGAGCCTCTAGGTTTCTGGACTTTGTTCCCAAGTAGCTTTGCATATCTATAAGTGACATTGCTTCATTGAAGTTAGCCTCCAGAGATGGGGGAGGTAAGGTCCTAAGCATAGGCAGGTATGGGGGTAGTTACTGAGTCACCAACCTGGGAAGGCTAGCAGGCTACTGATTTGAAGAATAACTTACCTTTTACAATAGATGATACAACCAATGGTTACTTGGATCTGTGTGCTTCTTGCCAAAGGCCACCTCCGAACATTTCCTTTTAATCCTCAACAACAGAAAGAGAGAGAGAGAGAGAGAGAGAGAGAGAGAGAGAGACAGAGAGAGAGACAGAGAGAGAGACAGACAGACAGACAGACAGACAGACAGAGAGACAGAGAGAGACAGAGAGGGAGGGAGGGAGGGAAGGAGGGAAGGAGGGAGGAAGGAAGAATCCTCAACAACAGAAAGAGAGAGAGAGAGAGACAGAGAGACAGAGAGAGAGACAGAGACAGAGAGAGACAGAGACAGAGACAGAGAGACAGAGGGAGGGAGGGAGGGAGGGAAGGAGGGAAGGAGGGAAGAAGGAAGAATCCTCAACAACAGAAAGGAAGAAAGAAAGAAAGGCAGGCAGGAAGGAAGGATGTTATTTTGCATACCTGCAGAGACCAGCAGACAACTTGACAATTTCAGGTGATGCAGGAACTGTGTGTACCCTTCACCAGCTTGGACTTGCCACTCAGGCCAGACTGGCCAGCTGTTGACAGCCCTGGGTTCCCCTGCCTTCATTTCCCCAGTACAGGCACTATAAAAAAGGGACACCATGCCCCACGTTTTTACATGGATTCTGGGGGATCAAACTCAAGTTGTCATGTTTATAAGGCAAGCACGTTACTAACTGATCTATCTCCCCAACCCCCATTAATTATCAGCTCTTAACAGGCACAATTTCCCCCCATTTTATACATGTAAAATGGAGTTTGGTAGAACCAAGCTCTATTTGGCCTCTGTTTCTACTTGTTTTGCATGAACACATGATCCTATCTGTGTAGACTGGAGGAGCTTGTTTATCTCCTTCTCTATCCTACCCTTGCCTTGGTTTAGTGTCCAAGGTAAAAGTGATGTAATTAATCTGTCTTTTCCAATTTTCTCTGTCTTTTCCAATCAGCGAGTATTAACCATCGCTTCCCACTTTAAAATTTTGAGTTATAAGTTACTTATAAGAAAATGCACAGATCCTATGATATCTATAAAGTTATGAGGAATATATACCATAAAAGAGACGTAGAGTGTATTCATTACCTTAGCCTGCTCCTTTTAGGAGTAGTTAGGCAATTGATGCTTCTGATACTTTGGTTTGACTTTTTAGGAGAGTCCTTTTAGATCACTCATTCTCTACAGAAGAGATGGCTTAACAAGCGAACAGTTCAGCATTTCAGAGTAGTTGAAATAACGTATTGCTGCATGTGAGTTTTTGCTTTACATCACAGGAATGAACTTCATTTGAATAGTGCTATTGAAATTATCACATCATTTTTTTGTGATGTACAATGTATCCTTTAAAAAGTCCTTCAAGTATCCATGGACTCATTTATGTCAGGTGTTTTCATCCCACCAATATTTATTCATAGTGAACATGCTCTCTGCATAGCTTGCAGGCAGCTCTGAAGTCCGAACATCTTTTTCTGATGTTGGCAGGTCAGAGTCATCCCCCTGTTGGGTGGGCTTTCTGTTGGTACAGCTACTTTTTGAGTCATCACTGCTTCTTGTAAGTAACCTCTTACTGATACTTCTGTGAGTAACCCCAGTTAAAGCAAACAAACATATGAATGAATGAACAACAAAACCTCATCGGTTCATCAAGTTGGACATTGATACAGTTGTTTCTTTGGACTATTGTGTTGTGTCTCCTCAGGAAAAGTCTGTCACACAGCACTTTTTTTCTGGATCAGTGACCTGACAGAACCAAAACTGAGTTGGGGAGGTATGGTCTTGGCTGTAGAGTAGCAAGGCATGTGAATGAGGCTGAGCAGCCTGTGGGGAGGAAGCACTAGTATAGCTGCCCTTTTCCATATGGTGTGCTTTAATGTGCCTTTAGCTATGCGACTGAGAGACTAGGGGTTAGACTCTCTGGGAGGCAGACACATAGGGAGAGGGGTCATGGCTAGGGGAAAAAAGGTGTTGAATTTCCAGGATGGCCGGCTTCTTCCTCACCTTTCTGACTTTAGACAAAAGCCTGGCAATGGAAAACAATGCTTTGTGGCTTTTGTCTCCCGTCAGCAGGCTCCAGCTGATGGGCTGGTTCAACAAGTTCAGGGCCTGTTCAGGTCACACAACAGTTCTGGACCAATCAATCATCCTATCTGTCTTCAAACTGACCACCCCTGGATGAGGGGAGGAAAGCTCTTGAGAGGATTTAAAGCCCCTTCCCTTGGGAGAGACAGGCCATTGTGTCTTTCTGAGTCCTCCCTCTGGTTTGCAGAGGGTCTCTGCTCTATGTGTCTGCTGCACGTGTTCTTTCTCATCCCCAGTGAACGTCTTCCTCCAGCTGCTGATTCTGTTTGTGGTGCCTGATGTCTGTCTGCTGACTCTGTTTGTAGTGCCTGATGTCTGTCTGCTGACTCTGTTTGTGGTGTCTGATGTCTGTCTGCTGATTCTGTTTGTGGTGCCTGATGTCTGTCTGCTATCACCTGTTGCTCTTCAGCTTTTCCTGCCTTTCAATTTTTTAACTGCTGGAGAAAACAAACTGAATCAATACCTTTGGACTAAATCACACCTAGTCACATGGTTTCGCTATAGGCAATGAGATATGCAACTAAGGCTGAGGCACCAGGGTCTGGAGTGCCCACAGAAAGACTCTCAATATGGTGGTCTTTTCACACAGTATGGAATAGTGTGTCTTCATGCCATGACAGTCTGGGAGAAACCCAGCGAGGCTGTCTTTCTCTGTGAAGTATGGAATGGCATGCCATGGCCTCTTGGGGAGTATTACTGTGCCTACAGCCACTGGGTTGGGTGCCTGGCTGTAGGGAAGCACTAAGACACTGCTCCAGGAGTAGAAAACCACAGTCTGAGATGTGGGAAAGCTTGAATTGGTTTGGGGGGTTCCCGGAACTGCGATGACTATGAGGCCGGGACTATGGGGTTCTCAGACTCTCGGACATACATTCAGGCACAGCTGAGAATCACAGAAGAGCCAAGAATGGAGTTGGGTGCCCACAGAGGTGGGAACAGTGTCTAACCTGGGGGTGGGACAAGGGGGTGTGAGGGTGAGGAGAGAGAGCACTGGCTTGTCTCATGGGTGATTGGCCTTACATTGGCAGAGGCAGGCTTTGTAATGTTGTGGCTGGAAGCACAGAGAGGCTGTGAATTAAAATTCACAGAGAGGCAGGAGGATTAAATTGTGTCTCTGTAGTCGAAGGCCTTCTTCATGGCTTACCATGGTGGATCTTGATGAAAGAGACAGTTCATGGTTCTAAACAGTTTATTGTCATGTCTGAAAATGAATTCATAAAACCATATCCCACTACTCAGGGTGGACCTGAGATTAAATACCTTTCGCAGGGAGGAATGTCTGGGAAGGGAAGCTTATTAGCAAAGCCCTCTGGGCCTCTAGGTACCTCATTAGAATGGGCATGTTTCTTTTATGTGAGAAACATGGCATGCGTTCCAGGCCAGGAATCTGGCAGGGGACAGAAAGTCGCCTAAGTCTCAGGTGTGTGCCCACTGAGTCTCTTGGTCTCAACCTGCTCTACCTTATCAAACTTCCTGGCATGGTTTTACGTCCCATAGACATAGAGGTCCTAAAAAGTTGACAGATTTAGAACAAAGTTGACGTTTCTAAGAGCAACATCTAAAGAATAAGCACATCAACTTGCTGGCACAGCTATGTAACCAGTGCTTCGTATAGTAACAACTATGTTTCCAGTCACTTAGTGGAACTGTTGCTGAAGGGTTAGGAGGTGTGACCTTGCTGGAGGAGGCATGCTGGGCTTGAGCCTTGAGGTTTCAGAAGACTTGGGCCATTTTGAGTTCGTTTCTTTCTGCTGTGTGCTGAGTTGTGTTTTCTCAACTGCTGCCCCAGCCACTTGCCCACATGCTTTTAGTCCACCATCATGGACTCTAACCCTCTGAGACTGTAACTCAAATAAACATTGTATAAGTTGCTGTGGTCAAGGTGTTTCATCATAGCAATAGAAATGTAACTTATGTAAAAGTTGATACTGAAAAGAACCTGGCTATGTTGTTTTTCAGAGGACCGTGGAGCGCTATGGGACTTTGGGATAGAAAACGGTTGAGTACTGTTAGCAAAGCTTAGTAGACAACTTGGTAGGTGTTTAGAAGACAGTGATGAAGGTTATACATGGAGCTCTAGTTCAAAACGGGAACGGAACAATATAATCTGGGCTATTAATTCTTGTGACTTTTGGCAAAGAATATGGCTGATTTCTGCCTCCTTCCTAAGAATGAAGCTAAATTGAATAGTGGACTAATTTCCTTGGTGGAAGAGATTTCTAGAGAGCCAAATATTGGCTCTCCCACTTGGTTATTTGTAATAACTCCAATGTAGGTGTCTTAGGGTTCTACTGCTATGATGACACAATGACTAAGGCAAGTCTTATAAGGACAACATTTAATTGCGGATGGCTTACATGTTCAGAGGTTCAGTCCATTATCATCAAGGCAGGAGCATGGTATCTTCATCTGAAGGGTGCTAGCAGAGTACTGACTTCCAGGCATCTAGGGTGAGGATCTTAAAGACCACACCTAGTGGCACACCTACTTTAACAAGAACACACCTACTCCAACAAGGCCACACCTACTGCAACAGGACCACACCCTCTAATAGTGCCGCTCCCTTGGCTGAGCATATGCAAACCATCACAGTAGGTATACAACACAAAAAGAAATTGAGACAAAAAGACACACAAAACGTAGAGTTTGAAGAGAAAATGAGCACCAGGAGATTCAATGTTGAACCTACGGTTTGTGCTGAAAGAGATAAGACTGAGGAGAGGCCTGATCCCTATTAGAAGAAAGGGAGGGTGTCCTCAGGTCAAGAAGCCACAGCTAAGACTCATTTGTGAAAGGAAAAGGCCTAAGGAATGTTCTTCTAAAGAGCAGCAACAGACCAAAGCTGCTGCAAATGTGATTCAAGGGGACCAAGGGTTCTCCCCAGTTTGGCAGCCAACCTTAGCAGTGTCAGCCAAGTGATGTACATTAGAGCCTTGAAGGATATACTAGAAAAAGGGGTCATGGAATCTTCATACATGTTTTCAGAGAGATGCTGAGGCCAAGCTAGTGGCATAGGAGTCCCTGCATATGGAGGGTCTAAAAGGCAATTGAGTGGAGCATTGGAGATCCTCAAGATGGAGAAGATGCCAGAGTCACAAGACACCTGCCAAAGCAGCTGTAGGCAGGGAATGGACCACCCTACAGAGAGAAAAGTATATTGCTAGTAACAAAGCTGGAGAAACAGTGATCTAAGCCCCTTGACATCAGACATACTGCTCCAGGAGTTGGAATGTTCCCTGATAGGTTTTGGTCTTCCTTTGACCCAGTACTTCCTTACTGGTCCCCAGCATTTCCCTTTTTGAATTGTAATGTGTATCCTGTATTTTAATCTGTATGTAATTTGCTTTTGCTCTTTGACCTTACAGAGTCTCAGAAGAGATGTTGGACTTTGGGTTTTGAATTTTAAACATTATTTGAGACTATGAAAGACTAGAGGATTTTTCAAGTTGGTCCAAATACATTTTGTATTAAGATGTGGTAGGAGTCTATGAGGTCCAGGAAGTAGAATGTGGTGATTTGAATGAGAACTTCCTTCAGAGGCTTGTATGTTTGAATACCTGGCCCATGGTTGGTGGAACTGTTTGTGAATGATTAGAAGGCGTGGCCTTGTTGGTGTAGGTATGTCACTGAAGTTGGACTTTAAACATCCAAAGGACTCATGTCATTCTCAGTTTCTCTGCCTCCTGTTTGTGGATTGAGATGAGAACTCTTAGCTGCTGCTCCTGCCACCTGTCGCCATGCCATCACTCTGCTATGATAGACTCTAACCTTCTGAAACTGTAACCCCAATTAAGTACCTTCTTTTATAAGTTGTCTTGGCCATAATGTCTTATTATATAAGGTAAAGCAATATAAAAGTAACTAATAAAAACATACGATTACCAGGAGTAATTGGGACCAGCAGGACCCAGGCCAACAGGAACTCCACCAGCCCAGTGGCTCTGGTTGCTTCTGGTCTGTCTGGGCCTGCTGGTGCCCCGAGCAGACCTTGGGCGCAATCTCTGCAGTCATTCCCAAAATACCCAGAGGAAGCTCCACTCCCAGGTGTTCTAACAAATCCAGGGTCAGAGGATCCCAGAATCATAGGATCACAGAGACAGCTTGACTCTGAGGAGTTCTGACACAACCAGGATCACAGGAAGGACAGGCTCCAGTCAGATTTAGCAAGGGCAGGTAGTACTAGAGATAACCAGATGATGCAGGGCAAGTGTAAGAATATAAGCAACACAAACCAAGGTTACTTGGCATCATCAGAGCCCAATACTCCCACCATAGCAAGTCCTGGACACACCATCACACAGGAAAAGCAAGATTCAGATATGAAATCACTTCTCATGGTGATGATATAGGACTTTAAGAAAGACATAAAGAGCACCCTCAAAGATATACAGAAGAACACAGGTAAACAGCTAGAAGCCCTTTAAGAGGAAACACAAAAATCCCTTAAAGAACTACAGGAAAACACAATCAAACAGGTGAAGGAAATGAACAAAACTATCCAGAATCTAAAACTGGAAATAGAAACAATAAAGAAATCAGAAAGAGAGACAACCCTGGAGATACAAAAGCTAGGAAAGAAATCAGGAATCATAGATACAAGCATCACCAACAGAATACAAGAGATAGAAGAGAGAATCTCAGGGGCAGAAGACACCATAGAAAACATTGACACAACAGTCAAAGAAAATGCAAAAAGCAAAAAGCTCCTAACCCAAAACATCCAGGAAATCCAGGATGCAATGAGAAGACCAAACCTAAGGATAACTGGTATAGAAGAGAGTGAAGACTCCCAATGTAATGGGGCCAGTAAATATCTTCAACAAAATTATAGAAGAAAACTTCCCTAACCTAAAGAAAGAGATGCCCACGAACATATAAGAAGCCTATAGAACTTCAAATAGACTGGACCAGAAAAGAAATTCCTCCCGCTACATCATAATCAGAACAGCAAATGCACTAAACAAAGAAAGAATTTTAAAAGTAGTAAGGAGAAAAGGTCAAGTAACCTATAAAGACAGGCCTATCAGAATTACACCAGACTTCTCACCAGAGACTATGAAAGCTAGAAGATCCTGGGCAGATGTCATACAGATCTGACAAGAACACAAATGCCAGTCCAGGCTACTATACTCAGCAAAACTCTCAATTACCATAGATGGAGAAAACAAGATATTCCATGACAAAACAAAATTTACACGCTATCCTTCCACAAATCCAGCCCTACAAAGGATAATAGATGGAAAGCATCAACATAAGGAGCAAAGCTACACCCTAGAAAAAGCAAGAAAGTAATCTTTCAACAAACCCACACAAACCTAATTCTACCTCTTACAATAAAAACAACAGGAAGTGACAATTACTTTTTCTTAATATCTTAATATGAAAATTAATATTACCAACATATCCTAATCAATTGAAATCTAAAAATATGAGGAACTAGAAATTTGTTGATTGTCATTCAATGGTCTCTCTCATTTGGTAATTGGAGAAATAGGTCCAATATTGTACAATCTATATACACTTTCAGCTTGTTTGTTCATGACAATATCTTACTGTGTACAACATAAGGGTCTTGAGATCTTGCTTCTCCTATCTCAGCCTCTCTATTAGTATTTTTTATTTCATGTTTTTATACTGTACTATGGTTTTCAGAACAGCTTATATATTTTAAAAGTATTTATATACCCAAAAGAAATATAGACAATTAAAATGGGAGGTGCCTTGTAAGAGAACAACAAAGAGTGAGACTGAATGCTTTGCTTGACATTTGTAACTCTTGTATCAAGTTAGCACAGTAAGAGCCAAGATTTAAGCTCTACTAAATACAAATACTCCTTCTCTGGAAGGAGTTGGGGTACAAAAGGAAAACAAGAATGTGATTTAATTCTATTTACTTAAAATATATTTTTAACTGGTAACAAATTCAGATAAATTGGAATCGTAACTTTTCTCATCATAATTCAATAAAACTTAAAAAAAACAATGCGAATATGTCTGTGGTGTGTGGACTTAGATTCCTTCAGTTTACATACCTGACAATTGCATGCTTGAGGCATATGGTAATTTTTGAGGAGCTTCTATACTGATTCCATTGTGGCTGGACAACTTCATATATCCACTAGGAACAAGTAAGAGTCCCCTTCCCCCCACATCTTCCCCAGCACTTGTAGTTTTTTTCTTGTATTTGTTTTCTTGGTGTGCTCATTTCTGACTGGACTGAAGTGGAATCTTACAACATTTTAATTTGTATTTCCTGATGACTAAGACTCTTGAATATGTTTGAAATGTTTATTAACCATTTGTATTTTCTCTTTTGAGAAGTTTCTGTTAAATTCATTAGCATGATTTGGTGTGTATATATATGTTTGATGTATAGTTGGTAATTTTCTCTTCCCTACACAGTATTTTTTAGTGTGGCAATTAGTTTCTTTGCTGTGGAGACGACCCTTAATGGCATGGAACCTAATTTGTCAATTCTTGGGTTTATTTCTTTTTAAATTCAGTTCAGAAAATCCTTACCTCTGCCTAAATCTTGAAGTGTATTACATATGATTTCCTCTAGAAGTTTAAAGGTTTCAGGTCTTATATTAAGATCTTTAATCTACTTTTAATTAATTTTAGTACAGAGTGAAAAATATGTATCTAGCTTCTGAATGAAAAAAGAAATAATAAGGAAAGGAAAGGACATGGCTGCTTCTAGGTATGGTAGAGGAGAAAGTTTATTGTAGATATGTGAGGGCATAGCCATAGTCAGGCCAGAATGGACATAATCAGACTGAGCTGGGCCATGTGGGGAGAAGGGGAGGGGAAGGGGAGGGAAAGGGAGGGAAGAGAGTAGAATCAGGTGTAGCCATTAGAAGGCCAAAAATACGAATGAAGGTAGGTAACCAAAATGGCTGGAGTGTGTGTGTGTGTGTGTGTGTGTGTGTGTGTGTGTGTGTGTGTGTGTGTGTGCGGGATATGCTAGCCATATCCTGTAATAGATTGGGACCGAGGAGCACTAGTCAAACAGGCACCTCGGCCATTTGTCTCAGAGTTCCAGAGTTGATGACTTCATAGTTTCATCCATCTATTTGTGGAAATCCAATTTTCTCAGCACCATTGTTAAAGAGACTGTCTTTTCTCGAAGTTATGTTGTGTGTAAATTTAAAATACGCTTGCCACAGCTAGGCTCTCGGATCAGCAGCCTCCAGTCTACTCAGCCCCCACGTCTAGCTAACGCTTTCGCCATAAATACTGGGAAGTGATCGCTCTACACTGACCATCCACCCCCGTGGCAGGCTCTGCCGACTTCCCACAACTGCCACATGGTGTGACTCTCTTTTGCCCACCTGAATTGTCATGAATGAAAAACACTAGACAATCTTAATATTTAAAATCGGCCAAATGGTACAACCTGCTGGGCTCAGAATCGATTGCTCTAAACTTATCAGCTATTCTATATGCCCCCAGGCCTACATGGTATCTGTGCTTTCTCCTGCCAAAGCCTGGCCCCAAAGCCCTTTCTCTATCTGGTCTCCTCCTCTTCCTCTCAGGACCTGGAAAACCTGCCTCTGTGTCTTCGCCCAGCGATTGACTTCTTTACTGGCATCTTTACTGGCATATCAGCTCCTCCCCCTACAAAGTTATACTGTAACTGTAGGTTTATTCCGAGGTCATCTACTCTTATCATTGGTCTGAATGCCTATTTTTTGTGCTCACACCATACTGTATGTGTGTGTTACTATTATGACCTTGATGTAATTTGAGATCGGATTTTGTGATACCTCTAGCATTATTCTTTTTGCTTTAACTATATGTTACCCTTTGTGCTTCTATGTGAATTTTAGGACTTTTACCTAATTCTGTGAAGAGGCCACTGGGCCTTGGATGGGAGTACATTGAATTTGTAGATCATTTTTGGTTAATATAGTCACTTTCACAGTTAGATCTGCCTGTCCATGAGCATGAACACTCTGTCCATCTTCCACTGTCTTTATGTCTTAATTGTAGAGTTCGTTCAGTTTTAGTTCCTTGGTCAGGTTTGCTTCCAGGTATTTTATTTTATTTTGAATTCCCTAAATTCTATTTCCTTAGCTATTAAGTGGTAAATATGTTAAAGGACACATGCTTGGTCTCCTCTGTGAGACGAAGTGTAAGAGGTGCACTGTCATCGAGTTGTACAGGCACTTATCAACAGGTAGAGCGGGCCATGTGACTAACAGGTGACTTTGGTTTCATTTTAGTATCTGATCCTGAAGAGGTGACAGTGGAGAAATGAAGCTCATAAGCTGAAGATTTCCAGAAGGTCGTTGAGTTAAAAAAGGCTTTTATATTTGTCACAAGTAAGTCTAGTTTTACATGAGTTGTTTGGTTGATTAAGTGAAACTTTCCCAGTTTTAGTTTCTTTTAAATATCTGCTTTACTGAAGAACAATCGTGTACTAGGGCAAAGATTATATATTTTGGCTGGCAGCCAGCTAGCCATATAGCTGGGCTGTTCTTCAGTGAAATGCACTGAACTGTCTTACTAAGTCTGGGAGTAGGTAGAAGCCACATTTTGTAAGTGGTGTTACTTTTACTCGGGTGGTATGAGAACAGTGATCAACTGTGGAGGTAAAGATGAATGATCTGTAATACAAGTTATAAAACTGTGTAGTTATTCAGAGAGCTGTGTGGTATCTGGATGCTGGCTGCATTTTTTATTGTATAGACTTAGTTCCTGTTGGAATTATGTTCTGTCTGAACAAACTAAGAATATGGACATTGTTATATTAACAAATCTATTAAGTTCTGGTGAGAATTCAGCTTCTGATTCTTAGAAATGACTTTACCTTGTGAAATGTTAATGAAAAACTGCTGTGGTTTTACTTAATCACATCAGGCAAAGAGAGTTTTGTTTTATGGATGATTGATAAATATATACACAGACTCCTTTGGTATATTAGGCTATAATCTTAAGTAAGTTACTTACATTAAAAGTTCTATGTGTATTTCAGCTCAACTATTGTATTTTGGTTTGAATATTCTGAAATCACCTGATTATAGTTTTGCTGGAAGAGTCTGAAAAATGAATTAAAGATTTTTACTTGTGTTTTATAGGTAGAGTAAAATACCGTCCAGGATTATTCTGTAGATTCTTAAACAAAATGCTTATAAGTGGGAAAAGGACATAGATCAGTAGGCAGTAGTTTGTATGTGTGCATTTTTGTAATCCTTCGCTCCCCGGCCGTGACAGACTGAGTGTTTTTTATAGAGAACAGCGTGCCAGTTCCTGTGGTTCACAGGTAGAACACCACAGACTCATCAGATTATAATTCATTTTATCACAGTTTTAGAGATTGAAGTCCAGGGTCTAGGTGCTGGCAAGAGCTTTCTGGAGATGCTCTCTCCTTCAATGGTGGTTTCTTTGCCATATCCTCTATCTCAGTATCTCAAACAAAATTCCTATTCTTCTTTAAGATTCCATCATTTGACTATAAATAAGTGTCACAGTTCTTGAACCAGGCCTCTCATTTAGGTAACTTTCAATTTTATTTTATTTATTTATTTATTTTGATTATACAAGAGTATATATCTCTCTGCCTATTTATTTATTTATTTATTTATTTAAGGTTTATTTATTATTATAGGTAAATACACTGTAGCTGTCTTCAGACATACCAGAAGAGGGTGTCAGATCTCATTACGGGTGGTTGTGAGCCACCATGTGGTTGCTGGGATTTGAACTCAGGACCTTTGGAAGAGCAGTCAGTGCTCTTACCCGCTGAGCCATCTTGCTTATTTATAAACATAACTCTAGGTTGGAATCCTACGTGGAATTTCTAGGTAAAATGGATAATATGAATTTATATAGCTGTTATTCTGTTATTAAATGTATTTTGATACCTTTTAATGTCTTATATTTATTATCATGTATATTACATATTATAAATTTATTATATTTATTATTTTATATTTATTATAAAGAAATGATACCTAAGAGGAGATTATTTTTAACAATAGGAAGAATGAAAATATCTGATGCCCTGTCTTTTAGTCTACTTATTTCAGATTTGTGTATGTGGGAATAAAAATGACCTAATGAGATTATAAATAAATAGTTGTCTCTAATTTACAGACATTAGTGCTGTTCTTATGCATGCATATCATATACGTCAATCTAATCTACTCCCATGAACACTTCCTTTTTCCACCTTGCCTTTCCCATTGTCCTTTTTTCTTTCCAGTAGAACTCCTTTTGCTTTCCAGTATTGTTTTAAAGTCTGGATTCTGTACATGAGACAAAATGTGCCATGTTTGTCTTTCTGAGGCTGCTTTAATTTAACATGACAATCTGCAACTTCACTCATTTTCTTGCAAATGGCAACTAGTGAATAGTTATTGCACATCTTCTTTATCTATTCACTCACTGGTAGACATCTATGCTGAGACCTAGATGGGAAACCTCCATCCTGACTTCTGTAGTGACTACAGAAATTCATATCCATACTCACAGTACATAAAGCTTTCTTTCATGCCACACCCTGATGATTTAATGCTCTGATTGAATGAGGTGGACTCTCAATGTAGTTATTTCAGATCTATTCTTTATTTTTAATTATGTGTGTGTGTGTGTGTGTGTGTTATATTTGCACAAATCAGAATGTGTACCATGAAGTAAGAATATTACATTCCCTGGAACTGAAGTTGACAAGCAGTTGCCAATTGCTTGATCTGAGTGTCGGGAACTGGGGGTGCTGGGAATCAAACTCAGATCCTGTACCTGAGCAGCAATGCCGTTCTTACGGCTGAACTCTCTCTCTAGCCAGTCAGTGTCGTTTGGATGAATGTTTGTTAGTGTTTCCATAAATAAACATATTTAAAATGTTTATTGACTAGTTTTATTTGTTATTTTGAGAGGTATCTGTTCAATTCACTTGTCCATTGGTTAGATAATTTGTTGTTGTTTCAGTGTTTAGAAGTATACACACGCGCGCGTGTGTGTGTGTGTGTGTGTGTGTGTGTGTGTGTGTGTGTATAATCTAGGTGACAATCAAATGGCTATTTTCTTGATGATTCTTGCTATTATTTCCTTAGTTGTTGGAATCCTTTTTACAGAGTTTTTCCTGAGCCTGTATTTTCAGCTTCTCTTCCTAAGTTCTGTTTATTTTAAAGTTTCAAGCCTTTCATTAAGGTCTTTGATTAATTTTGAACTGATCTTTGAAGGTGAGAGATAGGAATCTAATTTCATTCTTCTATGTTTGGACATCCAGACCCCCAACACCATATCTCAAATAGGCTGTCTTTTCCCTCATGCATGCTTCTGGCACTTGTGAAGGATCCAGCTGCTGTGGCTATGTGGGCTTATTTCTGGTCCTCTAATCTGACCCATTGGTATACATGTATTTTTTGTGCCAAAGGTATGCTGTGTTTGCTACTATGGCTCTGTAGTGTGATTTGGAATCAGGTAACATTTAGGTTGTTTGCAGGTCTTTTTTGGCCAGTAGAAATGGTCCTGTAATAAATATCCCATGAGAAGACGTAGTTTTAAATGGTAAGTACTTGAGTTTGAGATGACATTATCAACAATGATTATATTTTTGAGACTTGACTTTTCCAAATATAAGAAGTATATTTAGTACAGATATTATATTTAGAAATATGGGATCTTGATAACACCATGGGCCAGGCTTTATATTCAAGAGTTAATGACATGGTTTTCCTCTGTTTCAGACATTGTTACCTGTAATGAAGATCACAGCGGAGGAGAAGATACAGCAAGGCCTTCTTGTACCACTGCGTCTGGAGTAGAGATTTTTTTTTTAAAGGAAGTTAAAGTTATTCACTTTTGTTTTAGTGTTCCAATTTCATAATATTTATTTATTTATTTTTGGTGCTAGGGACTGAATATAGGAATGTATGAATGTTAGATAAATACTCTGTCACTGAACTATATCTCCGTATTCCTTTCACTAATTAGGCTCAGTGTAGAAATTACAACCCAATGCTAACCAAAAAGATACACTAGTATCCACCGTGGCATTTCCCCCTAGTTTTGTATCTGAAAAGGAATAGCGAGGCAAGAGCCACAGTCCTTCATAATGAAATACACCAAGTGCAATTTTATGATGTCAGTTTTGGGCATTGTAATCTATGTAACTGATTTAGTTGCAGACATCGTCCTATCTGTTAAATACTTCCATGATGGACAATATGTTTTTGGTGTTTTAACCTTGAGCTTTGTGCTTTGTGGAACACTCATAGTCCATTGTTTTAGCTACTCATGGTTGAAGGCTGACTTAGAGAAAGCAGGACGAAAAAATGAACATTATTTTCTTCTACTTCATTGCTTGCAAGGAGGAGTTTTCACAAGGTGAGTGCATGTCAAATCCCTAGCACTGCCATTATATCCAGTCAGAAGGTCTGTTTTTAAATTTAAATAGTCAAGTGTGCAAGGCTCCTTATTTGGAAGAAGAACACATACTAATTGCTTCTAAAGCATTAGTTTTAATATAAATCATTACTGAACTCAAAGACCTTTTCTAGATTCATTAACAGAGTCTTCTCTTTGTACACCCTACCCCCTTTCCTCTCTGTAGTGGTTTGTATGACAGGGTTAAGTATCTCTGATGTGGGATGAAGCGTGCTTTGGGTATATGCCCAAGAGTGGTACAGCAGAACTCTAGGTAGGCTTATGCTCAGCTTCCTGAGGAGCCACCACACTACTGGTTTCTATAGTGGATACAACTTTGCACTTCCTCTGGCAATGGAGGAGGGTTTTTCTTCTCTCACATCCTTGGCAGTATGTGCAGCCATTTGTTTTGCTGATATTGGCCATTCTGACTGGTGAAAAGTGAAATCTCCAAGTACTTTTCATTTATACTTTCCTGATGGCTAAGAATGCTCACCTGTGCTTCTCAGCCATGTGTGTTTCATCTTTGAGAACTCTCTGGTTACTTCTCTCTATTATTTTTAAATTTGGTTATTTGTTTTCTTGATGGTTGGTTTTTAGTTCTTTATACAATTTAGATTTTAATCCTTTATCAGCTGTGCATAATTTGTAAAGACCTTTTCCCTTTCTGTAGTCTGCTACTTTGCCTGAAAGATGGTGTTCACTATTTGCCATACAGAGTTTTAGCTTCATGATGCCCCATTTATTAGTTGTTGGTCTTAGTGCTTATGCTATCTGTTCAGGAAGACCTTCCCTGGGCAAATGAGTTCAAGACTATGTCCCACATTCTTTTTTATCATATTCACAGCACCTGATCTTATGTTTCGGTTCTTGGCCCATTTGGAGTTGAATTTTGTGCAGGGTGACAAACAAAGATCTCTTTGAATTTGTTTACATACACTCAGACCAGCACCATTTGTTTACATACAGCCATCTACTCGGACCAACACCATTTGTTTACATACACTCGGACCAGCACCATTTGTTTACATACAGCCATCTACTCGGACCAGCACCATTTGTTTACATACACTCGGACCAGCACCATTTGTTTACATACACTCGGACCAGCACCATTTGTTTACATACAGCCATCTACTCGGACCAGCACCATTTGTTTAAGATGCTGCTTTTCCTTCAGTGTGCTTTTTGGCTTCTTTGTCAAAAATCATAAGTCTGTGGATTTGTATTTGGGTCTTCAGTTTGATTCCATTGATCAACATGTCTGTTTTTATTCCAATACAATGTTGTTTTTATTACTTATAGCTCTGTTCTACAACTTGAAATCTTAGTGATACCTGCAGACATTATTTTATTATTCAGGGTTGTCCTAGCTATCTTTATGTATGTGTATGTTTTCATATAAAACTAAAAGTAGTTTAGTTCCTGTAAAGAGTTGGACTGTAATTTTAATGGGGATTATGTTGAATATGTAGAATTCACTTGGTAGAATGATCATTTTTGTAATATTCATCCTACCAATCCATGAACATGGGAGACTTTTCTATATTGTGATGTCTTCTTCAATTTCTTTCTTCAATGTCCTAAAGTTTTTACTATACAAATCTTTTGTTTGTTTTCTTAATGCTATCCCAAGGTGTACCTTGCTTCTCGGATTTCTTTCTCTGTTTTTGTTTTGTTTTTGTCATTTGTATATAGTAAGGCTACTGAGTTTTGTATATCTATATCCAGCTACCTTGCTGAAAGTGTTTATCAGCTGTAAAAAATTTCCTGATGGAGTTTTTAGGTTTTATTGTTGTTGTTGTAGTTGTATCATGAAGGGTCGTTGCTTTTTGTCAAAGGCCCTTTCTGCATCTAGTGAAATAATCATATTATTTTTACCTTTCAGTCTGTTTCTGAAATGGATTATGTCTATTGATTTAGGTATGCTGACTATTCCTGTATCTCTTGGATGAATCTCATGGTGGACAATCTTTTTGATATTTTCAATTTGAGAAAGTTCCATGAGGTGCTGAAAAGAAGATATGTCCTTTTGTGTCTGGGTGAAATGTTCTGTAATATCTGTTAGGTCTATTTGATTTATGATGCTAGCTATCTCCAGCATTTTTCTGTTTAGTGATGTCTGGATGACCTTCCTGTTGGCCAGAATGGGGTACTGCTGTTTCCCACTATCAGTACATGAGGGTCCATGTGTGATTAAAGCTGCAGTAGTTTCTTCTATCAACTTGAGTTGCCACTGGAAACTGCATGGATTTGGGAACACAGGGTTGGGGGTCCAAGGGCCTCCGATGAGGATCCTGGGGCCATGGGCTTCCAAACTCCTGGACATCTAGATGCTACTGAGTCTCAGGGAGTTGGGAACAAGTGGGCCAGTGGCCTAAGGATGAGCCTCAGGCCGGGGCTGGGGGGGATATTGCAGTTTATCTCATTGATGAAAGTCCTTAGCTTAGCGGTGGTTGTCTGGGAGTGCAGAAGGGCCTTCTGCCGGAGACTTAGGCTGTAGGTGAAAGTATTCTCCATGCTCCCCATAGTAGTTCTTGATGAAAGAGACAGTCCCTGTTTACCTATACTATTTATTGACTGCTCATCATGGAAAATAGATGGTAACTGTCTTAGTCAGGGTTTCTATTCCTGCACAAACATCATGACCAAGAAGCAAGTTGGGGAGGAAAGGGTTTATTGAGCTTACTTCCACATTGCTGTTGATCACCAGAGGAAGTCAGGACTGGAACTCAAGCAGGTCAGGAAGCAGGAGCTGATGCAGAGGCCATGGAGAGATGTTCCTTACTGGCTTGCTTTTCCTGGCTTGCTCAGCCTGCTCTCTTATAGAACCCAAGACTTCCAGCCCAGGGATGGCACCACCCACAAGGGGCCCTACCCCCTTGATCACTAATTGAGAAAATGCCCCACAGCTGGATCTCATGGAGGCACTTCCCCAATTGAAGCTCCCTTCTCTGAGATAACTCCAGCCTGTGTCAAGTTGGCACACAAAACCAGCCAGTACAGTAACCTTCTCAGGGTGGACTTTGACAGGAAGGAATGTCAGGGAAGGGAAGCTTATTAGTTAAACCCTCAGGGCCTCTAGATATATTATTAAAGTGGAGAACTCTGTTCTGGGCTAAGTGATCAATGTGGGTAGTGGACTCACATGTTCTGGGCCGGGAACCTGGTGGGGAGCAGGGAGATGCCTACTGTCTCAGGTGGGTGCCTGGGTGTTGGGGGTGTCTGAACCGACTCAACCTTACCAAGTTTCCTGGCATAGTTCATTGTTCCACAGCCCTTCTGGCTTTTAGAATTTCTATTGAGAAGCCAGGTGTTATTCTAGTTGTTCTGCCTTTATATGTTTCTTGTTCTTTTTCCCTTAGAGATTTTAATCTCCTTTTTGTTGTTGTTGTTCTGTACATTTAGTGTTTTCATTATTATGTGTCACGGAAAATTGTTTTTCTGGTCCTATCTATTTGGTGCTCTGTGTACATCTTGCACCTTAATAAGTATTTTCTTGTTTAGTTTGGGGAAATTTTCTTCTATGATTTTGTTAAAATTTTTTTACTTTGATGGGATTCTTTTCCTTACTTCACCTCCCCCTGCCGTCACAGATTTGGTCTTTTCATTGTGTTCTAGATTTCCTGGATGTTTTAAACCTGCTTTTTTTTTCTTTTTCTTTTTTCTTTTTCTTTTTAGATTACCATTTTCTTTGATTGAGCTCTCCGTATCCTTTAACTTGTCTTCAACACTCAAGATTCTCTTTTCTGTCTTGTACTTTGTTGGTGTCTTATCTAGCGTTCCATTTTTGTGAAGAGACACCAAGATCATGACAACTCTTATAAAGAAAAGCATTTAACTGGGGTTTGCTTACAATTTCAATGGTTTAGTGTATTATTTTTATGGTAGGGAACATGGCAGTATACAGGCAGATCTGGTAGCTGAGAGTTCTACATGTCCAAAGGCAGCAGGGGAGAGAGAGAGGGAGAGAGAGAGAGAGAGAGAGAGAGAGAGAGAGAGAGAGAGAGAGAGAGAGAGAGAGAGAGCGCATTTTGATTTCTGGTTTTATTTCAGTTTGGTTTCTTTAGTGACTCTATTTCTTTGTTAAATTCTACTCTCAGGTCTTGAATTGATTTCATTCTTTTATTCAACTGTTGTGTTTTCACGAACATCATAAAGGAATTTAGCCATATCCTTGTTACACTCCTTAAGCACATTCATAATTGCTATTTTGAAGTCCTTTTCTTGTGCTTCAGCTATATTGCATTTCTCAGGGCCTGCAGTAATAATCTTACTGTCTTCTGGTGGAGACATCCTGTAATGGCTGTTCATGCTGTGTTTTACATCAGGTCTAGGAATCTTGAGTTGTTATGTTTGAGGTATTTCTTGATGTTGATGTCTGGTTTTTTTTTTATCGTTGGGTGGGGTCTTCAGTTGCTGTTGCTGTCTCTGGATCTTAGGCAGATGTTGTAGCTGCCTGATCCCTGGAATATAGTGCTTTGGCAAGTTCGTAGGTGACTGAAAGGAGTGGAGATGGGAGGGGCTATAGGAAAGTGTGTGTGTGTGTGTGTGGATTAAGCCAGCACCAAGAGGGATTCTCAGGGAATGGAGGTGTTGTGGAGGAGAGGCTCTTGCAGACAGGCTGGAGAGACAGGGGTGAGAGGTGCAGAGTCAGTCTGGGTCAGCACCAAGAGGTGGAGTTTTGAGTGAATAGAGTCAGGGTAGGAGGGGGGCAGGGTTCCTACAAGCTGGCTGCTGTGTGAGACTGGAGAGATTTTAACCAACATTGTTATTCTTTAATCCAAACAGACATGTTTATATTTTGGAGATGAGTAGTCAGATGAGCAAAAGTACAAAGGTTCTTATTTGAAGATAGCACAAAGCATAGTCAGATGAGCAAAAGTACAAAGGTTCTTATTTGAAGATAGCACAAAGCTCGGTGCTATTGCTGTTTCTTTGAGTCACTGCTGTACTGCCAGAATTTTCCAGATCCACTAATACAGTAGTTTAACTTAATAGTTACTTTGCTTGAGAAAGACAAATCATAAAATGAGAAAGAAGTCTTCTGGTTTTAGGGGACCCGGGAAAATAGTACTTCAGTCAGTTCTGGAAGTTCACAATCTCAATTAGGGGAAAAGAAATGGAGTAGAGGTTGGTGCTGATGTGTAAATAGATATACAGCAGATAAGATGGGATGTGAAGCAAGAGGATCAATGAGTCATGTAATCATATGAGGTCAAAAGGCACGAGCACTGGGCTTTAAGAGGTTTCTTTTTATGTTGCTCTTTCTCATCAGTTTGTAATCTAGTGCATTCCATTAGGATGTACTCATCCATGTATATTGTACTTTACTCACATACATCTGCCCTCTACCACCCTCTCTTGTACTTCTTCCTTATCTCCTTCTTCTATTGAAGTAGTATTATTTCTGTTTTTATGACTTTCATATGCTTTGAATTTTCACACATAGGAGAACATGTGTGATTTTTGCCTTTTACATCTTTCTTTTATTTCCACCCCTTTCACCTTTGACCCTTTCCTTCCTTTTCTTGAAGAGTACCTCTTCTAACTTTGTGTCATATTGTAGCTTCCAGCAGCCACGGATGGATGGGAAGGACCAATGAGAGAGGAATGAGACCAAGACAAAGTTTCTGATCAAGGCCCAATGTTTAATTCTTTTTTTTTTTTTTAAGATTTATTTACTTATTTTTTATGTGTATGAGTACACTGTAGCTGCATAGATGGTCATGAGCCATCATGTGGCTGCTGGGAATTGAACTAAGGACGGCCCCGCTTGCTTGGGCATAATACACTGTAGCTGGCTTCAGACACCCCAGAAAAGGGCACCATCAGATATCATTATGGGTGGTTGTGAGCCACCATGTGGTTGCTGGGAATTGAACTCAGGACATCCGGAAGAGCAGTCAGTGCTCTTATCCGCCAAGCCATCTAGCCAGCCCCAATGTTTAATTCTTAAGTCTGAATTTAAGGGGGGGAACCCATCCCCCACTTTGCCAGGATCTCATTGTTTTGCCAGGATTTCATCAGAAAAACAGGCACAGCTGCTTAGCAGGTGGCTGCTTCTTGCAGGAAGCTATAGGTGTGGCAGGACAATGGGCTAGGCGACTGGTAAAACGAGGTCTGATTCAGCCCACTTCAAGGTTTGGGGGAAGGGCACAATTCCTCCCTTTTAATTTATTAAGAATTAGCTGGACTGGGGCATATGCTCCATGGTCTTGCCTGGGAATTATGGTGTGTGGCAGCTGTATCTGGCTTAGGTTTGTGTCTATACTCTCTCTTACCTGTCCCGGAAGACACACACAGATTGCTTGTGTTTATTTGCACAATAGGCCTTTTAGTGTTCATTATGGACACTAAAACATTATGAACACTAACAGAGGCACATGCCTCTGTTTTAGGTTGATAAGAGTCATAGAACATCAGTGGCCCATCTTTGACTGTTGGCCTCATAGCACACCTTTGTCCCATTCAGACCAAAGCCACAATATGCACTCAATGCACTTCTTCATAGCGATGAATAATTGCCATGGTCAATGATTGAGCTTGCCAAAGGCGATCTTATATGAAAGTAACCAATCTGCTTAAAATATAAAGTCAAAAATTAAGAGCAAACAGGATTAAGGATGTTTTGGGGAAGGTCCCAAGCACTCAATGTAGTTGTAAATTAGAAATCAGACACAAGGCATGGCCTCCCAGTGTGGGAGAGGTGGCTTTTTTTAAAACTGTCCCTATGAAAATTTATCTCCTGGGGAAAAATGGCTTGATCTGTAAGTCTAAAGCCCAAATAAGTTATAAGGATCCTGAATGTGTACCTTTTCTGGAGCTATTTGCAGTCCTTTATCAGCTAAGGGCTGTTGTAAATCTCTATAGCATAAAAGCAAGTCCTGAGGATATTTTCCTTCTAATAAGACATCATCCATGTAATAGAAGATATATATCATTGGCTATTGCTGTCTTACAGGCTGAATGGCTTGTGCCACAAACTTTTGACATAGGTAGGACTATTAGACATGCCCTGAGGAAGAATTGTCCATTGATATCTTTTCATAGGTTCCTTAAAATTAATAGAAGGAACACTGAAGGCAAATCTTTCACAATCTTCAGGATGCAAGGGAATAATAAAGAAACAATCTTTCAAATCTACTACTATTCTATAATATCCTTTAGGAATAGCTACTGGAGATGGAAGCCCAGGATGTAAAGCTCCCACAGGTACCGTGGTTTCATTAACCTTTCTTAAGTCTTGTAACAATTTCCATTTACCGGATTTTTTCTTGATAACAAATATTGGAGACTGAGAATCTCTTAGATGCCCTGCCTCTAATTATTTCTGCAGTAGCAGAGAATCGGCTTCTACTTTTTCTTTAGACAAAGACCACTGATCAACCCACACTGGAATATTATTAAGCCATTGAATTTTATCAGCATGGGATGCAGACAAGATAGTTGCCATTATGGAAAATACTCCAAGCTTCTAGTGTTAGAGTGAGGCTTAGGACCTTCAAATGTCATAATGCCTTATCCTTTCTTTCCTAGCCCCTGACCAGGCAAAAATCCTGTCCTAGCATCTGCTTAGTCACTGTGTCATTAGGACAACCCATTATAAGACCCATCTGTGACAAGAGATCTCTCCCCAAGAGGGTAATAGGCAAATTTGACATACTGTAAGGCTTAATTTGTCCTGAATTGGTCTCCTCATCTCTCCAGGTCAGAAGTTTAGAGCTTTGTTTTGGGTTATTGGCATAACCAATCCCTTGGAGGTGAGTGATATATAGATAAGGCCAAGTTGAAGGCCAATCTTGTCCCCTAATAATTGTTACAACAGCCCCAGTATCTGTTAATTCTTCAAAGCTTTTTCCTTCAATTATTAATTTAAGGTTACATCTCTTACTAGTAATAGCTTGAACCCAGTATACATCAGAGGAACCAAAGCCACTCTGTCCTCTCTCACTCTTAAAAAATCTGGAAGGTAGCAGATGCAAGGGAACCAAGATAAGTTGAGCAATTCTTTGGTTAGCAGGTACAGTTATAATATCATGAGGGGAAACAGCCATAATTTTATTCTCCCTCATAATCATTATCTATAACACCTGGATAAATCTGTAGTCCTTTTACAATAATACTGTTTCATCTACAAAGAAATCCCCATGTTTCTGCAGGTAAATGTCCAAAAATCTCTAGGCAGGGTTTGAACTCCGATTTCTGGGGTTAATACCACATGGGTGGTAGAACAGAAGTTCAATCCTGCACTTCTTGGGGTTGTCCTGATAAGTTCAAAAATGGATTTCCCTGTCCTGGCAGCAGCTTCATGGCCCCATAAGCTGCTCGCTGTGGGTGGGGTGAGTGGGGCTGAGGCTGGCCCCTCTGCTAGTTTTCCAACATGGGACAGCTCTGAATATCTGTCTTAGATTTATATTCCCTGGCCCAGTGGTTAACCTTCCTGCATCGAGGACAAACCCCAGGGGCATAGCCTGATTGCCCATTCGCAGCACCTCTGTTCCTAGGACAATCAGTTTTAAAATGACCCAAACCTCCACATTTAAAATATACTTTACTCCCTCATTTCTGTGAAAGTATTGCTTGCACAGTGGTTCCTTGCAAAGCAGCAGCTATGGCCAACCCCTGATTATATGAAGGCCCAATCTCTGCACAAAGACGAATATACCCAGCTAAGTCTGCCCATGCTTTGTATGGTCGAATACTGGTGCAACAAGCTGCACTAGCATTCTCATAAGCCAATTGTATAATAAAAGGATTTCCTGCTTGAGAATCTCCAAAAATTCTATTAGCTTCTTTTAGTAGCCTATCCACAAAATCCTGAAAAAGTTCACCAGAAGCCTGCTTAATACTAGCAAAATTTCCACTGAGCTCCCCTTTAGTCAATAATTGATTTCAAGTGTGGAGGGCAGCCATTGCTATCTGCGCATATGCTCCAACAGGGAACCCAATCTGATTAGCATTGCCTTCATATTGACCTTATAAAAGCAATTCAGTATCCCAATCTGGGTTCCCTGTCTGAGCATTTATCATGGCAGTTCTCTTACTAGCTTCACGCCATTCAGAACTCCCAAGTAAGAAATCTCCTCCTGGCAAAGTAGCCTTACATAGAATCTTCCAATATTGGAGCCTTAAATTTGACTCCATCACAGTATCCAATAAAGCTTGTGTAAAAGGAGCTGTAGGCACATACTGTGCCACAGCTGTTTTTAATTCTTTTATCATCTTGAACTCCAAAGTTTGATATTGTCTGACTCTATTGTTCTGCTGGACAATTATCTCAACTACAGGGAAACCTAGCACATCAGATGTATCCTGCTCTTTCCCATGAGTCTGACTCACAGCTCTTTCTAGTGGCAATCGGTGTATCTCAGAATTGCTGCTCATCCCTGTACTTGACACCTTTTTTTAGCTCCTGTAGCTCAATAGCCAATTTCTGCAGCTTAATTTCAAACTCTAATTTGTTTAGTTGCATGTCCATCTGGGTAGCATCTCCTGCAGTAGAGGCCATAGGCGGAGCAGAAGGTGCACAAGGAGGCCAATCATAACATTTGGCAGCTCCTTTTCCTGAGTGAGCTTCCTCCTCTGATGTTAGCTCATTATTAGTATATCTATGACTTTCTAATTTAGGGTTGAAAGAGCCCTTCTCTGAGAAAGTCCTCTCTGGCAGGTATTCTTCTTGAAATTCTTCAAGCTTTCTCTGGACACTATCTGATGCCTGTGAGGTCTCAATAGCATCTTTTATGAGCACCCAGAGGCAGAGGGTGATCTTATCGGCCTGAGTAGTTCTCAGAGCTTCTCCAATTTTTCCCCAGGTTCTCTTATCTAAATTCTTTCTTCTTGAAACCATGGGCAGCAAGAATCTATCTGATATGAAAAGTTTTCTAACAATTATTCTTCAAACCCTACCCCTCTCACCTGAAGCAGCTCTTGAAGGCTGCGGACAAATGGCCATTTAGAATTTTCCAGCCCCATTTTCCACTGTCAACCCCAAAGTGGGATCAGCGTTGGGTTTATGCTGCCCCAACTTAGCCCTTATCCCTTTGCACCTATAACAACAGTTTCAAAAAGATGAAATTTAAGGCTAGCACTAGCATCAATGCTACATGTTACTTACCATGCAGGATACTGTGGGGCTGTCTCTCTCTCCTGCTGAGGCCTGTAGCTGCTGCTCTCTGCTGCTGGGGCCTGTGGCTAATGTGTTAGTTAAAAAGCAGGCAATGTATAAATGACATATTTTATTATAGGAAAGAGAAAATAGGCCAGTCATATAGAGAGAAGAAAAGGAGAGGAAGGAGAGGAGAAGAGGAGGACATGGAGGAGGAGGAGGTGAAGAAAAAGAGAGAGAGAGAGAAAGAGAGAGAGAGAGAGAGAGAGAGAGAGAGAGAGAGAGAGA
>NW_022196896.1:42681639-42687036 GCF_008632895.1 Mastomys coucha
AGAAGAAGAAGAAGAAGAAGAAGAAGAAGAAGAAGAAGAAGAAGAAGAAGAAGAAGAAGAAACAAGAGAGCAAGAGAGGAAAGCAAGAAAAAGAACAAAGAACAAGAGAGAGGAAGAAGGCAAGAGAGGAAGGAGGGGAAGAGAAGAACAAAGAGCAAGAGAGGAGAGGAAGAGGGTAAGAGAGGAAGAAAGGAAGCAAGAGAGGACAAAGAGGAAAAGAGGGAGGAGGAGGCAAACCACCCTTTATATTGTATGAGGCATGGCTATCTGTAGGGTGGACCATGCCTGGCTGTGGTCAGATGACTGGGGGTAGGGTCCAGCTAGAATGCTGGGAGCTTGGGGCATTGTCTACCTGATAGAGCACACATCTCCTGCAGGTGCATCTGTGAGAGGTTGTGACTGAAACAGAGGCCAAAGACTCAGGAGGTATAGCCAAACTCCTTCTGCCCCCTGCAGGCAGAAACTGCCCACTGGGGCTCCAGAGTTCTAGACCTATTACTCGACTGAGCCTAAGTTGCTTGAACAGACCACTGCCCTACAGGATACCATCTTCCATTTTCTATGGAGCTCCACTAAGACAGTGTCCCTCAGATGATCTCTCCAAGTCCAGTCCCCATGTTTGGGCACCACTTGTAGCTGCCAGCAGCCTTGGAGAACTGGGTACCTGGAAGGAGAGCTGGGGATGGGTGGGCAGGACAGATGAGACCAAGACAAAGTTTCTGATCAAGGTCCAATGTTTAATTCTTAAGTCTGAATTTAAAGGGGGGAAATCCATCCCCTACTTTGCTAGGATCTTGTCAGAAAAACAAGCTCAGCTGCTCAGCAGGTAGTGGCTTCTTGCAGGAAGCTGCAGATGTGGCAGGACAATAGACTTCACCTAGGTCAGAAGACACCACCCTAGGTGGGCTAGGTGAATGTGGAAAAATAAGGTCTGATTTGGCCAGCTCGAGGCTAAGGGAAGGGCACATCTTATATATCTCAGATTCGGTATATTGACAAAATATGGTATTTTTCTTTCTTGAGTTTGGTTTCTTTTGCCTACTTTATGGTCTCAAATTCCATCTACTTTCATATAAATGGATGGTACAATTTCATTCTTTATGGTTGAGTAAAATGCCATTGCTAATATATACCATATTTTCTTTTGTGTGTCTATGTAATTGTGTGTGTGTGTTTGTGGTGCTTGTATGTGTATGTGTTCTGTATGTGCACTTGTGCATGTAAGCAGCTGCATACACATGAGTTCATACATGTAAAGGCCAGAGGAAACTGTTGGGTATCATTTTCTATCTTATTCTTTTGAGACAGGATTTCTCTCTGCATGGAAATCATGGAACAACCTCTGGGCTACAGGCACTCACTTGGCCATGCTTGGCTTTTTATATGGGTGCTGGGATCCACATGGCAAATATTCGTACCCACTGAGCCATTTCTCTAGCTCCCTACATTTTCATTTGTTTGTTAATAGACATCTAGATTATGTTTTGAGCTCTCCATAGTGGTTTACTTAGTGGCTACAGTGATTTAATAATTTCCAGTCCTCTGCAGGTGTCCATTTACCCTGGTATCTTCAACAGCATATGTAGTTGTTGTTTTGTTAATTTTTAAAAAATTTTTATTAGATATTTTCTTTATTTACATGTCATATGATATCTCCTTTCCCAGTTTCCCCTCCAAAAAAAAAAAAAACCCAAAAACCAAAAAACAACAGAAAGAACAAACCCCAGTACCTCCCCCCTTCCCCCTGCTCGCCACCCTACCCTCTCCTGCTTACTGGTCGGCATTCCCCTACACTGGGGCATAGAACCTTCACAGGGCCAAGGGCCTCTCCTCCCATTGATGACTGACTTGGCCATCCTCTACTATACATAGGTTGCTGGAGCAATTAATCCTACCATGTGTACTCTCTGGTTGGTGGTTTAGTCCCTGGGAGCTCTGAGGGTACTAGTTAGTTCATATTGTTGTTCGTCCTAAGGGGCTGCAAACCCTTCAGCTCCTTGGGTCTTTTCTCTAGCTCCTTCATTGGGGATCCTGTACTCAGTCCAATGGATGGCTGTGAGCCTCTACTTCTGTATTATTCAGGTACTGTCAGAGCCTCTCAGGAGATAGCTATGTCAGGCTGGATTGTCCTTCCTTTAGTCTCTGCTCCATAGTCTCTGCAACCCTTCCATGGGTACTTTATTCCCCCTTTTATGAAGGAATGAAGTATCCACATTTTGGTCTTCCTTCTTCTTGAGTTTCTTATGGTTTGTGGTTTGTATTTTGTGTATTCCGATCTTCTTGCTAATATCCACTTATCAGAGAGTGCATACCATGTGTGTTCTTTTGTAATTGGGTTACCTCACTCAGGATGATATTCTCCAGATCTATCCATTTCCCTAAGAATTTAATAAATTCATTGTTTTTAATAGCTGAGTAGTATTCCATTGTGTAGATGTACCACAATTTCTGTATCAACTCCTCTGTTAAGGGACATCTGGACTGTTTCCAGCTTCTGGCTATTATAAATAAGGCTGCTATGAACATGGTGGAGCATGTGCCCTTATTACATGTTGGAGCATCTTCTGGGTATATGCCCAGGAGTGGTATAGCTGGGTTCTCTGGTAGTATTATGTCCAATTTCCGGAGGAACAGTCACACTGATTTCCAGAGTGGTTGTACCAGCTTGCAATTCTACCAGCAATGAAGGAGTCTTCCTATTTCTCCACAACCTCTCCAGCATCTACTGTCACCTGAGTTTTTTATCCTAGCCATTCTGACTGATGTGAGGTGGAATCTCAGGGTTGTTTTGATTTGCATTTCCCTGATGACTAAGAATGTTGAACATTTATTTAGATGTTTCTCAGACATTTGGTATTTATCAGTTGAGAATTCTTTGTTTAGCTGTGTATCCCATTTTTTAATAGGGTTATTTGGTTCTTTGGAGTCTAACTTCTTGAGTTCTTTGTATATATTGGATATTAGCCCTCTATCAGATATAGGATTGGTAAAGATCTTTTCCCAATTTGTTGGTTGCCGTTTTGTCCTATTTACAGTGTCCTTTGCCTTACAGATGCTTTGCAACTTTATGAGGTCCCATTTGTTAACTCTTGATCTTAGAGCATAAGCTATTGGTGTTCTGTTCAGAAAATTTCCCCCTGTGCCTATGTGCTTGGGGCTCTTCCCCACTTTCTTTTCTATTAGTTTCAGTGCATCTGGTTTCGTGTGGAGGTCCTTGATCCACTTGGACTTGAGCTTTGTACAATGAGAAAGGAAAAGATCGATTTGCATTCTTCCACATGCTAACCACAAGTTTAGCCAGCACCATTTGTTGAAAATGCCATCTTTTTTCCACTTTATGGCTTTAGCTCCTTTGTCAAAGATCAAGTGACCATAGGTGTGTGGGTTCATTTCTGGGTCTTCAATTCTATTCCATTGATCTACCTGCCTGTCACTGTACCAATACCATGCAGTTTTTATCACAATTACTTTGTAGTACAGGTTAAGGTCTGGGATGGTGATTCCACCAGAGATTCCTTTATTGTTGAGAATAGTTTTGGCTATCCTGGGCTTTTTGTTATTCAAAATGAATTTGCAAATTGTTCTTTCTAAGTCTATGAAGAATTGAGTTGGAATTTTGATGGGGATTGCATTGAATCTGTAGATTGCCTTCGGCAAGATGGCCATTTTTACTATATTAATCCTGCCAATTCACAAGCATGGAAGATCTTTCCATCTTCTGAGATCTTCATCAATTTCCTTCTTCAGAGATTTGAAGTTCTTGTCAAACATCTTTTTTTTTTTTTATTTTTTTATTTTTTTTAAGCCTACAGCACCCGCTATTCCCAGGCGGTCTCCCATTCAAGTACTAACCAGGCCCGACCCTGCTTAGCTTCCGAGATCAGACGAGATCGGGCGCGTTCAGGGTGGTATGGCCGTAGGCATCAAACAGATCTTTTACTTGCTTAGTTAGAGTTACACCAAGGTATTTTATATTATTTGTAACTATTGTGAAGGGTGTTGTTTCCCTAATTTCTTTCTCAGCCTGTTTATCCTTTGTGTAGAGGAAGGCCTCTGGTGTACTTAAGTTAATTTTATATCCAGCTACTTGCTGAAGTTGTTTATCAGCTTTAGGAGCTCTTTGGTGGAATTTTTGGGGTCACTATGTGCATCATATATCCTGCAAATAGTGATAATTTGATTTCTTCCTTTCCAATTCGTATCCCTTTGATCTCCTTTTGTTGTCTAATTGGTCTGGCTAGGACTTCTAGTACAATATTGAATAGTTATGGAGAGAGTGGGCAGCCTTGTCTAGTTCCTGATTTTAGTGAGATTGCTTCAAGTTTCTCTCCATTTAGTTTGATGTTGGCTACTGGTTTTCTCTAAATTGCTTTTACTATGTTTAGGTATGGGCCTTGAATTCCTGATCTTTTCAAGACTTTTATCATGAAGGGATGCTGGATTTTGTCAAATGCTTTCTCAGCATCTAATGAGATGATTATATGGTTTTTTCTTTGAGTTTGTTTATATAGTGAATTATGTTGATGGATTTCCGAATATTGAACCATCCCTGCATCCCTGGGATGAAGCCTCCTTGATCATGATGAATGATCCTTTTGATGTGTTCTTGGATTTGGTTTGCAAGAATTTTTTTGAGTATGTTTACATCAATATTCATAAGGGAAATTGGTCTGAAGTTTTCTTTGTTAGATCTTTGTGAGGTTTAGGTATAAGAGTAATTGTGGCTTATAGAACGAATTGGGTAGAGTACCTTCAGTTTCTATTTTGTTGAATAGTTTGAGGAGTATTGGTATTAGATTTTCTTTGAAGGTCTGATAAAACTGCACTAAACCCTTCTGGTCCTGGGCTTTTTTTGGTTGGAAGACTATTAATGACTGTTTCTATTTCATTAGCGGATATGGGACTGTCTAGATTGTTGATCTGATCTTGATTTAATTTTGGTACCTAGTATCTGTTTAGAAAATTGTCCATTTCGTCCAGGTTTTCATAGACTTTTGTAGTAAGCTCTCGTGATTTTTTGGATTTCCTCAGTGTCTGTTGTTATGTCTCCCTTTTCACTTCTGATCTTGTTAATTAGGATACTGTCTCTGTGCCCTCTAGTTAGTCTGGCTAAAAGTTTATCTATTTTGTTGACTTTTTCAAAGAACCAGCTCCTGGTTTGGTTGATTCTTTGTATAGTTCTTTATGTTTCTATTTGGTTGATTTCAGCCTTGAGTTTGATTTTTTCCTGCCTTTGACTCCTCTTGGGTGAATTTGCTACTTTTTAGCGCCTTCAGGTGTGCTGTCAAATTGCTGGTTTATGCTCTTTCCAGTTCCTTTTTGTAGGCATTTAAAGCTATGAATTTTCCTCTTAGGACCGCTTTCATTGTGTCCCATAAGTTTGGGTATGTTGTGGCT
>NW_022196896.1:42688748-42689639 GCF_008632895.1 Mastomys coucha
TGGAAATCTGTTCATGTGGCTATCTTCTTTTAATTTTGTTGGAAAATTACTTTTTTACTTTTTCTAGGGTGTTGTTTCCCTCCTTGTGTTGAAGTTTTCCATTTATTATCCTTTGAAGGGCTGGATTTATGGAAATATATTGTGCAATTTGTTTTTGTCATGGAATACCTTGGTTTCTCCATCTATGATAATTGAGAGTTTTGCTGGATAGTAACCTGGGCTGGTATTTGTGTTCTCTCAAGGTTTGTATGACATCAACCCAGGATCTGGCTTTCATAGTCTCTGGCAAGAAGTCTGATTTAATTCTGATAGGCCTGCCTTCATATGTTACTTGACCTTTTTCCCTTACTGCTTTTAATATTCTTTCTTTGTTTTGTGCATTTGGTGTTTTGACTATTATGTGGCAGGAGGAGTTTCTTTTCTGGTCCAGTCTATTTGGAGTTCTGTAGGCTTCTTGTATGTTCATGGGCATCTCTTTAGGTTAGGGAAGTTTTCTTCTATAATTTTTTTGAAGATATTTACTGGCCCTTTAAGTTGGAGCTCTTCACTCTCTTCTATATCTATTATCCTTTGGTTTGGTCTTCTTATTGTGTTCTGGATTTCCTGGATATTTTGGGTTAGGAACTTTTGGCATTTTGTGTTTTCTTTGACTGTTGTGTCAATGTTTTCTATGGTGTCGTCTGCCCCTGAGATTCTCTCTTCTATCTCTTGTATTCTGTTGGTGATGCTAGCATCTATGGTTCCTGACTTCTTTCCTAAGATTTCTATCTCCAGAGTTGTCTCTCTTTGTGATTTCTTAACTGTTTCTACTTCCATTTTTATATCCTGGATGGTTTTGTTCAATTCCTTCACCTGTTTGTTTGTGCTTTCCTGTAATTCCTTAAGGGATTT
>NW_022196896.1:42689694-42694807 GCF_008632895.1 Mastomys coucha
ATTATATGTAAGTACACTGTAGCTGTCCTCAGACACTCCAGAAGAGGGCGCCGTCAGATCTCATTATGGATGGTTGTGAACCACCACGTGGTTGCTGGGACTTAAACTCAGGACCTTCAGAAGAGCAGTCAGTGCTCTTAACTGCTGAGTCATGTCACCAGGCCCAATCTCTTGTAATTCTTTAATGGATATATATTTTTTGTCTCCTCTTTAAGGGCGTGTACATCTTTATCTGTGTTTTCCTGTATTTCTTTAAGGGAGTTATTCATGTCCTTCTTAAATTCCTCTATCACCATTGTGAGATATGATTTTAGATCCAAATCTTGCTTTTCCAATGTTTTGGGATATCCAGGACTTGCTGTGGTGGGAGTACTAGGTTTTGATGAAGCCAAGTAGTCTTGGTTTCTGTTGGTAAGATTCTTGTGTTTGCCTTTTCGCCATCAGTTGATCTCTGGTGTTAGATGTTCTTGCTGTCTCTGGCTGGAGCTTGTTCCTCCTGTGGGTCTATAAGACTGTGTCAGCACTTCCGGGAGATCAGCTCTTCTCTGGTAAACCCCAGGTGCAGATGGCAATGGATCAGTTGTCCCTCCTGAGTCCTGGGGTCAGAGCACACCCTGGAGACAGGATCTCTACTTGCTGGAAAGGTGCAGAGAGGGCTGTGTATCTGTTGTCCCTCCTAGGTGTGGTCTGAGGTAGAAAGGATCCTAACCTGGCTGCCCTGCCACTTGTGAGGCCTTAGAAAGTCACTGGAGACAAAATGACAGAACTCACCTGAGTCCCTGGGTCAGAGCACTCCCTGGAGGTAAGCTCTCCATTTACAGGGAAGGGGCAGAGAAGGTTGTGGACCTGCTGCTGTCACTCCTAGGTGTAGATGGAGGTAGAGGGGATCCTGTCCTGGCTGCCCTGCCACTTGTGAGGCCTGTGCCTCCTGGCTGGTCCTGCCTTAGAAAGTCACTGGAGAGAAAATGGAGGATCTCTCCTGAGTCCCTGGGTTAGAGCACTCCCTGAAGGCAGGCTCTCAGCTTGCAGGGAAGGGACAGAGGGCTGCGGATCCACCGCTGCCATCAATCCTAGGTGTAGATGGAGGTAGAGAGGATCCTGTCCAGGCTGCCCTGCCACTTGTGAGGCCTGTCTGTTTTGTTAATTTTTATGACAATAGCCATTCTGACTGGTTTGGGAGGGAATATCCATGAGTTTTGAGTTACATATACTTTAGTCCTTTGTACTTTGAGAACTTTCTAATTAATGTACTTACTGGTTAGATGATCAATTGTTGTGGTATTCATTTATTTGAGTTCTTTGTATGTTCTAGATATTACTCTCCTGTCAGACCAGTATTTGGCAAAGATCTTCATTCTTCATGCTGACCTTGCATTCTAGTGATTGTCTTCTTTGTATTACAGAAGCTTTGCTTCCCATGACATCCTGTTTCTCAATTCTTGTTAGTATTTCATGAACTGATGGAGTCCTTTTCAGAAAGTTCTTGCATATTCCTATATATGGAAGTATTTTCCCTATACATTGAAGTCAAAAGTCTCTGGTCTACATGATTATCTATTTTGAGTGCATTTTCATTTAGGGTGAGAGGTAATGTTCTCATTTCAGCCTTCTCTGTTCAGATATCTGGTTTTCCCAATACCACTTGCTTGAAGAGGTTCTTTTCTCTTGTGCCTTTGTCAGGAGTCCTATGGTTTAATGTGATTCTTCTAGTCTATTCCTTTGTCTTTGTGTTTGTTCTTGTGCCAGCACCAATACTACTTTTATTACTATGGCTCTGTTAAATTCGTTATTATGACCTTCCCCCACCATTTTCCTGTTCAAAGTTGTTTTTGATGTCAGGGCCTTTGTATTTTCATATGAATTTGAGGATTGCCTCTTATTTTCTTTGATGAATGTCACTAGAATTTTTACAAAGTTGGCTTTGAGTTTGTAGATCACTTTTAAAAAAAAAAGATTTTATTTTTATCTATATGGGTATACTGTAGCTGTCTTCAGACACACACCATAAGAGTGCATCAGACTCTATTACAGATGGTGGTGAGCCACCATGTGGTTGCTGAGAATTGAACTCAGAACCTCTGGAAGAGCAGTCAGTGCTCTGAACTGCTGAGCCATCTCTCCAGCCCTGTAGATCACTTTTAGCAATATGGCTATTTCTTTTTATATTGTTAATTCTGTAAGGCCATGGATAGGGGAGGTTGTCATGGTAGTCTTCATTGTCAAACATGATGAGCTTTAGAGAATCATGGGATAGGCCTATGGGCATGTCAGGAGAGAACTTATGGTTTGCTTAATTGAGATGGGAAGATCTATCTTAGGTGTGAGTAGTACCATCCCCTGAGTTGGAATGATGATGAGAAAGTCATAGTATTCAAAGATCTCTGCTTCTTGACTGTGGCTACAATGTGACTGGTTGCCTTAGGATTTTGTCTTGATGCCTGCATCTCAAAACTGGAAGACAAAATATACTCTTCCTTTATTAAGTTGTATTTTTAGGTGTTTAATCACAGCAATGAGAAAAACAACTAATATAGAAAAGCTGTCCCTGGAAATGTGGTTGTTGCTCTGATAAATCTGCCCATGTGGTTCATAACATGTTTGGATTGGTTTGTAGGAGGTATATGGAAAAGTTTGGAACTTTGGACTAGGACAGCATTATAATTCTGTAGGTAGAGCTTAGTGGGATTTCATGATGGGAGTTCAAGAGAAAGCATGCAGAGAGACTTGGTTCCCTGGGTTTGTAGGAGGAACAGTTTCAGAGGAAATTGTGTGTAGAATGAGACCAGTAAAGGTTTTGATTCATCTGGAACTGGTAGAGCTAAAATAGCATGTTGGGAGCTGTATTTCTAGGTAAGACATTAGACAACAGGATACACTTCATTGAAACAAATATTTAATATGTATAAAGCATTAAAAAATGAAGAAAATGAGAGAATTCCTATATAATGTTAAAGTGGAGAAAGCCTCTGGCTCAAAATCTTGGTGCTTTAGGATGGGTAGTGCAGATTCAGCCATAAACAAAGCACAATGCAGCAGAAAGAGACAACACCTCCAAAACAACAAAGAAAACTAATGAAGAGCACAAAGGACAGGAACACGAAAAAAAAACACTTGAATTTTAGGGATGTGGCTTAGTAGGACAGAGTTTACACATCATGTAAAAGCCTCTGGATTCTATCCTCAGTACTACAGAGAGTGTGGGTGACAAGGGAGGAACAAGGAATGTCTAAAAGAAAGTAAAAGATACTTGATAGAAAAATAGCTAAAAATGAATAGTTATATATGCAGAAGTATAAATGTGTTCTAAGTTGTATAAAAGATGATCAACTTTATTCACAATTAAAATGCCATGTATAAACTATGTTGAATAATTATAATTTATCAAATTGGGAAAAATCTCAGAGATAATGCATTCTACTTTTAAGGAATAAAACTATTTTTAAGTAAAAAAGTCTTATACTTTAGGATCAGAATAGGAATACTAGTCTCTGTAGAGATTAGGTTGACCATTTTGTAAGTATACTACAATATATACTTTTCTGTAGTAAATTCCCTTTTATTACACTTGCCCATCTATAAGATGATACATGTGTACAAATATTTATTGTAGCAATTGTAGCATTGATTGTAATAGCTGAATACAAGTTTAATTTCTGTTGAGTATAGTTCATGATATGTCTATGCAGCAGCAATCTGCATAGCTATTACAATGAATGAATAATACTGAAAGGAGAAGAAGTCAGGTGTGAAGAAACGGTACAGACAGCATGCTACAATCATGCAATGACTAAGGTCGCAAAAGGAATCTATGTTTATGTCTGTTTGTAGGCACATAAAAAAACTTGAGAGATTCACATGAAACTAATAATAATGAATTATGGTCATGGAAGAGGATGAGGGCCAAGAGGATTAGGATAGGGATTCATGAACATATGGCTTTAAAAATATTCTGTCGGGCTGGTGAGATGGCTCAGTGGGTAAGAGCACTGACTGCTCTTCTGAAGATCGTGAGTGAGATCCCAGCAACCACATGGTGGCTCACATCATCCATAATGAAATCTGACACCCTCTTTTTTATACTCATTTATAATAATAAATAAATCTAAAAAAATATTCTGTCAATATTTTACTTGTATAAACAATTAAATGAAGTAGAAAAAGAAGAGCCACTGAATTTCTGTTGTTGAAAGACAGGTAACAAAAGTTCTTTCATCTCATTCTTTATTTCTTAATTCTTTAGTCTAGGACATATCAGACTACTGAGACTTGTAGTGAGCAGGAAGCAAGAGTTAAAGCATGTTATTAAATTCACAGGTTTTTCCAGGCTAACTACTGAAAATATAAGATTTACTGATTTGTGAGATCTATTGGTAGATGGAGGCGTGCGGCCATGAGTCACACATTAGGTGTATGTGCCTACTGCTTCTGAGTATTGCATGTCTGTTGTAGCACATGATGCAGATTTAGGAGTGTTAGACTGTCATGGTGAATTGATTCTTACAGCATTTTAACATTTTTCGCTTTCTCTCTTTCTCTTTGTTGATCCTCCTCTAGTATAGTTTTGTCTAGGATATCAGTATAGACATATCAACTGTTTTTGTGATTTCCTTTGAAACTGTTTGTGTTTTACGTGCAAATATTTTGCTAGTCACATAAATTTGCATCAATTTTTAAAACATTTATTTATTTTTATTTTATGTGTGTGAATGCTTTGGTTACTTTATGTCTGTGTTCTACATACACACTGTAACTCTCTCTACAGTTGGAAGGTGTTGGGTAGAGATGGCTGTGAGTTGGCATGGGGGTGCTGGATGACCTGCAGATGCTTTTAATCTTTAAGCTTTTTTTTATGCCTTGCTCTTTTTTTTTAAAGTTTTTCTTTTTCTTGTTTTTAAACTTTTATTGCATTATGATGAGAAAAGTTACATGATTTCAATTTATCTGAATTTGTTAACATTTTAAAAATATTTTAATTAAATAGAATTGAATCACATTCTTGTTCCCCTTTTGTATCACTGCTCCTCCCATAGACCTCCCCTTCAATACTACAATATCTTTTTTGTCATATTCCTTAAAATTTACAAAATATTATAACAATAAAAATAAGTATTAT
>NW_022196896.1:42695178-42697373 GCF_008632895.1 Mastomys coucha
ATGAACAATGAAGCTGTAGGAACCTCACAAGAAGTTCTTTGGCAAGTTTCTCTCTATTAAGTCACTACCAGTGAAGCTCAGCAAAGCAATATAAAGCAAAACAATCATGCGTGTCATCAGCAAAGAGTAGCAAGGTGGAGCAATGCCAACCAATGCTCGAGCCCCCATTGTCTGTGGGATCATATTTATATTTCTTCTAAACATCACATGCCCTTTCACATGTCTACTATAGCAAAACATCCTTTCATCTGTGTCTGTTTCAGCAAAACATTCTTTCACGTATCTGCTTTAGTAAAACATCCTTTCACATGTATGCCCCAAGAAAACATTATTTGACCTGACTTTCCAAAGAAACCAGAAGTTTCCATTTCATTGGGTGGATGGAGTAAAGGTCCAATCCCTTTACATACATACACATACATGCATTTGGTGGATGGAGCAGGTTCCAATAAACATGCTCCAACAACTATATTTTTCTCTTACAGCTTATATATCCCACCAAAATCTTTCAAGCAGTATAAAATTACAGTGTGATTACAACCTATTTTTCTCTTAGTGAATGATTATAAAAAAGTAGTATGCTTCCTTAATACCTTCACATGAAAAACATTTTACATGTTACAGGTGAAGAAAAAACAAACCATTCCCAGAACCAACATAGATCCATAACTAAGCAACTTGTTAAAGTTAGCAAAATGCAAGCAAGGCGGTTTTCTCAGTGCTTCCTCCTTAGCAGCAGGCTACAGTTTGTGGTTACTTGAAAGGATCAATTATTTACTGTTTATTTTAAAAGGTAATCCTATAAAACTCTTAAAAGAATTATAAACTTTTATATAAAAAACAATCAGTCACTTTTACTTTAAATCCTTAGAATGCACATGTATTCATCATGAAATTTTTAGTAACTTGTATCAGGAAGCGGATGGCAAAAACAGGTACAAGAAATTAATCACACCTTTATCCCCAGCCCAGCTTCAGCAAAAGAGTCATGCCAGTCAGTGCTGTTGGGCTGTCGTTGTTCTTGCTCCCTAGGTTAGGAGCGTTCCTTTCTGACCTTTAGATTGTTCTCTAAGATTTCCTACATCAGTCACTAACAAAAACAACTTAACCTAACTACTAAGGATCTTCATCTCCAAATGCTTTCTAAGGGTGGTGGTTCCTGCTAACAATATCCAAGCCAGGAGGAACATTAAGTTCTTTCCAAGGGAGGTGACTAAATCATTAACCTGCTCTAGCAGCAATGCTTGAAGAAGATCAAACACTGTTATTGTAAGTGCCAATGATACTGTCCAGGGAGGGGCTGTAAGCCCCTTAGAGTTTCCATAAAACTCATAGATTGTGAGGGTGGTGGTACGAGGGCAGCAAGCAGAGCAGAAGTGTACAACAGCATGGAGTCCTCAGGACCCATTGTCCTCCAGGCTCTGCCACCGGCATGTCGTAATAATCTAGTAATTGTGCAAATTGGTGGGCCACATCCATGTGTTCTAAAGCTGTTGGCTGTTCCTCTTGCATGGCTCCTGACAATTTTAGTCTTTGCCCGTCTCATGATCAGTGCCATGTGTTGCTGTGTATCTTTTAGCTGATATATTTCTTTTACCTGCTTTTCTTCTTTATTTTGAGCACATTTCCTTGTTGGCTGTATGTCAAGTAATTTTTTTCCCCATTGTGCTGTGAATAAAAGGTCACTGATATCCTGTAAAGACATTGGTTTCTTTCAAAGCAACAGCCAAAATTACAGGCAAATTCCCTTGATATTTTACAGAAGGTTGGTTGAAGATTACATAAAGTCTTTTTTGCTCTTCCCCATGACAAAATCTCTTAGTTTTCAAGTATACTTTGTATTTCCTTATTGTGACATTTTCTGGAACTTGGAAGGTTTAATTCGGTGAGAGTTAAGTCTGAGCTCTTCTGTGATGTAGGCTGCTGGTGAGATCTCTGGGATTTCTTTCACTCAAGTTTTACTATTTCTTGAAGTCTTATCTCATGTGTGCAGGGCAGAGGAACAGGCAAGGGTTTGAGGAAAGATACTTCCTCTTTTCTGAAATTCCCTGAATTTCTAACTCTGGTCAGCTCTTGCCCTGTCTTGTCATCAGGAAGATGCCAACAGGTCTTTGTGTCCTTTGGTCTGTGGGTGCCTTCAGAGGGAAGGATGCTTAAATGAGCTGTTGAGATCACACAGTCTCTCTCTCTCTCTC